>NC_086444.1:1079305927-1079625927 GCF_028390025.1 Pseudophryne corroboree
TTTGTATTTGCAAATGTTTTGTTTTCGATTTTGAAAATATGCATCTGTAACAAAACAGGCCCTTGTTATCTTGTTGAAGACAAATCCATCTGAAAACACAATCTAAACACTACCTAATATAATAGTATCTCTTTGATATACTATGAATGTACTGCAAGTTTTCAACTGACTCACAAAAACAGAGCCCTGGATACACAATGCAAACTGAAAGCGTTTAAAACACAGATGTGTAATACACAAATATGTACGGTTTCGCTATTTGTCTTCCCACAGCTAAAATGCTGAACTGTAAAACCAGTGTGCCCATAGCCTAAACCCTCGGCTATCTCAGTTACCGTTCTGCATCTCTCATAATCTTCAATTATCTGCTCCTTGCCTTATTCCTGCAAGCCCCTTATTACCTTTCCAGCCACTTGGGAGCTCTGATAAAAGCCCTGACAGAAATGACAGGTCATGAGTAGCACTAACCACAAATTGCTGCTCTGAGGGGTTAATGCTGTATTCATCTCCGTGTCATTGTGTTCTGCCTGCGGTTACACTAGGCTGGTAAAAGTGAGACATTATCCTCTCTCCTGACAAGCATCTTCTCATGAATTGCTGCTCCGGCACAATGGCATTTTGTCTCCTGTTTTCTGACATTGTTTCCTAACATTCTTTCTTACAGTAAGTTTTTAAGGGGGATAGAAAGCTCCTGAATTGCAAAGAATGAAGAGAAAAGTGTCTTTTAAACTTTTAACCTTTCCCCATCTTAGTTTCACACAGCCTGTGAATATCTGTCATTAACAGTATTTAACATTGATTTCTGCATGCTTTGCATTATGCTAAACAGTTTTCAAACAGGCTATAGTATTATAAATTAATTTAAAGCCACTGCTATTCTATACTACTATATTAGCAGCGTTGCCATGCATGAAGGTACAGGTGTTTTGGGAACTAAAGCAACATTGTCGGGAATATTGGTTTAGTCAACAAAATGGCTGCCTCAGCTGTGTGTGTAGGTAATATGATTGGAGGCGGCAACATATGAAGGCCATCATGTAGCAAGTCCCACTTTCCTGCTCATTTCCACTGAGAGGGATCTATGAGTTCATCCAACTGCCATGAGAAATTTTAGGCCCTAGTTTGCCCATGCTATGTAAGGGACCCACGACAAATTAAGGCCCTCTGCCTTGATGTTGCATCCTTTGGAGGGGATGTGCATGCCCTTCTTTGGCTGGCACTTGCCCAATAATTCCGGATCACCTCCCACATCCTGCTGTTTGAAACTGTACTCACAAAATCCATCTGAGCTTACTATAGGATTGCGGGTCAATGTGGAATAATGCATGGTGACACTGACATCACTTCATAGACCTACCTAGTAACACTTTAGGACAAAACATTTAATTAACTTTAACTTTACCCTTTTCCTCATAACATAGGGCAAGATTTAGCGAAGCTTGGAGAGAGATAAAGCACCAACCAATCAGCATCTGTCCTTTATCAAACACAGCCTGTAAAATAACAGGAGCAGATTGGTTAGTACTTTATCTCTCTATAACCTTTGCTAAATATATCCCTTACACTATTATATTTTAAATAATCCAGGAGTGTAAGGGTACACCACGGCTTACCTCGTAATGGGGCAGATGTACTAAGCTTTAGAGAGTGATAAAGTGGAGAGAGGTAAAGTACCAGTCAATCAGCTCCCTCACTGCCATGTTACAGGCAGTGTTTGAAAAATGAGCTGGTTGGTTGGTAGTTTTATTCTCTCAACTTTATCACTTTCCAAGTATTAGTACATCTGCCCTTAAATGTTTAACTTTTAGACGTTTGAATGTTTCTATTACAGTGGTGGAAATGTATCTCCAGATATACCTCTTCCAGCCTTCAGATCATATTTAACTACTCATTCCGGAAAAAGATAGATTGTTTCTACATAATCATATTAATTATTTTTTATTTATTAACAGTTTCTTATATAGCGCAGCATATTCCGGTGCGCTTTACAATTAGAACAACAGTAATAGAACAAAACTGGGTAAAAACAGACAAACATAGAGGTAGGAAGGCCCTTCTCGCAAGCTTACAATCTATAACAAGAAGGGTATATTATGCACCATGCCCAAACTCTGCTAGGAATGCTCTTGATCTGCCAAAGTCCTTGCATCAGCAGAGGCAAACCTTTGCACCCCTGCTGCCATCTTACCCCAACAAACGAGGTGCCAGGTATTAGGATTCACACTGAGCTTTTGCAGTTTTGTAAATTACATCTAGTTTGAAAGGAACTATCATCTATAGACTCCTGTGGCAGAGCTCCCCCTGGTGACCAAGGTATCTCTGAAAATGTTATAGCACTTCCATCCCTTTACGAAGTGATCTATGTAGCACTGATTGTGTATTGTAAGATAGATAAGTAAATGTTGAAAGGTCTAAAAAATGTACATTTTATACAAGTGTGTACATATAATTGGCTGCCTCCGTATTGTTTTATAGTGCATGAAGAAACATATAAAATAGGATTTGGCCCCATTATCTATAGAATTCTTATAACATTTACGAAAATCTATATTATTGAGCTTAACAGGACAGATTTACTGGTTGCAATCCACAGTTCAATCAATGGATACATAAGTGCTTCAAATATTCAATACAAATTCATTTATTGAAGCATTATGGAGATTGGCATCTTATCCAATATTTTGATTATGACTTTGGGTTTTGTTGTGGGGTGAATAGTGTTAGTAAGCTGGCATGCTACGCGCTCCCTAGATAGATGGATTGTCCATATAATTTTATTTTTTCCTGTGTTCACATGTATGGATGTGATGAACAGGCCGAGAACCTGTCCACAGACTTCTGCTGGATAAATGTGGTTCAGCATCGCAGACAAAGGACCTATTTTGGATAAAGAACACTAAAGCTGTAATTTTATTTGTGCCGCTTGGAAATCAGAGGCTTTTTTTTTCCACACTTCAGTTTTATTAGATTATTCCTGCGAGATGGTTTCTTTTCCCTGCCAGACGCGTGGTGGAAGGCTGGTGAGGCAGTTGGCCTATAGTTCCAATAATCAAATTAACCATTTGGTACAAGTTTCTGAGAGGGCTCACATGTAGAAAGCACAACTCTAACAAAACAGTGGGCTGGAATCTGTCAGGCTGCAATAAACCCTCCTCAGCTTTCATCCTTACAGGCGATTTCAGATGGTAACAATGGATTTTACACAGAAAAACCAACCTACAGATACTACAAAGGGGGGAATGAAGTCCGCACCACATTTGCTCACCGAACCATAGTAAATAGGTTGAAAGATACTGATAGAGCGGGATGACCAGTGATAATTCATTCGGAAGGGATGGGTGAGGTGTCTGAACAGAAAGGTCTGTGTATTTATCCAGCACAGCCATCAGAGGGAGAGATCACTTTAACAGGTAGATCCTATAAACTGTGTTGTGTTGAATAAATTGTCTATAATTCCATACTACAGTTGTGGAGAACTGGTTCACATTGGAGTGGCGGACCGGAGCCATGAGAGGTTCATTCTGGTAGGCCACACAAACACACATAGTTGGCAAGGGTTGTTTGGCCAGTCAGGGGCGTAGCTAGAATTTAATGGGCCCAATAGCAACATTTTGAAGGGCCCTTGTACTAATGCTTCAAGAGAGACACCTCTCCACAGCAATTCTTCTTTTTTTTGTCTCATAATAGTGCCCTAGTTCATTTTCTGAATCATAGTAGTGTGCTAGTATATTTTATGAACCACAGTAGTGCTCTAATTCACATTATGTCACATTATGCCAGTAAACATTATGCAACACAGTGCCCCCAATTTACATTATGATACAGTGTATATTATGCCACACTACAGTGCCTCCACTTTATATTGTGCCACATTACAGTGCTTTAGTTTAAATTATGTAACAGTATAATGCCCTCCAGTTCATTTTATACCACATTACAATGAGCAGGTCCAGGGGCATAATGAGATATATTGTAGCCCCCAAAGTAACAGTTTGTAAGTGCCCCTATGTATCTGCCAATGGTGAAAAATGTATACTGTACAACACATGTAATTTTGACAGGGAAGGTGGGCCCCTCTCAGATCTGGGCCCCATAGCAGCTGCACTAGCTACGCTCTTGTGGCCAGTGCAAAGCTGAATGCCAATCAACCACAATTGCTCCCGCACTCAGTGTCGGACTGGGACGTGAAGGGCCCACCAGGGGAATTCTGTTGTAGTGGCCCATGCTTAAGGGGGTGACCAGGCTCCAGTGGGAGCGTGGCCAGCCACCACTGATATTTGGCTAACCATTACAGAGTACATGTTCTGTGCCCCTTGGTAAATGTATAATAAACCAAATTCTTGTGAAGTATAATGTAACATATGTATAATGCAGAATTCAAGTGCACTAGGATAGAGTTTGGAGCCTGATCCCTAGAGGAGGAGTAGGGCCCACAGACAGTGGGGCTTCCGATGGTTTCCCCTGTTCCCCTGTGGGCCATTCCGACCCTGTCCGCACTGGATGCACAGAATGAAATGCGTATTTTCACCAGTATGCTGTGCTGTACATCTAGCTGCGCCTAGAACACTCCATTCTTTGTGCTTGATTTCATTGCCATAAACATTATCAGTGGACATGAAACATTGACTATAGAAGAACACCCCAGTACAGCGCAGTTGCAAATGAAGATGAGCCTGATATGCGCATGACTAGAGCATAAAGTGGTCCTGGAGAGGTGGTGGAACTTATATCCCCCTCCACCTACACCCCCCCCCCCTCCCATTATATGGAGCCAGGGCCAGTGCTAGGGTTTTCTGCACCCTCCTGCAAACTATCAATTTGTGCCTTACCTCCCATGGTCATACAATAGTGCCCCCAATTCAAATTATACCACACAGTAGCACAATCTTATTCCCATTACACTGCACACAGTAATGCCCCTTATTCTGTTACATCACTCAGTAGCAACCTTTATTCACATTATGCTACACAGTAGTGTCGCTTATACATGTTATGCCACATAGCAGTGTCCCTTATACACAATTTCCACAGTAGTAGTGCCCCTTACATATAATGCCCACAGTAGTAATACTGCTTATGCATTTAATGCCCAATGAAGTGCCCTTATACAGATAATGCCCACAGAAATGCCCCTTATACACATACTGCCCACAGTAGTGTTCCTTATACACATCTCTGCCTCTCTCCCTCCAGCAGCTCTATGCCCTGTATCCCTCCAGCGGTTTTCCTGCCTCTGTCGTCGTCATCCCCCCAGCCCCCTCTCACATTGTCTTCAGCATGCACAGAGCCTGTTCCTCTTTATGGCTCTTCACTTCAGAGGCGGTGATTGCATGACATATGCAATGCCGGAAAAGAAAGCTGCTGGAACCTAAGGGGACAAACTCCGTCTGATAGACACAGCGTGAGGACCAGGAGGGGTGGGTCATAGGTGGAGAAGGGCAGTGTCGGGCTGGGGTATGAAGGGACCACCAGTGGAATGCAGTGATAGGGGTCCATACTTAGGGGTGTGACTAGCCTACAAAAGGGGTGTGGCCAGCTTACACAAAGGCTTGAATGCACAATAGTCTTGTGCAGTGTAATGCCTGATCCCTAGAGGAAGGAGTGGGCCCACAGACAGTGGGGCCCACCAGTGGTTTCCCCTGTATCCCTGTGAGCCAGTCCTACCCTGGAGAAGGGCCATGGAGCTGCCAGGACCTGAGGAAGGGGAGGTGGCTGCAGCTCATCAGTGACAATAGCGCTGCCTGCATCATCTATTGACATGGGTGGTGGGGTTGGCTTTTCTGTTGGAAATACTATGCAAGGCTGTGGAGGAGATGGAACTAGTTCCACCTACAATTACAGGTGGTGGAACTCAGTTCCACCTCGTTCCCTCCCGCTTTAACCTCTGTGTATGACCCAGCATGGCCTGTAGTAATGTTTCCAGAGTATGCGCAGTGCAAAAACATGAAGATACGTTCCGCAAATGGACTTGCTTTAAACTCTGTATCAGCTCCTATATAAGTTACTGCTTGTGTCTACTTACCTTTATTTCTCTAAACATACCCAAATTACTAGTAAGCATGGAAATAGTTACTACACTATGGGGGTAATTCCAAGTTGATCGCAGCAGGATTTTTGTTAGCAATTGGGCAAAACCATGTGCACTGCAGGGGAGGCAGATATAACATGTGCAGAGAGAGTTAGATTTGGGTGGGGTGTGTTCAATCTGCAATCTAATTTGCAGTGTAAAAATAAAGCAGCCAGTATTTACCCTGCACAGAAATAAAATAACCTACCCAAATCTAACTCTCTCTGCACATGTTATATCTGCCTACCCTGCAGTGCACATGGTTTTGCCCAATTGCTATCAAAAATCCTGCTGCGATCAACTTGGAATTACCCCCTATGTAGGCAAAAGTGATTGCAGTCCTCCCTCTCCTGGCACAAGTGAAATGGTGTGCTCCTGCAGCAGACATGTGTTCATGAAGGTATAAAACAGATATAGGGCACTGATTAGATAATTTGCTAATGAAATGGCTTGCTGGAAGGAGCTGAGTTTCAAAAGGGGCTCATCATACGCTGTGCGATGTCATGTTTCCAGAGTGACGCTGTACTGGTATACAGAAAATCTGGTAACCTGGGTGGACTGGCCAGCTCAGAGTCCAGGTCTTAACCCCGCTGAGTACCTCTGGGATGAATTGGAGCAACGGGTGCGTTCTAGACTGACTCAACCTTCTTCAGTGTCACAATTGGTCACTGTACTTAAGGCAGAATGGCGGTATGCCTGCTGTTGCCCAGGAACCTGTGGACAGTGTGCCAAGAAGGGTGACTGCAGTAATCACTGCACGTGGTGGACCTGCAAAGTACTGATGTCAATAACATCTCATTGATCTATTTGCTGTCAGTGTCCAATCACTTTTGTCTACATAGTGTAGCTCAACCTGAGCATTGTGCCGCTACTATCACATTTCCTGGGGGGACTTCATAGTCTTGATCAATATTGATAACAAACAACATTGCATGATGACTAATACTGATTACTTAACACATAGATAACTTAATAGCAGGCTAATTGAATAACTATTATTATGAGTAACGTGTACTCCACATTAATAATACTGTTTTACGTGATCTTGGTACTAGACACTATAAAGTGTCCTGAATTAAATAAATATAACTGTCTGACACCATTGCTTAGGATGGAAGTTACCAGCCTCTTTACATCTGTTATATTTCAGTCCCTGGCACTGTCTGAATTTGGTTTTGAACCAGCCATTATCGGAAAGTACCAACCAGGTGGCAACTTAACCATCAAGTCATCAGATGGAAAATTGGGGGTAACAAAGAATCAACCACAAAGGCTGTCAGGAGAATTTTAAATATATATGGAGGATGAGTTATGTCAAATTATTTGGCTTATCTTCAGCCACCTTTATCAAATTAACACCCATGAATAATGCTTAGAAAATGGATTGGGAGCAACCAATTGGGTATAGCCTGAATAAACCCATATAGGATAACTGAAGCTCCATCTGTAATAGAATAGGAGCATAAAAATGGAAGTACGAGATGTTTTACACTAACTTTGGCACTCATTTTGCTATAGTGTTACATTTCACCAGTGGCAAAGTTGCCAACCTTAGAGTACAGGCATCATCACTTCTGTATTCAGATGGGGGAAAAACAATGGGCGCAAGAGATATCATGCCGTATTTCTAGTTCTGTGACATCTAACTGCATTCTGACAGTGCCATGTTCTACTAGATGTTCACTAAACTCCACAGGATATTTATCAATAAGGATTACACTGTTTTGTGTATACTAATCACTGCTATAACCATGTGTCTCCCAGGGTTTGGAATATGGGTAAAAATGCATGATAAACAGTTTTCCATAAATGCTTAAAAAAATGCAAATAAATGAATAGGCGGGAACAAGACCTTCAGAGCTTATAGTCAACTTCAGGTGGGCAAACAAAAGAGGATATGCATTTATTAAAGTATGATATAATGTACTATTGTAAAATCTTTGTTAGTGAAAAACAAAATAGGTGAGGTCTTGTTACAGACTCACTGGGCGGTATTCAATTCTTTTCACCCTCTTCCACACCTGTTCTGTTTCTGCTGACTGGCGTGGTATAATCGTTTCAGCTCGCTACCCCTGCGGTAGTGAGGGTACCCAACCAGTTACGCAGCTAAACCTGACTACTATGGGCGCTATATGCGCAATAACGGGAACCACGTTAGAAAGGAAATTGGGCATGATATATTATTTGAATTCCCGCCACTGAATACATAAAATCCCCAATCACTGTCTTTACACTGAAAATAAAGGTTAAAACTCACAGGTGCAGCTGTCAAAAAGTTTTTTAAGCAAAGGATAAAACAATATAATGTCCATATACAGTAAGAAAAGAGTATCACCTAGTGCTCACAATAACTACACAATGATGTGTGGTATAGATATACATAAAGCATCTCCCAAACTGGGGGTACCTCTGTTGTATGCCACCTGGAGAAAAGCTATACATGCAGCACTACATAGTGTAGCTCAACCTGAGCATTGTGCCGCTACTATCACATTTCCTGGGGGGACTTCATAGTCTTTTTTTTTCTAAACATTACATTTTTATTGAAGAGTTTACATACAGAAATGGGAAACAGAAAAAAGAGGTATGGGAAAAACAGGGGAAGTCCGGAATGGTTACCATATGTAAATACAAACAGCGCACAGTCGGATGAATATACAATTGGCTACATTAGGCGTTCAGATACATGAGAAGGAGAAAGCACTGAGAAAAGACATGGAAGAAGAAAAAACAATAAGGACTAAAATACAATAAACTTAGAAAATACCTGATAGCACAACATTCTTGTAAAGGTCAATCTAGGTGGGGTAAAGCACAGACATATCAATTGGAGAGCTATAAACGGTTAGCCTACCTTCTCTACTCCTATAGTCGGACCATCCTAACCATTTCAGGTGGATAGAGTTAGCAGAGGAAGAGTATTTAGCCTCTGCTGTTTCGAAAATGAAATGTTTGTGAATCTTATTTTGAATAAACGCTAAGGTAGGATTATTCTCAGACTTCCACAATTGTGCTATAGCAGCTTTAGTGGCTATCAAGATATGTCCCAAGACGTAGCGATCACCTGCGGAGAGGCGATCAACGTATAAATGTAATAGCGCTAGAGCTGGGTCCAGGGGGATGTTGAGCCCTAACACTATGCTAGCCATATTTAAAACTTCTCTCCAAAGTGGTTGTATATGAGGGCATGCCCAGAAGATATGAAAGATATCCCCCGTAGAGCCGCATTTCCTCCAACATGATTTAGATTGTGAAGGCCAGATCCTGTGTTGTCTTTCAGGGGTGAAGTAGGCCCTCTGTATAAGCTTGTAGAACATTTCGGAGTGGTTAACACATTTGGAGACTTTAAAACAAGATCTAAATATACTGTCCCAATCTGCATCAACAAAGGACCTATTCAAGTCTCTTTCCCATAAAGTCTGAGATTTTAATTTTGTCTGTGGGCCATTAGTCAATTGAAATTGGTACCACCACGTAATCCCATATTTATGCGAGGACGACTCCAATCGGCTTATAATATAAGCCGGAAGAGAAGGTTTGGGGAGATGTGAGGGAGTAAATGAGTGTAACCAACTTCTCATCTGCAGGTATTTGAAAAAATCTTGAGTCCGAATCCCAAATCTCTCTTGCAATTGAGAAAAGGACATCAAGACGTCTCCTACAAATAAATCGCCCACAGTGGAAAGCCCCTTCCGAATCCACTCCTCTAGGGAGACATTAGGAATCGATGGCATAAGAGCAGATAACGACAGGCAGGGGGCAGGTAAATTAATCTCTTCCGAAGAGAGCACTAGTTTATGCCATGAATCTAGGGTCGTTTTAATAGACTTGCAGGATCCGGCCCTACTCCGAGCAGCAGACAGTGGTAACCAAAACAAATCAGGGAGAGAAACAGCGTCTAAGCATGAAGCTTCCAGGATAACCCAAGGTTTCAGACTCGAGGTGTCGAACCAGTCTCTAGACTGACTCATCAGACATGCAGCATGGTATTTTTCTATATCTGGGAAAGCTACCCCACCAGACAGTTTGGGCAGAATAAGAGGTTTTTTTGCAATTTTCGGTCTAGAACCTCCCCACACATATCTGATCAGGACCTGATTAAATTTATTATAGAAGAGTTTGGGAAGGGGCCTTGGTATGGCGCGAAACAGGTACATTAATTTCGGCAACAGGACCATCTTGGCAGCAGCAATCCTACCCAACCAAGACACTTCCTGTAGCATCCACTCCCCAGTCAGCTCCGTAAACGCTTTTAATAACGGGGCATAGTTACACTCAATCAAATTATCTTCTCTGGTTAAATTAATCCCTAGATATCTCAAAGAGTAGGACTTCCAGGCATATTTGTACGAATCCTTCAACCTAGAGACCACAGTCGGAGATATATTGAGTGGGAGGGCTTCAGTTTTATTTGTATTTAATTTATAAAAGGAAACATCCGAATAACTTTGAAGGACGTCATGAAGAACTGGTAAGGAAGCCTCAGGGTCAGAAAGACATAGCAGAATATCGTCCGCAAACAGGCTAATTTTGTGGGAAATGCCCCCTATAACCGGGCCACTAATCGAGTCCCGGGATCTAATGCAAGCAGCCAAGGGTTCTATCGCCAATGCAAAAATAAGAGGAGATAGCGGATAGCCCTGTCGCGTGCCATTAGAAATATTGAAGGGTGAAGAAAGGCATCCGTTAACAAAGACCCGCGCACTGGGTGTGGAATAGAGAGCCAGGATAGAGTCTAAGATCCTTCCAGAGAAGCCAAATTTGTCCAGAGTTAATCTCATAAAATCCCAGTTCAATCTATCGAACGCCTTTTCGACGTCCAGAGACAAAACTAGGAGGGGTTCTCTTCTACAGGCAGAATGTTCAATAACATTAATCACCCTACGCGTATTATCCGGGGCCTGTCGGTTTAAGATGAAGCCCACTTGATCAGGATCAGGGTTGATAAGGGAAGGGAGTAGGGGACTGATACGGTTAGCAATTAATTTGGCATACATTTTTAGATCCGTATTTAATAAAGCAATTGGTCTAAAATTTTGGACTGAGGTAGGGCTTTTTCCCAGTTTGGGAATGGTGATGATTTGAGCTTCCAGCATCTCTTTGGGGAAGTGGCCAGCCTCTGAGGCTTCATTAAACACTGACAAGAGCACCGGGGCCAAGTTCTCCTTAAAGGATTTATAACACCAGAAGGGTAACCATCGGGTCCCTATTCGCTGGAAGGGAGTCAATAGCCTTTTCGACTTCGGCTAAGGTCCAAGGCACACTGAGTGAGCTACAAGACTCCGACAACAGCGAGGGGAGAGGAAAGTTACTCAGAAAACTCTGAACATATATGCCTGTAGGTTGAAAAGTAGAAGAATCCCCCTTCAAGTTGTATAATTTAGAGTAATAGGATGCAAAGACATTTGCAATTTCGTCAGGATCGTAGACTCTCTTACCCCTATCTGAGTGGACAATATGGATTTTTTCTTTCGCCTTCTTACCCCTCAGCTTCCTTGCCAGTAGTCTACCAGCCCTGTTGCCATAAACATAAAATTTTTGGTTCAGTCTATGTAGGTTGCGTTGGACCTCCGCTAGATAGAAAACATTTACCGCCTCCCTTGCTTCTTTCAATGACTTACGGAGGGCTTTATCGTGTTGATGTGCCTTGTGAGAACTCTCCAGGGAAGCGACTGTGAGCTCAACTTGTTCAAATTTCTTACGATATGCCCTTTTAAGCTTAGCCGCAGTTTGAATCGCCGTCCCTCGTGTTACTGCTTTGAGGGCGCACCAGAATGTGAAGATAGATGTCTCCTGAGGAGAGTTCTCAGAAAGATAATAATCCAAGGTGGTTTGGATCGCCTGTGTGGTCTCTGGCTGAAGAAGACTGAGTTTACCTAAGCGCCAGGGGGCCGGGGTAACCTTTCTACTATTTATGTCCCATTCGATGTATAGTGGGGAGTGATCCGACCAGGACATGGGGAGAATGGAGATTTTACGGATGGACTGTAGAGTCCACTTGTCTGCTAATGCTAGATCTATTCTAGAATAGGATTCATGCACCGGGGAGAAAAACGTGTAATCTCTGTCCATTGGATGTTTAACGCGCCAGAGGTCTAAAAGATCATATTCCGCCAGTAGCTGGCTAAAGCCCTTTGCATTCCTATGGAGCTGACCGGAGAGCGGGGGCCGCTTGCTAGAGTTATCAACGAAAGGGTCCAGGGTCAAGTTAAAGTCCCCCATTAGGAGTAAAGCGCCCTTAGCCAATTGTTGCACCTTAGCGCAAAGTTTCCTGCAAAATGCTAGTTGCTTGGTGTTAGGAGCGTAGCAAGAAACTAATGTCACCTCTTTATTTTCAAGAGTACCAACCAGAATTAGAATTCTCCCCTCAGGGTCGCAGTATTGCGAAGTGAGGGAAAACGCGCAGTGTTGAGATATCAAGATTGCCACCCCCGCCTTCTTTGCTGGCCCGTTAGCCAGATAGCAGTGGGGGAATCTCCCATTAGTAAACCTTGGAGGGGCTGATTTAATAAAGTGAGTCTCTTGGACGGCTATGATTTGAGCTTTAAGTTTATGGAAATAATTAAGTGCTAATCTCCTCTTGTGTGGGGAATTAAGACCCTTTGCATTTATAGAAACAATGTTAACCATATTGTAAAACTGTCGTGGATTGCATAACTATCGACAACCAACTGGCAAGTAGAAAGTGTGTGTAACGTTTCCGGACAAAAAGAGAGGAAAAGGGAAAGAAAGGACAAAAAAGATGAAGGATAACAGAAAGAAGAAACAGAACAATAACCCCTCGCGGGGGCACATTTGGACGCCTAACCATGGTGACTCAGAGTTAAACTGTGGGGGGTAGTGGTCAATCTGCCCGCACCTGAACCAAAATTAAACAAAATGTAGTTCCTCGGCCTTCCATCTCTGGTCCCCCGACAGCCACCGGGATTAAAGGAAACTCGGGTAGAGTTGGGACTTCATAGTCTTGATCAATATTGATAACAAACAACATTACATGATGACTAATACTGATTACTTAACACATAGATAACTTAATAGCAGGCTAATTGAATAACTTTTATTATGAGTAACGTGTACTCCACATTAATAATATTGTTTTACGTGATCTTGGTACTAGACACTATAAAGTGTCCTGAATTAAATAAATATAACTGTCTGACACCATTGCTTAGGATGGAAGTTACCAGCCTCTTTACATCTGTTATATTTCAGTCCCTGGCACTGTCTGAATTTGGTTTTGAACCAGCCATTATCGGAAAGTACCAACCAGGTGGCAACTTAACCATCAAGTCATCAGATGGAAAATTGGGGGTAACAAATAATCAACCACAAAGGCTGTCAGGAGAATTTTAAATATATATGGAGGATGAGTTATGTCAAATTATTTGGCTTATCTTCAGCCACCTTTATCAAATTAACACTAGAGATGTGCACTTGAAATTTTTCGGGTTTTGTGTTTTGGTTTTGGGTTCGGTTCCGCGGCCGTGTTTTGGGTTCGACCGCGTTTTGGCAAAACCTCACCGAATTTTTTTTGTCGGATTCGGGTGTGTTTTGGATTCGGGTGTTTTTTTCAAAAAACACTAAAAAACAGCTTAAATCATAGAATTTGGGGATCATTTTGATCCCAAAGTATTATTAACCTCAAAAAGCATAATTTCCACTCATTTTCAGTCTATTCTGAATACCTCACACCTCACAATATTATTTTTAGTCCTAAAATTTGCACCGAGGTCGCTGGATGACTAAGCTAAGCGACCCTAGTGGCCGACACAAACAACTGGCCCATCTAGGAGTGGCACTGCAGTGTCACGCAGGATGGCCCTTCCAAAAAACACTCCCCAAACAGCACATGACGCAAAGAAGAAAAAAAGAGGCGCAATGAGGTAGCTGTGTGAGTAAGATAAGCGACCCTAGTGGCCGACACAAACACCTGGCCCATCTAGGAGTGGCACTGCAGTGTCACGCAGGATGGCCCTTCCAAAAAACACTCCCCAAACAGCACATGACGCAAAGAAGAAAAAAAGAGGCGCAATGAGGTAGCTGTGTGAGTAAGATAAGCGACCCTAGTGGCCGACACAAACACCTGGCCCATCTAGGAGTGGCACTGCAGTGTCACGCAGGATGGCCCTTCCAAAAAACACTCCCCAAACAGCACATGACGCAAAGAAGAAAAAAAGAGGCGCAATGAGGTAGCTGTGTGAGTAAGCTAAGCGACCCTAGTGGCCGACACAAACACCTGGACCATCTAGGAGTGGCACTGCAGTGTCACGCAGGATGGCCCTTCCAAAAAACACTCCCCAAACAGCACATGACGCAAAGAAGAAAAAAAGAGGCGCAATGAGGTAGCTGTGTGAGTAAGATAAGCGACCCTAGTGGCCGACACAAACACCTGGCCCATCTAGGAGTGGCACTGCAGTGTCACGCAGGATGGCCCTTCCAAAAAACACTCCCCAAACAGCACATGACGCAAAGAAGAAAAAAAGAGGCGCAATGAGGTAGCTGTGTGAGTAAGATAAGCGACCCTAGTGGCCGACACAAACACCTGGCCCATCTAGGAGTGGCACTGCAGTGTCACGCAGGATGGCCCTTCCAAAAAACACACCCCAAACAGCACATGACGCAAAGAAGAAAAAAAGAGGCGCAATGAGGTAGCTGTGTGAGTAAGATAAGCGACCCTAGTGGCCGACACAAACACCTGGCCCATCTAGGAGTGGCACTGCAGTGTCACGCAGGATGGCCCTTCCAAAAAACACTCCCCAAACAGCACATGACGCAAAGAAGAAAAAAAGAGGCGCAATGAGGTAGCTGTGTGAGTAAGCCAAGCGACCCTAGTGGCCGACACAAACACCTGGCCCATCTAGGAGTGGCACTGCAGTGTCACGCAGGATGGCCCTTCCAAAAAACACTCCCCAAACAGCACATGACGCAAAGAAGAAAAAAAGAGGCGCAATGAGGTAGCTGTGTGAGTAAGATAAGCAACCCTAGTGGCCGACACAAACACCTGGCCCATCTAGGAGTGGCACTGCAGTGTCACGCAGGATGGCCCTTCCAAAAAACACTCCCCAAACAGCACATGACGCAAAGAAGAAAAAAAGAGGCGCAATGAGGTAGCTGTGTGAGTAAGCTAAGCGACCCTAGTGGCCGACACAAACACCTGGCCCATCTAGGAGTGGCACTGCAGTGTCACGCAGGATGGCCCTTCCAAAAAACACTCCCCAAACAGCACATGACGCAAAGAAGAAAAAAAGAGGCGCAATGAGGTAGCTGTGTGAGTAAGATAAGCGACCCTAGTGGCCGACACAAACACCTGGCCCATCTAGGAGTGGCACTGCAGTGTCACGCAGGATGGCCCTTCCAAAAAACACTCCCCAAACAGCACATGACGCAAATAAAAATGAAAGAAAAAAGAGGTGCAAGATGGAATTGTCCTTGGGCCCTCCCACCCACCCTTATGTTGTATAAACAGGACATGCACACTTTAACCAACCCATCATTTCAGTGACAGGGTCTGCCACACGACTGTGACTGAAATGACGGGTTGGTTTGGACCCCCACCGAAAAAGAAGCAATTAATCTCTCCTTGCACAAACTGGCTCTACAGAGGCAAGATGTCCACCTCATCATCATCCTCCGATATATCACCGTGTACATCCCGCTCCTCACAGATTATCAATTCGTCCCCACTGGAATCCACCATCTCAGCTCCCTGTGTACTTTGTGGAGGCAATTGCTGCTGGTCAATGTCTCCACGGAGGAATTGATTATAATTCATTTTAATGAACATCATCTTCTCCACATTTTCTGGAAGTAACCTCGTACGCCGATTGCTGACAAGGTGAGCGGCGGCACTAAACACTCTTTCGGAGTACACACTTGTGGGAGGGCAACTTAGGTAGAATAAAGCCAGTTTGTGCAAGGGCCTCCAAATTGCCTCTTTTTCCTGCCAGTATAAGTACGGACTGTCTGACGTGCCTACTTGGATGCGGTCACTCATATAATCCTCCACCATTCTTTCAATGGTGACAGAATCATATGCAGTGACAGTAGACGACATGTCCGTAATCGTTGTCAGGTCCTTCAGTCCGGACCAGATGTCAGCATCAGCAGTCGCTCCAGACTGCCCTGCATCACCGCCAGCGGGTGGGCTCGGAATTCTGAGCCTTTTCCTCGCACCCCCAGTTGCGGGAGAATGTGAAGGAGGAGATGTTGACAGGTCGCGTTCCGCTTGACTTGACAATTTTGTCACCAGCAGGTCTTTGAACCCCAGCAGACTTGTGTCTGCCGGAAAGAGAGATACAAGGTAGGTTTTAAATCTAGGATCGAGCACGGTGGCCAAAATGTAGTGCTCTGATTTCAACAGATTGACCACCCGTGAATCCTTGTTAAGCGAATTAAGGGCTCCATCCACAAGTCCCACATGCCTAGCGGAATCGCTCCCTTTTAGCTCCTCCTTCAATGCCTCCAGCTTCTTCTGCAAAAGCCTGATGAGGGGAATGACCTGACTCAGGCTGGCAGTGTCTGAACTGACTTCACGTGTGGCAAGTTCAAAAGGTTGCAGAACCTTGCACAACGTTGAAATCATTCTCCACTGCGCTTGAGACAGGTACATTCCACCTCCTATATCGTGCTCAATTGTATAGGCTTGAATGGCCTTTTGCTGCTCCTCCAACCTCTGAAGCATATAGAGGGTTGAATTCCACCTCGTTACCACTTCTTGCTTCAGATGATGGCAGGGCAGGTTCAGGCGTTTTTGGTGGTGCTCCAGTCTTCTGTACGTGGTGCCTGTACGCCGAAAGTGTCCCGCAATTCTTCTGGCCACCGACAGCATCTCTTGCACGCCCCTGTCGTTTTTAAAAAAATTCTGCACCACCAAATTCAAGGTATGTGCAAAACATGGGACGTGCTGGAATTTGCCCATATTTAATGCACACACAATATTGCTGGCGTTGTCCGATGCCACAAATCCACAGGAGAGTCCAATTGGGGTAAGCCATTCCGCGATGATCTTCCTCAGTTGCCGTAAGAGGTTTTCAGCTGTGTGCGTATTCTGGAAACCGGTGATACAAAGCGTAGCCTGCCTAGGAAAGAGTTGGCGTTTGCGAGATGCTGCTACTGGTGCCGCCGCTGCTGTTCTTGCGGCGGGAGTCCATACATCTACCCAGTGGGCTGTCACAGTCATATAGTCCTGACCCTGCCCTGCTCCACTTGTCTACATGTCCGTGGTTAAGTGGACATTGGGTACAACTGCATTTTTTAGGACACTGGTGAGTCTTTTTCTGACGTCCGTGTACATTCTCGGTATCGCCTGCCTAGAGAAGTGGAACCTAGATGGTATTTGGTAACGGGGGCACACTACCTCAAGAAATTGTCTAGTTCCCTGTGAACTAACGGCGGATACCGGACGCACGTCTAACACCAACATAGTTGTCAAGGCCTCAGTTATCCGCTTTGCAACAGGATGACTGCTGTGATATTTCATCTTCCTCGCAAAGGACTGTTGGACAGTCAATTGCTTGGTGGAAGTAGTAAAAGTAGGCTTACGACTTCCCCTCTGGGATGACCATCAACTCCCAGCAGCAACAACAGCAGCGCCAGCAGCAGTAGGCGTTACACGCAAGGATGCATCGGAGGAATCCCAGGCAGGAGAGGACTCGTCAGAATTGCCAGTGACATGGCCTGCAGGACTATTGGCATTCCTGGGGAAGGAGGAAATTGACACTGAGGGAGTTGGTGGGGTGGTTTGCGTGAGCTTGGTTACAAGAGGAAGGGATTTACTGGTCAGTGGACTGCTTCCGCTGTCGCCCAAAGTTTTTGAACTTGTCACTGACTTATTATGAATGCGCTGCAGGTGACGTATAAGGGAGGATGTTCTGAGGTGGTTAACGTCCTTACCCCTACTTATTACAGCTTGACAAAGGCAACACACGGCTTGACAAATGTTGTCCGCATTTCTGTTGAAATACTTCCACACCGAAGAGCTGATTTTTTTGGTATTTTCACCTGGCATGTCAACGGCCCTATTCCTCCCACGGACAACAGGTGTCTCCCCGGGTGCCTGACTTAAACAAACCACCTCACCATCAGAATCCTCCTTGTCAATTTCCTCCCCAGCGCCAGCAACACCCATATCCTCCTCATCCTGGTGTACTTCAACACTGACATCTTCAATCTGACTATCAGGAACTGGACTGCGGGTGCTCCTTCCAGCACTTGCAGGGGGCGTGCAAATGGTGGAAGGCGCATGCTCTTCACGTCCAGTGTTGGGAAGGTCAGGCATCGCAACCGACACAATTGGACTCTCCTTGTGGATTTGGGATTTGGAAGAACGCACAGTTCTTTGCGGTGCTTTTGCCAGCTTGAGTCTTTTCATTTTTCTAGCGAGAGGCTGAGTGCTTCCATCCTCATGTGAAGCTGAACCACTAGCCATGAACATAGGCCAGGGCCTCAGCCGTTCCTTGCCACTCCGTGTGGTAAATGGCATATTGGCAAGTTTACGCTTCTCCTCCGACAATTTTATTTTAGATTTTTGAGTCCTTTTTTTACTGATATTTGGTGTTTTGGATTTTACATGCTCTGTACTATGACAATGGGCATCGGCCTTGGCAGACGACGTTGCTGGCATTTCATCGTCTCGGCCATGACTAGTGGCAGCAGCTTCAGCACGAGGTGGAAGTGGATCTTGATCTTTCCCTAATTTTGGAACCTCAACATTTTTGTTCTCCATATTTTAATAGGCACAACTAAAAGGCACCTCAGGTAAACAATGGAGATGGATGGATACTAGTATACTTATGGATGGACCAGCGACTGCCGACACAGAGGTAGCTACAGCCGTGGACTACCGTACTGTGTCTGCTGCTAATATAGACTGGATGATAATGAGATGAAATTAATATATATATATATATATATATATATATATATATAATATCACTAGTACTGCAGCCGGACAGGTATATATATTTATTATGTAATGACTGATGACGGACCTGCTGGACACTGTCAGCTCAGCAGCACCGCAGACTGCTACAGTAAGCTACTATAGTAGTATGTATCAAGAAGAAAGAGAAAAAAAAAAACCACGGGTAGGTGGTATACAATTATGGATGGACCAGCGACTGCCGACACAGAGGTAGCTACAGCCGTGGACTACCGTACTGTGTCTGCTGCTAATATAGACTGGATGATAATGAGATGAAATTAATATATATATATATATAATATCACTAGTACTGCAGCCGGACAGGTATATATATTTATTATGTAATGACTGATGACGGACCTGCTGGACACTGTCAGCTCAGCAGCACCGCAGACTGCTACAGTAAGCTACTATAGTAGTATGTATCAAGAAGAAAGAAAAAAAAAAAAAACACGGGTAGGTGGTATACATATACAATTATATATATATTATATACAATTATATATATATATATATTAAACTGGTGGTGATTAATTAAACTGGTGGTCAGGTCACTGGTCACACTATCAGCAACTTGCAAGTAGTACTCCTAAGCAGACAATCACAATATATACTGGTGGTCAGTGTGGTCACAATGGCAGTGTGGCACTCTGGCAGGAGAGTGCCAGCAAAAGTGTGCACTGTACGTTAAAATATGTACTCCTGCTCTCAGACTCTAACTGCTCCCCACTGTCTCCCCCACAAGTCAGATATACAGTCACACTATCACTTCAGCAAGTAGTAGTACTCCTCCTAATGCTCCCCAAAATTACTAAAGTAAATAATACTGTGTCTCTCTCTACTCTAGTAGTCTCACTCTCTATAAACGGAGAGGACGCCAGCCACGTCCTCTCCCTATCAATCTCAATGCACGTGTGAAAATGGCGGCGACGCGTGGCTCCTTATATAGAATCCGAGTCTCGCTATAGAATCCGAGCCTCGCGAGAATCCGACAGCGGGATGATGACGTTCGGGCGCGCTCGGGTTAACCGAGCAAGGCGGGAAGATCCGAGTCGCTCGGACCCGTGTAAAAAAAACTGAAGTTCGGGCGGGTTTGGTTTCCGAGGAACCGAACCCGCTCATCTCTAATTAACACCCATGAATAATGCTTAGAAAATGGATTGGGAGCAACCAATTGAGTATAGCCTGAATAAACCCATATAGGATAACTGAAGCTCCATCTGTAATAGAATAGGAGCATAAAAATGGAAGTACCAGATGTTTTACACTAACTTTGGCACTCATTTTGCTATAGTGTTACATTTCACCAGTGGCAAAGTTGCCAACCTTAGAGTACAGGCATCATCACTTCTGTATTCAGATGGGGGAAAAACAATGAGCGCAAGAGATATCATGCCGTATTTCTAGTTCTGTGACATCTAACTGCATTCTGACAGTGCCATGTTCTACTAGATCAGGCCTGGCCAACCTGTGGCTCTCCAGCTGTTGTAAAACTACAAATTCCATCATGCTTTGCCACAGTTTTGCTATTAGGGAATGCTAAAACTATGGCAGGGCATGCTGGGATGTGTAGTTTCACAACATCTGGAGAGCCACAGGTTGGCCAGGCCTGTACTAGATGTTCACTAAACTCCACAGGATATTTATCAATAAGGATTACACTGTTTTGTGTATACTAGTCACTGCTATAACCATGTGTCTCCCAGGGTTTGGAATATGGGTAAAAATGCATGATAAACAGTTTTCCATAAATGCTTAAAAAAATGCAAATAAATGAATAGGCGGGAACAAGACCTTCAGAGCTTATAGTCAACTTCAGGTGGGCAAACAAAAGAGGATATGGATTTATTAAAGTATGATATAACGTACTATTGTAAAATCTTTGTTAGTGAAAAACAAAATAGGTGAGGTCTTGTTACAGACTCACTGGGCGGTATTCAATTCTTTTCACCCTCTTCCACACCTGTTCTGTTTCTGCTGACTGGCGTGGTATAATCGTTTCAGCTCGCTACCCCTGCAGTAGCGAGGGTACCCAACCAGTTACGCAGCTAAACCTGACTACTATGGGCGCTATATGCGCAATAACGGGAACCACGTTAGAAAGGAAATTGGGCATGACATATTATTTGAATTCCCGCCACTGAATACATAAAATCCCCAATCACTGTCTTTACACTGAAAATAAAGGTTAAAACTCACAGGTGCAGCTGTCAAAAAGTTTTTTAAGCAAATGATAAAACAATATAATGTCCATATACAGTAAGAAAAGAGTATCACCTAGTGCTCACAATAACTACACAATGATGTGTGGTATAGATATACATAAAGCATCTCCCAAACTGGGGGTACCTCTGTTGTATGCCACCTGGAAAAAAGCTGTACATGCAGATTCTTTTCTTCATCGAGAATGGATAAATGCATTGACATTGAGTCACTATTAGAAGCACTGTAGAGTGCAATAAAAGGTTTATGTGAATGTGTACTATACAACATACAAAGTAATAATATGAATACTTAAATACTGACCTATGGTAAATATACAAACGGAAAACAGAATGGTGCTGGTAAGGCAACAGCATATTAATAATTAAAGATACAGAGTTTTTAGGTCAATAAGTTCCAGTAAGACACAGATAAGCCTGTCACTGCTTTCCCTGTGCTATTCCGTAATATAAGCACTGATTACAATGCACCAGTACAGGTGTCATGGATAGTTTAGGAGCAATGACTGGATAAATAATGAACACTCCCACTCATGAATTCTGTACAGAGGGTTAAGTCAGTGCAAAAACAGAAAGAGGATTGCATGCTGGGAAAATACAAAGAAAAGCAATTGCAACAATAAAAAAGTAACACACCAATAATAGTAAAACAGAAACTAAAAGGAAACTGATCAGACAAATGTGTAATAATAACCACTGTTGCATTTTATTTTTTCATTATAATCTTGTTCCTCACTTGGCTAACATGTTAACTAAATTAGCTGAATGTGCACCCAAAAAATACAGAATCATTTCTAGGTACAAGGTAGAGACACTTATTATGACAAGGACACAGCTGACCACAATTTGAACTTCACTTAACAACCTGTAATTAAATTTCTATTGCTTTTATTCTGATAAAGGAATCACAGGAGCACTGTTTAAATATGAATATATCTCCTTCATGTCTTAATACAACACTTAATACCTTACCTGATTTTTGTATTTTTAGCAAAAGATTTCATTGTGCTTTAAATGTATATAGTATAATTAATACTGACTATTTAATAGATTAAAGAGAGTAAAATAATATATATTATCCATAAAATAAATGTGATACAAGTGGAATAGTAGATTATGTATTTTACATTGTAGTAAATAATAAAAACAGTAAAATAAAAATATACCATGGTGGTTATGCTTAAAGCTTACTTAAAAAGAGCGAGAAAGAAATACTGAATCAGATGTAAGTTGTTAATATTGTGTCACAGAATGCTTCCATCAAAAATTTTATGGAAATATTGTGTATTCATTAATTAATAATTGAATATAATGATTTATACAAATGAGAAATATCCGAGTATAAAAAACGTTTTGTGTAATACATCTGTAAATAAACATTTGTTAAACTTGGAGACAGACAGTGATTAAACTAAAGTTACTACTTATAAAATTATAATATACAAAAACAGCTAAAATCATAAAAGACTGTTTATGTGTTTTCATACTTTACAATAAAAAATACATTTATATATAAATATTATTTTTTTAAATACAGACGGGTGAATGTATTCTCTAATACTAATGAACGAAATTAAAAGACCTTGGATTACTTATGTAATGATTAACCAATAAATTGGTTTTACAGACTTTTATTGTACACACTTAGATTTGGAATATAAATTAAGTGATGGGGTTTATAAGTAAAACAACAACAAAAACAGGGATTAAATAATAAGACACTATCTGATATTCTTTGTAGAAAAACAAATCCATTAGTTACTCCAGAGGTGAATAGATATCCCCTGACCAAAAAAAAAAAAAAGCCGTGTATTGATATTCATGAGGACTTGGAAAGTATAAAAATAAATTCTTGCAGTAAGTGCATTTGGATTCCCATCAGTCTCTGCAGGGCATATGAAAGACTGATGCTCCTACCGATCCACTCCCTGCTGTCTGGCCACCAGAAAAGAAAAATAATTTGTCAGTAAAAACCTTGTTCTCATTTATTCTACTCCCATAGCTGCCACAGAGCTGCACACCAGCGGCCAGATAGAATGTATTGTTTTATCCAATGCACATCATACCCAGACAGAGCCATAACCCTATCACCCTGTGCCATACACTCACTGCTGGTCTCATTGGCTACACTTTACCACTTCGTGTGACTCCAAAGTGCATCTTTATTTAAGACAAGGGCTCCTTGACTTTTATCAAACGCAATAAAACACCCAGTAGCTAAAAACGTCTCCTCTTTTAATGTGCTTGTTGTGCTTGTTGTGTTTTGTTTTGTTTTGTCTATTGACTGTAGCTGTGAATTAAGATGCATATTAGTCTGGAAAGTACTGTACGATTTAAACACCCCCATTAAGCCTTTATGAGTTTGTTACTTTAATTACGGACTTGTTACAGACCGCATAAAGGGGGTAATGAATGCAGTTGAACTAATTATCCGCATGTTAGGATCATGTAAAATACCCAGCATTTGTTTCCAAGGATTACTGTTTGCAGGAAGTCTCACCCACCAGTGGCCTGAGAAAAGACAGGGACAGCAGATAGATGTCAGTGCTGTACACGCTACTAATCTGGTCAAAGTGACTCCGAAATGGGATTGTGTGTTGGGGATGTGAGAGAGAATAATGAATGTTTTCATCCTCAGCAGATCCTTCCGGCAATCGCTTATACTGTATGTAATAATAGTCCCTTATAAGGAGCTTTGGTGTGAGAAAGAGAGATGTTAGGGACGATACAGTATGCCACCTACTATTTGTTAGTAGTTCAATAACAAGCAGGTGTTACAATGTACAATGTATTATTACTTCTTTTTTTTTATTATTATTAATATTATTATTATTATTATTATTATTATTATTAATAATAATAATAATAATAAAATAACAATAATAGTAATAATAATATTATATTATTAAAATAATAATAATAATACATTAAAATAATACAATTTTTATATATATATATATATATATATATATATATATATATATATAAAAATAAAAAAATTAAAATAAGATTATATAAAAGAAGCAGAAGAAATAATATGAACAGCGACACTCGTGTAAGTTTTTTTTCTTTTTTTTTCCCCATTAGTGGGAATGTAATAATATGTAGCAGAGTGCAATGTAAATGGACTTACTAAACTGAAACAGGGTTTTCTTGGTCCACTTATGTATAAGGATCCAGCCTTGTGATGGGCAATCAAGCTGCGTTTCGTCTGCTATATCTAGGTGGGCACCTTTGCGTGGCAGTGCCCTGACCATGGAGCTGATGCCGCCTCTGTGCCAGTTTGTACACCGTAATACCTCTGTGCCACCTCAGGAAGACAGGGTCACTGGTGAGACATAGCGTGTGCCCCTTACAGCATTGCTTGTCTGTTACATAAAACTTGCAACGGGGTTTAAAAAAAAAAAAAAAAAACCAACAACACAGCATCTCAATTTATTGCTAAAGGTATGTATATATATATTTATATATATGATCGTTTAAAATGGCTTAAAAGCTGGAGGGGAAATTGGATCAGGGAGAATCGTCACCCAACTTTCATTATTTGCGAAGAGTGTGATTGAATTAAAGGGCAGGGAGCTGGTTAGAAGGGAGGATGGAGGGCTCGGTGCGTAATAGTGTGCTATTAAATTCTAATTAGAGATGCAGGAATCAATGATAGGGAGGTTGGACAGCTAGGTCCCCCCAGTGCCAGCCCAATAGACTGATGAGTTATTGTCATGTAAACAGCGCCAGCAATAAGACCAACCGCTCTGCTATTGTCCAAGTGGAAAGAGCCAAGTTTATTATGAGGACTATATGCTCTAGAGACCTCAGGCAAGGCATCTCATAGGAGGCTTTTTCATAAAACTAGGCTCTGCTGCTACTAAGGAGGCCAGTTGTGAATCAGGAGTGGAGCAGAGAACATCTCCCTAGCACCAGCCACCTCCTCCAATTCTGTCCTCCTCCAGACTACTATTTTCCCCCCTCTTTGCTGAGACGTCCAGAGCCTTTTCAATGTATAAAATGGAATATTCTTACCTTAATTCCTCTGCCTACGAGTCCTGTATGGCTGGCATGGACACATCCAGCCTGGCATCTGCCTATGCTGATTTCAGCTCCTGCAGCCAAGCCAGTGGCTTCCAGTACAATCCTATCAGGACAACTTTTGGGGCCACCTCCGGCTGCCCTTCCCTTACCCCGGGATCTTGCAGCCTTGGGACTCTCAGGGACCACCAGAGCAGCCCTTATGCAGCAGGTAAGGACTATCCAGAACTCCCTGCAAGACAAGCTATCCCCCCCTTGTATATAGGAATCCTTGATTGCATTTGAAAATGGAAATGTGTTTAGTATTTACCAAACGAAATTTGCTTACACAAATGAAAGAATTTATCAGGTTAGAAGCGATTGCAGGCGAGGCAGTAATTCACTTACAGGGTTACACTATCCTAGTCACACCCGAACCGCCAACAAAATTATCTTAAGCTGCCAAAATGATAGGCATAATTTATTTACTCCGGGATGAGACGTAAAGCTTAGCAAATAATTAAATAACCCAAGAGGAAGACTCATCACACAGACACTGTCCTAAAATGCAGGGACTTAGCTGGCCATCTGACTAGGATCCCTGCCACCCCGGTCCTGCACTCCCTACACGGGGATCCCTCACTTTATTCATCACTTTACATTTTATACAGATATTCAGGGACACTTTTACTTATTTATTAACACTTAACACAAAATAAATAAATATTTTGTAAATTGAATTGCAGATTGTTCACCACATTATGATATGAGATACATCGCCAATGTAACGCCAACTCAGTTATACATCCGAATTATATTACACAACAAGATCTATTAGCTGATAACGGCTTTATATGACTTTTTTGTTACTGTATTTATTATATTTTATCATGTATTATATTTACTTTTATACATTATTTTATTATACTATTATGGATTGTGTGTTTGCTTTGTGTGCAGTTCCCTACAAGCTGTTCACGGATCACGGCGGCCTGAATGAGAAGAGGAAGCAGCGGAGGATCCGGACCACGTTCACCAGCGCCCAGCTGAAGGAGCTGGAGCGGGTGTTTGCTGAGACCCACTATCCCGACATTTACACCCGGGAGGAGTTGGCGCTGAAGATAGACCTGACGGAAGCCAGGGTGCAGGTACACATTATCCTGTGCAATACTTATCCATTACACTCTGATAACAGTGTCACAGTCACACAGATATGTGATGGCTCCATGCTACAGCCCGACACCTCTTGTAGTGTTATACAAGTATATAGTATTATACTTCATATATTATACAGTACAGGTCTGCTGTGAATCAGGATGATGAGAGAGAGAGAGAGAGAGAGTGTGTGTGTGTGTGTGTGTGTGTGTGTGTGTGTGTGTGTGTGTGTGTGTGTGTGTGTGTGTGATACTAGCCAGTGCCTCCCCAGCCTCTGATCTCACCGCCCCCCATTCTATGTTACAGATAGTTGCCATGTTGTGATGTGTATGATATTATCTGCTATTGTGTGGGTTGGTTTTTGTTTTTGTTTTTTTTTTCCCCATAGCTCGCTTCCACCCCACCATGTGTTTTTCCGGTAATGTTTACCTCCACTGATTGCACACCTTGCCATTGTGCCCTACATACAGGGTACATCATACTACTACATAAGCATCAGTTTTCCCATATATGAACTTGGCTCTTGTATGGCTCACCTCTCACAGTGTAACCTTCAAAGTGCGCCCAACATGGCTGCCCCATATGGTACACTTGTGGATGGGATGAAAATTACATAGGCCTGATGGTTTTGATGGAACCCTACTAAAAAACTGTAGGACTCTGAAATCACCCCCATTTTGTGTCATCTCTTCTAGAGGGAGATTATTCCACCCTGGGTAATCCTACGCTGTGCGCCCAAGATGGCTGCCGCACCTGGTACCCTGTGAGGGTGGAATACACAACCCTTGGAAGTTATTACCCAAAATGCCTACACCAACCCAGCATTATGCTTTCTGTGTGCTTAAGGTTTTCTTTTATGTCTGTGTGGCTTATCTATTGTTGTATTACTTAAATCCTCTGTATCATGTGTTATGTTTTTGATGTCTGTAAAGCGCCTTGAGTCCTGTTGGAGAAAGAGCGCTATATAAATAAAATTATTATTATTATTATTATTATTATTATTATTATTATATGCTCTGTGTGTTGATGGCTTTTATCTAATGAAGTTTGTCTCCCTCTTCTTCCTCTCCTTGTACTCCCCCCCCCCCCCATCCCATGTACATCCTAACCTGTCACTGTTATACCTGTATGTTCCTCCTAATATGATTGTATGCTCCCTCCATCACTATTATATATATATATATATATATATATATATATATATAATCGCCACAAACACCTCCATATTTCCTGACCACTCTTCAACATGATCACCCGCACCCTCATACTAACTTGACTTCCACCACCATCTATTTCCACCTTCACCCCCCGCCCCCCACTACACCCCCGTCTTCCCTTCACCTCCCCCAGGTCTGGTTCCAGAACCGCCGGGCCAAGTTCCGAAAGCAGGAGCGGGCCGCCGCCGCAGCTGCCGCCGCTGCCAAGTCCGGCTCCTCTGGGAAGAAGACCGATTCCTCCCGGGATGATGACAGCAAGGAGGCGAAGATCACCGACCCGGACAGCACCGGGGGCCCCGGCAACAACCCCAATCCCAGCCAGAGCTGCGGCGGGCCCAGCCCTACCGGGTCCCAGGGCAACGTGCAGGAGCAGGGCAAAGTCGGGTTGCCAGGGGCTGGCGGCCTGTCATCGTCGGCGGTAGTAGGGGGCCCTGGGGGGGCACAGGGCTGGGCCACAGGGCCCGGAGGCACCATCACCTCCATCCCTGACTCCTTAGGAGGCCCCTTCGCCAGCGTCCTCTCCTCCCTGCAGAGACCCAACAGCACCAAAGCCACCCTGGTGAAGAGCATGTTCTGAGCCCGGGCCCCGGGACCTGCATTGTCAGAGTGATGGTGAGGGGCCCCTGCCAGCTGCAGCCACCTGACCTCAGGGCCCGGCTCACCCGGCGGCTGCAGGGGGCGCCACATCTCCGGGTCACACCTGGGAGAGACCTCAGCGGGCAGTGCCACTGACTGGTGACTATTGGGGCTGTAACAGGTCCAGCACTGGGGTGTGGTGAGGGTGCCAGGAGCCTGATCACCACCCAGCAGAACATTCCCAGGCGCCCCCCAAACCTCTCACCCCACCATCTCAGTAATACAGTCTGTGTAACCCATTCACTGCCAAAGGGACTCACCACAGGCTCAGTGGGAGCTTTCAGCAGAACATTGAAGTGATCCCTGTCCCCCGTCTGACACATAAATCAGCACTATTATGTCGTACGACTTTACTCTGATTTTCCCTGTTTTCCCATATTCCCGCTGTAAATTCTTTAAAAACCACCTTGATCCTCCTATATGTTATTTATCGCCATTATTTGCTGGACACTGAAGTCAAGAACACAACGAATCATTTGCACTGTGTTGCAGGAGTTTTGATTATAGTTTTTTTTGTGTGTGTGTGTCTTATTCCTAAAGAATATACACACCTGTTCTATGTGATAATTATCTATTTATTACATTGTTTCAAATGAAAATTGTTGTCTTTATTTTGTTTAGATTTTTTTTAAGGCACAAACAATCTAATTATTAGTTGATGTTGGGCAGTATGCTTTATTTTCCGTGTCCTTTTCAAGCAGTGTTATGTGACGGTTGTATAGTGTTATGTAAGTACACATTGTCGACAATTGTTAAAGTAAAAAATATGGAATTCTTTAGTCTATTGTACGTCTTTATGGGGAGGGGGGGATTAGGGATCACGTTGATTCCGCTTGTTTGTTTGTTTGTTTGTTTGTTTGTTTGTTTGAAAGAACTGGATTTCACACTTTTGTTTTTTTGTTTCCTTATTAAAATCTGCATGTTGTCCATTTTTTACTTTATTTTTTATTTAATTTTTTGCAATTGAGATAAACGTTCTGGGCATCAATATCACAGTGACTGATGTCCAGGAGCTAGAATTATTTATATGTAGTTACTATGGATGCCTCTATTTAAAAGGGAACAATTTATACATGTACATTTTGGTTTCAAAGATTGAAAGTGTGCCATTTACTTGATAGTTGATAATAAAAGTGAAAATGTAAAGAACCGGCTTATTTAGTCGTAATTATATGCAAAAGTTTCAATGGATATTTTGTGTTTTTATATATTATATATAAAATGGAACACACACATATATATATATATATATATATATATATATATATATACATGTGTGTGTGTGTGTGTGCTTATATATATGTTTATGTTTGTATTATATATATAATACATACATATAAACATACATATATATATATATAAACACACACACACACACACACATATATACATTTATATATGTATATACATTTATATGAACATATATATATATATATATATATATATATATATATATATATATATATATATATATTATATCTGGGTCCGGCACTCCACCTGTATACCTGGGATACTTTGCCTGGGTGCCTTCTATGAGAGGACAGCACCTCTCCAACATACACACCAACAGTAGCGCGCGTGTGTGTGTGCGTGTGTGTGTGCGTGCGTGCGTGCGTGCGTGTGTGTGTGTGTGTGTGTGTGTTTTCGAAAAATATATGGGTAACATTTTACATATAGCTATGCGATCGCAAACCGATTTACTAAATTCAATATAGCTTTATGATTTATTCTGTTTATCTTTCTGTTATACTAATCCGGCAATTTAGAAAGTGACGCACACGGATATATTGCGTCACAGTATTGCTAGTTAGAATATATATTTGCATATTCTGTGCTTCTTCTTTTTTTTCCTTTTTAAACTAATGTTAATACCGCATATTATTTATTCGGGGTCAGTGGGATTTTTGCGTGTATTTTCCATGCAAGTTCGTGTACATTCCCGGCGGTGATTACAATTGTACAAATTATGAAATATGACGATGGTATGATAAATAACTGCAGCTGATGAATGAAGGTTGCGTCCATATTTGTACCGTGCTTAACCCCAGCAAGGAGCCGGAAGGGGAGATTAGCATCAATTACTGTTTGCATACAATCAGATGAATGGGGCAGTTGACCCAGATCTGGCTCTGTACCAACCGCGGGAGGATCACTCAGTTCCAGTGTTTGCTGCATGAATGCCCGACACTCCAGCACCCTGCCTGACACACATCTATGTCTGCCCATTCATGCACTACATTATCTCTCCCTGCCTGACACACATCTATGCCTGCCCATTCATACACTACATTATCTCTCCCTGCCTGACACACATCTATACCTTCCCATTCATACACTACATTATCTCTCCCTGCCTGACACACATCTATGCCTTCCCATTCATACACTACATTATCTCTCCCTGCCTGGCACACTGCCCATACTCCACATTACCTCATCCTGCCCAGCACATAGAGCTTCCTTTCCCATTCATACACTACATTATCTCTCCCTGCCTGGCACACATCTATCCCTGCCCCATTCATACACTACATTATCTCTCCCTGCCTGACACACATCTATACCTTCCCATTCATACACTACATTATCTCTCCCTGCCTGGCACACATCTATGCCTTTCCATTCATACACTACATTATATCTCCCTCCCTGACACACATCTATACCTTCCCATTCATACACTACATTATCTCTCCCTGCCTGGCACACATCTATGCCTTCCCATTCATACACTACATTATATCTCCCTGCCTGACACACATCTATACCTTCCCATTCATACACTACATTATCTCTCCCTGCCTGGCACACATCTATACCTTCCCATTCATACACTACATTATCTCTCCCTGCCTGGCACACTGCCCATACTCCACATTACCTCATCCTGCCCAGCACATAGAGCTTCCTTCCCCATTCATACACTACATTATCTCTCCCTGCCTGACACACATCTATGCCTTCCCATTCATTCACTGCATTATCTCTCCCTGTCTGGCACACATCTATGCCTTCGCATTCATACACTACATTATCTCTCCCTGCCTGGCACACTGCCCATACTCCACATTACCTCATCCTGCCCAGCACATAGAGCTTCCTTCCCCATTCACTTCCTACATTATTTCATCCTCCCTACCCCATATTATCATCACACCCTGCCCGTGCATATATCTATCCCTGCCCCATTCATACCCCATATTATCATCACACCCTGCCTGGGCATACATCTATGCCTTCTGTATGAATACCGTACATTATCTCTCCTTGCCTGGCACATAGAGTTCCCAATCAAATCTCTCTCTGATCATCACACCCTGCCTGGGCACACATTTATCATTACATTCATACCCTATATCAGTGGTTCCCAAACTTTTTGAGCCAGCAGCGTGGTGACTGTTTGCGCTCGCCCTGCTGCCGGCATACTGGTGGCCAGCATCCCGACCATCGGTATATCATACTGACCCCACAACACCCTAGAGCAGGCTTTTTCAACCAGTGTGCCGTGGCACACTAGTGTGCCGCGACCACTTGCAAGGTGTGCCGCGGAGCCAGAGCAGCTTCCTGCACCTTCAGAGTGAACTGTTGGCCCAGGCTCTTCTTAGAGCAGGCATGTCAAAACTGCGGCCCTCCAGCTGTTGAGAAACTACACATCCCAGCTTGCCCGCACACAACTTTAGTATTCTCTGACAGCAATACTGTGTCAGGGCATGCTGGGATATGTAGTTACACAAAAGCTGGAGGGCCGCAGTTTGGACATGCCTGTCTTAGAGGTTCAGTCGTGCTTCGACCATGACCTATGCCTTGATGACGCGGCGGTGTGATATAAGAGGTCACGGCCGCTGCATCTCACCACCAAGCCAGCCCACCCACCTACATACACATCTTCCAGTTTCCGCCTGCATCCACAGCTTTCCTTGCCCACCCACATCCACACCTGCGTGACCTCCCGCTCAGTATTCGCAGCAATCCATTATGAACAACCTCCGCCACTGAGGGACAGGGAGGAGGACAGCTGACTGGTAGGGGCTAATATTTGTTATTTGAGTTCTCCTGTGGGGAACAATAGGATTTATATATTTATGGGGGAACAATGTGATTAATTCATGTGGGGAGCAATAGGATTTATGAGGGGAGAAATGTGATTTATTTATGTAGGGAGCAATAGGATTTATGTAAGGAGCAACTTGATTTATGTGGGGAGCAATGTGATTGTTTTTTCTGTGTAGGCCGATGTATGTGTGGATTTTTTATTACTGTGAGGGCCAATGTGTGTTTTTAAGGTTTTTTTCTGTGGGGAATGGATGGTGTGCCTTGGCAATTTTAGAATATTGTTCGGTGTGCCGCGAGTGAAAAAAGGTTGAAAATCACTGCCCTAGAGTAACAGACTTTTTTCAAGCCACCCTAGGTTAAAAGATTCTTATTGAGAAATTCAGGTGAAAATATTCAATTAAGTAAATTGTATTTATCTGTCATCCACAGGTTTAGTTGGGAAAGGTATGTAATACCGGCGGGTGGGATGCCGACCATTAGTATACTGACAGAGGGATCCCAGCCACCGTTATGCTGACAGCGGGACGAGTGCTAGCGCTGCGCTCGCTACAGGATCTTCTCTCCCTCTATGGGTGTAGTGGACATCCACAGGCTTTGGCACCGGAATTCCGGCATCGGTATTTCCCCACTAGTCGGGAATCCGGCATCGGCATTGTGACGTCTGGGATCCCGATCAGCAGGATGGTGACTGTTTCCTGTTTAGTTATGTGGTGAGGGACAGAATTCACTTTTGTGTCCTCTTATTTTGTGACTGAATACCACAAGCACTGCTTTACCTTATTACATTGACCGTAGATAATTGAGTTTGTCCTGGACCACCAACATAGGGCACCCCCGAGCCACCCAATATGAGAACCACTACCCCACATTATCATCTCACCCTGCCTGGCACACATCTATTCCTTCTCTATTCATACCCAACATTAACTCTACCTGCCTGGCACACAGCACTCCCTGCCCCATTCATACCCTACACTATTATCTCACCCTGCCTGGTACACAGCATTCCCTGCCCCATTCACACCCTATATTACTGTCTCACCCTGCCTGGCACACAGCACTCCCTGCCCCATTCATACCCTACACTATTATCTCACCCTGCCTGGTACACAGCATTCCCTGCCCCATTCACACCCTATATTACTGTCTCACCCTGCCTGGCACACAGCACTCCCTGTCCCATCCATACTCTACATTACTATCTCACCCTGCCTGGCACACAGCACTCCCTGTCCCATTCACACCCTATATTACTATCTCACCCTGCCTGGCACACAGCACTCCCTGCCCCATTCATACCCTACACTATTATCTCACCCTGCCTGGTACACAGCATTCCCTGCCCCATTCACACCCTACATTACTGTCTCACCCTGCCTGGCACACAGCACTCCCTGTCCCATCCATACTCTACATTACTATCTCCATCTGCCTGGCACACAGCACTCTCTGACCCATTCACACCCTATATTACTATCTCACCCTGCCTGGCACACAGCACTCCCTGTCCCATTCATACCCTACACTATTATCTCACCCTGCCTGGCACACAGCACTCCCTGTCCCATTCACACCCTACATTACTATCTCACCCTGCCTGGCACACAGCACTCCCTGCCCCGTTCATACCCTACACCAGAGCCGGCCCTAACCAATATGATGCCCTAGGCAAGATTTTGGCTGGTGCCCCCTAGCACCACCGCCTGTTCCGCCTCTGACCTTGCACCTCTTTCTCAGCACCATCACCCCTCACCCATAACAGTCCTTATTTTGGTGTTTATACCCCCTATATTTTAAATAGGAACAGTTTGCACATTTGGTGCACAGCCCAAAAAGGGGTGTGTTTTTGCTAGCAAGGGGCATGGCCACACAATAGTACCCCCAATTCAAATTACGCCACACAGTACTGCAACTATATTCACATTTGATCATGCGATAGTGTCCATAATTCACATTACATCCCACAGTAGTACCACTTTACCTTATATATGTTACTCCTCACAGTAGAGCTCCTTATTCACATTACATCACACTGAATTGCTCCTTATTTACAGTACACCACACCGTATAGCTCTTTATTCACATTAGATGACATAGTAATGCCCTTTCTATACGCAACACCACATAGTAGTGCACCCAGGGCCGGTTCTTGCCCTTGTGGCGCCCCGGGCAAAGAACCCCCCCCCCCCCCCCCCCCCAAAAAAAAATAAAAAATAAAAATAAAAAAATTAGGAGCGTGGCTTAATACGGGGGCGTGGTCAGTTACGCCCCCATTTGTAGCGCCGCTGAAAGAAAAGAAAAAAGTATACTTACATCCCCGCTCCTTATTCCAGACCTCCGCCGGCGCCGCTCCTCTCCTCGGATGCATAGACACTAGAGGTCAATTATGACCCCTAGCATCTGTGCCACAATGCTGTGCGCACAGCAAAGGTTCTCTCCACGAAGGGAAACTAGACGCATAGCGTCTGTTTCCCTTCACAGTGGGGGACCAGCGGGGGGCACCCGGGCACTGCAAGGGGCACAGTGGCGGATCTTGCCATGGTGCGGTGCCCTCCGGAAGGCGGCACCCCGGGCAAAAGTCCTGCTTGCCCGTGGCAAGATCTGCTACTGAGTGCACCTTATACACATAATGCCACACATTAGTAATGCATTTATACACATAATTCCACACAGTAATGCCTCTTACACATATGAGATACATCATTAATGTCCTTATAAACATAATGCGTCTTACACATTATGACAACCTTTATTAATGCTCTTTTACACATAATGTCCCTTACACATATGCCGCATATTATTAATGCCCTTATACACATAATGACACACATAGTGCCCCTTACACATATGTTGCACATTATTAATGCATTTTTACTTGACACACATAATGCTCCTTACACATATTCCGAACACTACTGCCCAACCAACCCACTCACATGCACACAGCACTCACACTGCCACTAAAACTGTGACCTCTGCTTGGATACAGATGTGTCCTCATAAATCTTGCCTCAATGCTAACGTCGGGCACCTTTTTTTATGAAAATGCATCTAATTTGCATTGCTATGTCGCTAGGATGCAAAAGCAGATTCTGCTGATTAAAATGATATGCAGCATGCCTATATTCTGTGTGTGACTGCGGCTCTATCTGCATATGAAATGCTACACATATAATATAGGCATGCCACATATCATTTTAATCAGCAGAAGCTGCTGATGCTCTTAAGCATATCAAATGCCCTAGGCAATTGCCTAGTTTGCCTATGCCTATGGCCGGCTCTGCCCTACACTATTATCTCACCATGCCTGGTACACAGCATTCCCTGCCCCATTCACACCCTATATTACTATCTCACCCTGCCTGGCACACAGCACTCCCTGTCCCATTCATACCTTACACTATTATCTCACCCTGCCTGGCACACAGCACTCCCTGTCCCATTCACACCCTATATTACTATCTCACCCTGCCTGGCACACAGCACTCCCTGTCCCATTCATACCCTACACTATTATCTCACCCTGCCTGGTACACAGCATTTCCTGCCCCATTCACACCCAACATTACTGTCTCACCCTGCCTGGCACACAGCACTCCCTGTCCCATTCATACCCTACATTACTATCTCACCCTGCCTGGCACACAGCACTCCCTGCCCCATTCACACCCTATATTACTATCTCACCCTGCCTGGCACACAGCACTCCCTGTCCCATTCATACCCTGTATTACTATTTCACCCTGCCTGGTACACAGCATTCCCTGCCCCATTCACACTCTACATTACTGTCTCACCCCACACAGCACTCCCTGTCCCATTCACACCCTATATTACTATCTCACCCTGCCTGGCACACAGCACTCCCTGCCCCATTCACACCCTATATAACTATCTCACCCTGCCTGGCACACAGCACTCCCTGTCCCATTCATACCCTACACTATTATCTCACCCTGCCTGGTACACAGCATTCCCTGCCCCATTCACACCCTACATTACTGTCTCACCCTGCCTGGCACACAGCACTCCCTGTCCCATTCATACTCTACATTACTATCGCCATCTGCCTGGAACACAGCACTCCCTGTCCCATTCACACCCTACATTACTCAATCACCCTGCCTGGCACACAGCACTCTCTGCCCCATTCACACCCTATATTACTATCTCACCCTGCCTGGCACACAGCACTCCCTGTCCCATTTATACCCTACACTATTATCTCACCCTGCCTGGTACACAGCATTCCCTGACCCATTCACACCCTACATTACTATCTCACCCTGCCTGGCGCACAGCACTCCCTGTCCAATTCATACCCTACACTATTATCTCACCCTGCCTGGCACACAGCACTCCCTGCCCCATTCACACCCTAAAATATTATCTCACCCTGCCTGCACACAGCACTCCCTGCCCCATTCACACCCTACACTGTTATCTCACCCTGCCTGGCACACAGCACTCCCTGCCCCATTCACACCCTACAATATTATCTCACCCTGCCTGGCACACAGCACTCCCTGCCCCATTCACACCCTACATTACTATCTCACCCTGCCTGGCACACAGCACTCCCTTCCCCATTCACACTCTACATTACTATCTCACCCTGCCTGGCACACAGCACTCCCTGCCCCATTCACACCCTATATTACTATCTCACCCTGCCTGGCACACAGCACTCCCTGTCCCATTCATACCCTACACTATTATCTCACCCTGCCTGGTACACAGCATTCCCTGCCCCATTCACACCCTACATTACTGTCTCACCCTGCCTGGCACACAGCACTCCCTGTCCCATCCATACTCTACATTACTATCTCCATCTGCCTGGCACACAGCACTCCCTGACCCATTCACACCCTATATTACTATCTCACCCTGCCTGGCACACAGCACTCCCTGTCCCATTCATACCCTACACTATTATCTCACCGTGCCTGGCACACAGCACTCCCTGTCCCATTCACACCCTATATTACTATCTCACCCTGCCTGGCACACAGCACTCCCTGCCCCATTCATACCCTACACTATTATCTCACCCTGCCTGGTACACAGCATTCCCTGTCCCATTCACACCCTACATTACTGTCTCACCCTGCCTGGCACACAGCACTCCCTGTCCCATCCATACTCTACATTACTATCTCCATCTGCCTGGCACACAGCACTCCCTGACCCATTCACACCCTATATTACTATCTCACCCTGCCTGGCACACAGCACTCCCTGTCCCATTCATACCCTACACTATTATCTCACCCTGCCTGGCACACAGCACTCCCTATCCCATTCACACCCTATATTACTATCTCACCCTGCCTGGCACACATCACTCCCTGTCCCATTCATACCCTACACTATTATCTCACCCTGCCTGGTACACAGCATTTCCTGCCCCATTCACACCCAACATTACTGTCTCACCCTGCCTGGCACACAGCACTCCCTGTCCCATTCATACCCTACATTACTATCTCACCCTGCCTGGCACACAGCACTCCCTGCCCCATTCACACCCTATATTACTATCTCACCCTGCCTGGCACACAGCACTCCCTGTCCCATTCATACCCTGTATTACTATTTCACCCTGCCTGGTACACAGCATTCCCTGCCCCATTCACACCCTACATTACTGTCTCACTCTGCCTGGCACACAGCACTCCCTGTCCCATTCACACCCTATATTACTATCTCACCCTGCCTGGCACACAGCACTCCCTGCCCCATTCACACCCTATATAACTATCTCACCCTGCCTGGCACACAGCACTCCCTGTCCCATTCATACCCTACACTATTATCTCACCCTGCCTGGTACACAGCATTCCCTGTCCCATTCACACTCTACATTACTGTCTCACCCTGCCTGGCACACAGCACTCCCTGTCCCATTCATACTCTACATTACTATAGCCATCTGCCTGGAACACAGCACTCCCTGTCCCATTCACACCCTACATTACTCTATCACCCTGCCTGGCACACAGCACTCTCTGCCCCATTCACACCCTATATTACTATATCACCCTGCCTGGCACACAGCACTCCCTGTCCCATTCATACCCTACACTATTATCTCACCCTGCCTGGTACACAGCATTCCCTGACCCATTCACACCCTACATTACTATCTCACCCTGCCTGGCGCACAGCACTCCCTGTCCCATTCATACCCTACACTATTATCTCACCCTGCCTGGCACACAGCACTCCCTGCCCCATTCACACCCTAAACTATTATCTCACCCTGCCTGCACACAGCACTCCCTGCCCCATTCACACCCTACACTATTATCTCACCCTGCCTGGCACAGAGCACTCCCTGCCCCATTCACACCCTACAATATTATCTCACCCTGCCTGGCACACAGCACTCCCTGCCCCATTGCCCATTCACACCCTACATTACTATCTCACCTTGCCTGGCACACAGCACTCCCTTCCCCATTCACACCCTACATTACTATCTAACCCTGCCTGGCACACAGCACTCCCTGCCCCATTCACACTCTATATTACTATCTCACCCTGCCTGGCACACAGCACTCCCTGTCCCATTCATATCCTACACTATTATCTCACCCTGCCTGGTACACAGCATTCCCTGCCCCATTCACACCCTACATTACTGTCTCACCCTGCCTGGCACACAGCACTCCCTGTCCCATTCATACTCTACATTACTATCTCCATCTGCCTGGCACACAGCACTCCCTGTCCCATTCACACCCTACATTACTATCTCACCCTGCCTGGCACACAGCACTCCCTGCCCCATTCACACCCTACATAACTATCTCACCCTGCCTGGAACACAGCACTCCCTGTCCCATTCATACCCTACACTATTATCTCACCCTGCCTGCACACAGCATTCCCTGCCCCATTCATACCCTACACTATTATCTCACCCTGCCTGGCACACAGCACTCCCTGCCCCATTCACACCCTACATTACTATCTCACCCTGCCTGGCACACAGCACTCCCTGCTCCATTCACACCCTATATTACTATCTCACCCTGCCTGGCACACAGCACTCCCTGTCCCATTCATACCCTACACTATTATCTCACCCTGCCTGGTACACAGCATTCCCTGCCCCATTCACACCCTACATTACTGTCTCACCCTGCCTGGCACACAGCACTCCCTGCCCCATTCACACCCTACATTACTATCTCACCCTGCCTGGCACACAGCACTCCCTGCCCCATTCACACCCTACATTACTATCTCACCCTGCCTGGCACACAGCACTCCCTGCCCCATTCACACCCTACATTACTATCTCACCCTGCCTGGCACACAGCACTCCCTGTCCCATTCAAACCCTACACTATTATCTCACCCTGCCTGGTACACAGCATTCCCTGCCCCATTCATACCCTACACTATTATCTCACCCTGCCTGGTACACAGCATTTCCTGCCCCATTCACACCCTACATTACTGTCTCACCCTGCCTGGCACACAGCACTCCCTGTCCCATTCATACTCTACATTACTATCTCCATCTGCCTGGCACACAGCACTCCCTGTCCCATTCACACCCTACATTACTATCTCACCCTGCCTGGCACACAGCACTCCCTGTCCCATTCATACCCTACACTATTATCTCACCCTACCTGGTACACAGCATTCCCTGCCCCATTCATACTCTACACTATTATCTCACCCTGCCTGGTACACAGCATTCCCTGCCCCATTCACACCCTACATTACTGTCTCACCCTGCCTGGCACACAGCGTCCCATTCATACTCTACATTACTATCACCATCTGCCTCGCACACAGCACTCCCTGTCCCATTCAGACCCTACATTACTAACTCACCCTGCCTGGCACACAGCACTCCCTGCCCCATTCACACCCTACACTATTATCTCACCCTGCCTGGCACACAGCACTCCCTGCCCCATTTACACCCTATATTACTATCTCACCCTGCCTGGCACACAGCACTCCCTGCCCCATTCATACCCTACACTATTATCTCACCCTGCCTGGCACACAGCACTCCCTGTCCCATTCACACCCTACATTACTATCTCACCCTGCCTGGCACACAGCACTCCCTGCCCCATTCACACCCTATATTACTATCTCACCCTGCCTGGTGCACAGCACTCCCTGCCCCATTCATACCCTACACTATTATCTCACCCTGCCTGGTACACAGCATTTCCTGCCCCATTCACACCCTACATTACTGTCTCACCCTGCCTGGTACACAGCACTCCCTGTCCCATTCATACTCTACATTACTATCTCCATCTGCCTGGCACACAGCACTCCCTGTCCCATTCACACCCTACATTACTATCTCACCCTGCCTGGCACACAGCACTCCCTGTCCCATTCATACCCTACACTATTATCTCACCCTGCCTGATACACAGCATTCCCTGCCCCATTCATACTCTACACTATTATCTCACCCTGCCTGGCTGGTACACAGCATTCCCTGCCCCATTCACACCCTACATTACTGTCTCACCCTGCCTGGCACACAGCGTCCTATTCATACTCTACATTACTATCACCATCTGCCTGGCACACAGCACTCCCTGTCCCATTCACACCCTACATTACTATCTCACCCTGCCTGGCACACAGCACTCCCTGCCCCATTCACACCCTATATTACTATCTCACCCTGCCTGGCACACAGCACTCCCTGTCCCATTCATACCCTACACTATTATCTCACCCTGCCTGGCACACAGCACTCCCTGTCCCATTCACACCCTACATTACTATCTCACCCTGCCTGGCACACAGCACTCCCTGCCCCATTCACACCCTATATTACTATCTCACCCTGCCTGGCACACAGCACTCCCTGTCCCATTCATACCCTACACTATTATCTCACCCTGCCTGGCACACAGCACTCCCTGCCCTATTCACACCCTACACTATTATCTCACCCTGCCTGCACACAGCACTCCCTGCCCCATTCACACCCTACACTATTATCTCACCCTGCCTGGCACACAGCACTCCCTGCCCCATTCACACCCTATATTACTATCTCACCCTGCCTGGCACACAGCACTGTCTGTCCCATTCATACCCTACACTATTATCTCACCCTGTTACTATCTCACCCTGCCTGGCACACAGCACTCCCTGCCCCATTCACACCCTACACTATTATCTCACCCTGCCTGGCACACAGCACTCCCTGCCCCATTCACACCCTACACTATTATCTCACCCTGCCTGGCACACAGCACTCCCTGCCCCATTCACACCCTACATTACTGTCTCACCCTGCCTGGCACACAGCACTCCCTGCCCCATTCACACCCTACATTACTATCTCACCTTGCCTGGCACACAGCATTTCCTGCCCCATTCACACCCTATATTACTATCTCACCCTGCCTGGCACACAGCACTCCCTGTTCCATTCATACCCTACACTATTATCTTACCCTGCCTGGCACACAGCACTCCCTGCCCCATTCACACCCTACATTACTATCTCACCCTGCCTGGCACACAGCACTCCCAGCCCCATTCACACCCTACATTACTATCTCACCCTGCCTGGCACATAGCACTCCCTGTCCCATTCATACCCTACATTACTATCTCACCTTGCCTGGCACACAGCACTCCCTGCCCTATTCATACCCTACATTACTATCTCACCCTGCCTGGCACACAGCACTCCCTGCCCCATTCACACCCTTCATTACTATCTCACCCTGCCTGGCACACATCATGCCGTACCCCATTCATACCCTACACTATTATCTCACCCTGCCTTGCACACGGCACTCCCTGCCCCATTCATACCCTACCTTCCTATCTCACCCTGGCTGGTACACAGCACTCCCTGCCCCATTCACACCCTACATTCCTATCTTACCCTGCCTGGCACACAGCACTCCCTATATTACATTATCCTGTAGCAGTACAGTAGAAGTGTGCTGTTGCAGGATAATGTGATATAGAAATGGCACACTGAGCTTAACTAGATATTTTTCTGGCATGCTGATGGCCAGGGGCGTAGCCAGAACTTTGTGGGCTTCATAGCAACATTATGAAGGGGCCACGTCCCATTGCTTCTAGAGAGACACTTCTCTGCAGCAGTTGTTAATTTTATGCCCTATAATAGTGCCCTAGTTCATTTTCTGAACCATAGTAGAGCCTTATTTAATGCTTTGCCCCATAGTAGTGCCCTAGTTTCTTTTATGAATCGCATTAGTTCATCCTACAGTATGTAACATTTCAGAGCTGCCAGTACACATTATGCCGCACAATACCCCCAATTCACATTATGCTATATAGTGCTCCCCGTTCATATTGTGCCCCATTACAGTGCCCCGGTTCATATTATATTACATTATAATGCCCTCCAGTTCATTTTATACCACACTACAATAAGTAGGTCCAGGGGCCCCAAGAAAAAAGTTTGAAAGGACCCCCTACGTACCACCCAATGGCAAAAAATGTATATAACAAATGTAACTTTGACAGGGAAGGTGGGCCCCTCTCAGCTCTGGGCCCCATAGCAGCTGCACTGCCTGCACCTATGGTAGCTACGCCCTTGCTGATGGCTAGAGGTTGCCAACCTAATGCATAGTATGAAGGGGACAGGGATGAGCTATTTGCTGCTACAGGATAGTATAATACAGGATATGAAGAGTAGACTCCTCCACAAGCAGCTTTTGTGCTGTCACTTCCCTCTGCTTGCCCTTTCTATGCCATCAAACCCCTCCGCTCCACATGCCCATTCTTTACTATAAAATCTTTTTACATGCCACTCTACATGATCAGTCCCCTTCACATGCCTCTTTTACATCATCAGAGACCCCTCCACATGCCCCTTCTACACCTTTGGACCCTCCAGATTCATATTACATGCTATGGGTATCTGGAGGCTATGGGTATGCATTACACTGTGAAAATAGAGTGACCAAAAGAGAAATTACTGATTCCTTTGAGGTATCTTTCTTAAAAAGGAGGAATCTGGAGCAAGGGGTTATAACTGCTTCATAAATAGCTGCACTCCCTGCACCTATGGTAGCTACACCCTGTATATAACACATGTAATTGTGACAGGGAAGGTTGCCCCTCTCAGCTCTGCATAGCAGCTGCACTCCCTGCACTTTGGGTATCTACATCCTTGTATATAACACATGTAACTGCGACAGGGAAGGTGGCCTCTCTCAGCTCTGTGTCCCATAGCATCTGCACTCCCTGCATCTATGGTAGCTACACCCTGTATATAACACATGTAACTGTGACAGGGAAGGTGGCCCCTCTCAGCACTGGGCCCCATAGCAGCTGTACTCCCTGCACCTACGGTAGCTATACCCTGTATATAACACATGTAACTGTGACAGGGAAGATGGCCCCTCTCAGCTCTGGGCCCCATAGCATCTGCACTCCCTGCATCTATGGTAGCTACACAGGGACGTGCAGTCATGGGAGGCAGGGGAGGCAGTGCCTCCCCTGTGATTAATTATTGAAATCATACAAAGAAGATACTTATGACACATAGGGGTAAATTTACTAAGGTCCCGATTTTGACCGAGATGCCGTTTTTTCATCAAAGTGTCATCTCGGTAATTTACTAAACTCAAATCACGGCAGTGATGAGGGCATTCGTAATTTTTGGGTAGTCCATGAAAATAATTACGAATGAATACACCATCGGTCAAAACGCGGCTGTTTAAGTATGAATCTCGGTCATTTACTAAGAAGTGCAAAGCAAAAAAAAATAAAACACTGCCGTGAAAAATTACAACTCGTAAAAAAGTGCTTAAAAAAAACAGACCTGCTTTTTATATCCGTGATTGGATAGGCATGCACGGATCCATGAGATCCGTGCATGTATATCAGTGGGAAGGGGTGGGAAAGTGGTTATTTTAAAAAAATAAATTGCGTGGGGTCCCCCCTCCTAAGCATAACCAGCCTCGGGCTCTTTGAGCCGATCCTGGTTGCAGAAATATGGGGAAAAAATTGACAGGGGTTCCCCCATATTTAAGCAACCAGCATCGGGCTCTGCGCCTGGTCCTGGTTCCAAAAATACGGGGGACAAAAAGAGTAGGGGTCCCCCGTATTTTTAAAACCAGCACCGGGCTCCACTAGCTGGACAGATAATGCCACAGCCGGGGGTCACTTTTATATAGTGCCCTGCGGCCGTGGCATCAAAAATCCAACTAGTCACCCCTGGCCGGGGTACCCTGGGGGAGTGGGGACCCCTTCAATCAAGGGGTCCCCCCCCCAGCCACCCAAGGGCCAGGGGTGAAGCCCGAGGCTGTCCCCCCATCCAATTGGCTGCGGATGGGGGGCTGATAGCTTTTTGTCAAAATGAAAAGATATTGTTTTTAGTAGCAGTACTACAAGTCCCAGCAAGCCTCCCCCGCATGCTGGTACTTGGAGAACCACAAGTACCAGCATGCGGCGGAAAAACGGGCCCGCTGGTACCTGCAGTACTACTACTAAAAAATACCCAAATAAACACAAGACACACACACCTTGAAAGTAAAGATTTATTACATGCATCCACACAAACATATACACATACTTACCTTATGTTCACACGCAGGTCGGTCCTCTTCTCCAGTAGAATCCAAGGGGTACCTGTTGAAAAATTTCTACTCACCAGATCCAGGGTCCCAGGCTCCTCGTAGCATCCTTTTGTAATCCACGTACTTGAATAAAATAACAAAACGGAGAGCCGAGCCACGCACTGAAAGGGGACCCATGTTTGCACATGGGCCCCCTTTCCCCGAATGCCAGAAACCCACTCTGACTGATGTCTAAGTGGGTTTCTTCAGCCAATCAGGGAGCGCCACGTTGTAGCACCCTCCTGATCGGCTGTGTGCTCCTGTACTGTCTGACAGGCGGCACACGGCAGTGTTACAATGTAGCGCCTATGCGCTCCATTGTAACCAATGGTGGGAACTTTCTGCCCTGCGGTTGACCGAAAGTGACCTCACCGCTGAGCAGAAAGTTCCCACCATTGGTTACAATGGAGCGCATAGGCGCTACATTGTAACACTGCCGTGTGCCGCCTGTCAGACAGTACAGGAGCACACAGCCGATCAGGAGGGTGCTACAACGTGGCGCTCCCTGATTGGCTGAAGAAACCCACTTAGACATCAGTCAGAGTGGGTTTCTGGCATTCGGGGAAAGGGGGCCCATGTGCAAACATGGGTCCCCTTTCAGTGCGTGGCTCGGCTCTCCGTTTTGTTATTTTATTCAAGTACGTGGATTACAAATGGATGCTACGAGGAGCCTGGGACCCTGGATCTGGTGAGTAGAATTTATTCAACAGGTATCCCATGGATTCTACTGGAGAAGAGGACAGACCCTCGTGTGAACATAAGGTAAGTATGTATGTATGTTTGTGTGGATGCATGTAATAAAACTTTACTTTCAAGGTGTGTGTGTATTGTCTTTTTTTGGGTATTTTTTAGTAGTAGTACTACAGGTACCAGCGGGCCCGTTTTTCCGCCGCATGCTGGTACTTGTGGTTCTCCAAGTACCAGCATGCGGGGGAGGCTTGCTGGGCCTTGTAGTACTGCTACTAAAAACAATATCTTTTCATTTTCTCAAAAGGCTATCAGCCCCCCATCCGCAGCCAATTGGATGGGGGGGACAGCCTCGGGCTTCACCCCTGGCCCTTGGGTGGCTGGGGGGGGGGACCCCTTGATTGAAGGGGTCCCCACTCCCCCAGGGTACCCCGGCCAGGGGTGACTAGTTGGATTTTTGATGCCACGGCCGCAGGGCACTATATAAAAGTGACCCCCGGCTGTGGCATTATCTGTCCAGCTAGTGGAGCCCGGTGCTGGTTTTAGAAATACGGGGGACCCCTACTCTTTTTGTCCCCCGTATTTTTGGAACCAGGACCAGGCGCAGAGCCCGATGCTGGTTGCTTAAATATGGGGGATCCCCTGTCATTTTTTTCCCCATATTTCTGCAACCAGGGTCGGCTCAAAGAGCCCGAGGCTGGTTATGCTTAGGAGGGGGGACCCCACGCGTTTTTTTTCTCCGTTTTACAGTGTTTATTTAAAAAAAAAAAAATGAACCCCAGCACGGATCACACAGATCCGGCCGAGATTCATTGTGATAAAGTCGGCAGTGTTTTGCTAATCACTGCCGTAAAAAACGGTGAAAAAACACGAATGACATCGACATCGGAACAAATGAAAAATCCGAATACGACAGCTTAGTAAATTAGGCGTAATAAATTCAAAAAGTTGCAGTTTTACACTTTCGATGTCATTCGTGATTGAACTTTGACCTGAAACGGGAAAATACGAATCTTAGTAAATTTTCCCCCTTAGTCTGTGTCATAAGTATCTTCTTTATTTAATTGTAATAATTTGATTTTGAATGACTTTGGGAGCAGGGCCATCTTAACAGAGGTGTAGGCCCCTGGGCACAGCAATGCACTGTGGGCCCCCTACCCATCCTCCATCGGCAGCTTTGATGTCCCGCGGGCTGTAGGGGATGTTCTATCTACCGCTCAGCATTTAGGACCTGGAGCAGTAATTTCTGCTAATTACGCCTTTACTGCACAGATGGGGCTTCACTGTATAAGGGGGCATTAGGCTGAATGAAGGGGCCCTTGAATATGACTTCCAGGGTGGTAGGGGGTGTTTAATATGCAGGGGAGGGGTGGATAGTGGAGTGGGCTTAATATTTACCATTTTCCAGTGGGAGGGCAGCTTGCTTGACTGCAGATATCTCAAGTTCCTGAAAATATATTTCTTCGATTTGAATGGGATAAAAAACTAGAGAGTCCCACCTTTCAGGAGGTACTGGGGACTTGGAGATCAGAGTTCAGGAGCCAGAGCAATTCACCAACGAAAATATAAAACTGCATATAAGGCGTGTGGAGCTGGAGCAGGGAGCAGATGCTGGAAGGCTGATATCTCTGGTTCTGGGCATAGTAGAGACAAGCTGCCAGTGTCCACCAATAGGAGAGAGTCCCAGCTTTAGGATTATACCCTCAGAAATACTTTAAGTCAGACAGAACTGGAGATATCTGGCTGGGAAGAGCAATTAACAGGCTCAGATGGGGACCACTGCTTTCAAGTCAGATATCTTCGGTTCCCCAGGGCCGATTTTCAAAAATCTGGTACCCCTGGAAAGAGGGGACCCTCAGCTATCAGCCTAGGGCCCTTATACTCCTGGGGCCCTTGGGCAAGAGCCCATTGAGCCCATACGAAAAGACGGCCCTGTTTGGGAGGCACTGATAGCAGTGCCTCCCGTGTATAATGGGAACGGGGGCAGAGCGGGGGCGGGGCCAAACACTGGGCTGTAAAAGCCCATTGAAACAGAGCAGGAAAGCGGCACTGAAACAAGTACCTCGCTGACAGGGACACCACCCCCATGTCAGCGAGGCACCTGTGATTGGGCAGCGGATCCAGTGCTGGATCCGCTGTCCAATCACCAACACGACGCTGGAGGGGGAAGAGGCGGCGGGACCCAGCGGCTGTGACTGGCGTTGGAGCGACGGGCCTGAAGCAAGAGTGAGGGGTGAGTTCTGAAGCTGTCTGTGAGTGAGAGTGAGGCCGGGTCTTCTCACTCTCTCTCTCTCTCTCTCTCTCTCTCTCTCCCCCAACCCCTCTGTAAGTATTTATTTTCATGCTTTTTCCAGGTGCCTGGTCATTATTGGATTCTACTGGGCAAGTGGACGTGATCGGCGTGGGATGTAGGTAAGTAATCTCTCTCTCATTTTTACAGGTCCCCCTATTGGATTCTACTGGACAAGTGGACGTGACCGGCGTGGGATGTAGGTAAGTATGTGTGAGTATGTAAGTGTGTTTTTAATAAACTTTTACTGTCACGGTGTGTGAGTTGTGTTTTTATTTGGGTATTATTTTTTTGTAGAACTACAGGTACCAGCGGGCCCGTTATTTCCCCGCATGCTGGTACTTGAGGTTCTCCAAGTACCAGCAAGCGGGGGAGGCTTGCTGGGCCTTGTAGTTCCACAGCAACAAACAATACTCTTTTTTTACACACTTATGGCTATCAGCCTGGCACCCATGGGGACAGCCTCGGGCTTCACCACTGGCCCTTGGGTGCCTGGAGGGGGGGACCTCTTGATTTAAGGGGTCCCCACTCCTCCAGGGAACCCCGGCCAGGGCTGACTAGTTGGGGGGTAATGCCACGGCCGCAGGGACCTACATAAATGTGTCCCTCGGCTGTGGCATTATGTACCTGGCTAGTGGAGCCCGGTGCTGGTTTAAAAAATACGGGGGACCCCTACGTCTTTTGTCCCCCGTATTTTTGGAACCAGGACCGGACTATGAGCCCGGTGCTGGTTGTCTAAATACGGGGAACCCCTGTCCAATTTTCCCCCAGTATTTAAACAACCAGGACCGGCTCAAAGAGCCCGAGGCTGGTTATACTCGGAGGGGGGACCTCACGCATTTTTTATTAACCCATTCAGACCCTTCTCCATTAAGTTAATGGAAGCCTTGGACAACAGAATTGCATTCATGTCCTCCTCCCACTCCCTTCCTAGTCCCAAACACTCATTTTTATTTTTTTACTATAAAAATGTACAATATATCACAAGTATGATGAGCAGGCAGGCAGCGGGCATTGGCAGCATCGGACTGAGGTGCAAATTAGTGGCGGAGGGCTGGGTCAGTTGATGGTGGGCGAGTTTGTATGCCATTGGCGGTGGCACAGGGCATTGACTCAGGGTCAGTAGCGGGCATTTACTCGGCGGCGGTAGGGGTCATCGGCAGATTCGGTGGACATTATGGCTGTAGTGCCTCACCAGTCACTGACCTCACCGCACGCCACTGTACACCCTGTATATAACACATGTAACTGTGACAGGGAAGGTGGCCCCTCTTAGCTCTGGGCCCCATAGCATCTGCACTCCCTGCATCTATGGTAGCTACAACCTGTAACTATATAACACATGTAACTGTGACAGGGAAGGTTGCACCTCTCAGTTTTGCATAGCAGCTGCACTTCCTGCACCTATGGTAGCTACATCCTTGTATATAACACATGTAACTAACTGTGACAGGGAAGTTGGCCCCTCTCAGCTCTGGGCCCCATAGCAGCTGCAGTGCCTGCACCTATGGTAGCTACGCCCTTGGCGAGCCCGCATGGGGCTCTGTTGCACTCGTACCCCCACTGGCAATCTGGCGGCCAGGATCCCGGCATCAGGATGCTGACTGCTGGGATCCCAACCGCCGGTTACACGATACCAACGCATGATAGAGCATATGGTACTTGCCTATTCTCCCGCAATGTCTTGGAGACTCCAGGATAGCAGGCACCAAGGTGTAGGCATATATTCAGTAACGCCTCAGTTCCACGCGCTGATGCCCACTTCCCGTGTGAAGTGACCAGTCCAGGCAAGCTGATGACGCTATTCCTGCTGAATCCCATCATCATGGCCCCTTCCCCGCTTTACAATGATGTAATCGTGGCTTTATATACTGTGCCTTGATGATGCGATTCTGCTGTCATGCCCCTGCACTGCCCACATGGTTGCGTCATAGCCCTCCCAACTGGCAGCCAAGAACTTGGTAAGTGTGTGATATCTGGGCCCTGTAGCTCACCAGCAAAAAAGTATCTATTTTTTAACCATTTCAGCACCCCCACATCCACTGCATACAATATGGTCTATATATTGGCTGGTACTTATCTCCGTCCACTATATCTCTCTCCAAGGCTTAGTAAATAGACTCCTGTATTTGTAACGAGCCCCAGTGCTTTAACCTACCAAACACCCACCACCAACAACAACTTTGCAACTAAACACTGTAAAGCATGAGAGGACCTGGGCTTTTATCCGATGTCTCCACTGTACAGGTGGCCACACGCAGGCCTATCCCGCCTCTGGAGCTGCGGCCCAGGATTATTGATCAATTTGACCTCACACTTGGATGGCCAAACCTGACATGGACCAGTAAAACAGCCCCATGGGGTTTCTGGAGGATCTATGGGGCCAATTCAGACCTGATCGCTCGCTAGCTGTTTTTTTGGGTTCACTACGGGTGGCCGGCGGTCGGGCTCCCGGCGACCAGCATCCCGGCGCCGGGAGCCCGACCGCCGGCTTACCGACAGCTTGGCGAGCGCAAATGAGCCCCTTGCGGGCTCGCTGCGCTCGCCACGCTACGGGCACGGTGGCGCGCTACGCGCGCCACACTATTTTATTCTCCCTCTATGGGGGTCGTGGACCCCCACGAGGGAAAATAAGTGTCGGTAAGCCGGCGGTCGGGCTCCCGGCGCCGGTATACTGAGCGCCGGGAGCCCGACCGCCGGCAAACAGAAGACCACCCGTTTTTTTCAGTCCTGCGTTCACATAGTCGCCACCCACCGGGGAGTGTATTTTAGCTTTGCAAGTGTGCGATTGCATGTGCAGCCGAGCGCTACAAAAAGATTCTGTGCAGTTTCTGAGTAGCCCAGGACTTACTCAGCCGCTGCGATCACTTCAACCTGTCTGGGACCGGAATTCAAATCAGACACCTGCCCTGCAAACACTTGGGAACGCCTGCGTTTTTCCAACCACTCCCAGAAAACGGTCAGTTGACACCCACAAATGCCTTCTTCCTGTCAATCTCCTTGCGATCGCCCATGCGAATGGATTCTTTGCACAAACCCATCGCAGAGCAACGAACTGCTTTGTACCTGTGCGACGTGCCTGCACATTGCGGTGCTTACGCATGCGCAGTTCTGTCCTGATGGCAGCGCTGCAAATAACGCTAGCAAGCGATCAGGTCTTAATTAGGCCCTATACACACTGTTATGTGCCCATTAAGTGGTATAAATGAAAATGTATGGAACATGAGTAATTATCATGAATTAAAAACAAATCATCACATTATAATGAAGTCCAGCAAACATGAAACTATGGGAGTTGTAGTGCACCAAGGTCCTCCTAGACAGATACGCACATGACATTCCACCATGCACTGGGCTCAGCCACCAAGCATCCCTGGAACTTGTTATAAAATGTTGCCAAGTATGACAGTCACATATCAAAGTAAACTCTAAGTGTATCTACTATATAAAAGCGAAAATCCGTCCTCTGTCTTTCTATACAAATCCACAGTTTACAAGCGACAATCGTGAAATTTTACATACGAGCGTATTAAAACACGGCGGAGGCAACTAAAACAATTAGAAATCCCTAGCACCCCTAGGGGGGCAGACAGAAGCACAGAGTATATCAGGAGACAGCATAACTCCGGAATTGCTGAAGAAATGTATCCAAAACTTGGTACACATATGCCTTACAATCTGGGAACAAACACTGTGGGAGGAAGACACCCCTAGCACCCCTAGGGGTGAGGCAACAGCACTGAGTATTTCAGCAGACAGCATGACTCTGGAATGCCTACAGCAATTTACAACAAACTTGGTACACATATGACTTTCACTGTGGAAACAAACACTGTGGGGGTCAGACACCCCTAGCACTCCTAGGGGTGGGACAGCAGCACAGAGTATGTCAGCAGACAGCATAACTGTGGAAGGCCTGGAGCAATTTACACCAAACTTGGTACACATCTGATTTACAATCTGCAAACAAACTCTGTGGGGGTTAGGCACCCCTAGGGGTGGGACAGCAGCACAGAGTATGTGAGGAGACAGCATAACTCCCGAATGCCTGGACGAATTTACAACAAACTTGGTTCACATATGACTTGCAAGCTGGGAACAAACACTGTGGGGGTAAGACACCCCTAGCACCCCTAGGGGTGAGGCAGCAGCACAGAGTTTTTCAGCATATGCATAACGCTGGAATACCTGGAGCAATTTACACCAAACTTGCTACACATATGACTTACACTCTGGGAACAAACACTGTGAGGGTAACACACCATTAGCAGCCCTAGGGGTGGGCCAGCAGCACACACTATGGGGGTCATTCCGAGTTGATCGCTAGCTGCTATCGTTCGCTGCGCAGCGATCAGGCAAAAAATCGGCACTTCTGCACATGCATATGCGGCGCAATGCGCATGCGCGTCGTACTATTACAACGAACAATGTCGTTTCACACAAGGTTTAGCGAAGCTTTTCATTCGCACTGCTGGCCGCAGAGTGATTGACAGGAAGAGGGCGTTTCTGGGTGTCAACTGACCGTTTTCATGGAGTGTTCAGAAAAACGCAGGCATGCCAGGAAAAATGCAGGCGTGGCTGGGCGAACGCAGGGCGTGTTCGTGACGTCAAAACAGGAACTGAGCAGTCTGAAGTGATCGCAAGTGCTGAGTAGGTCTGAAGCTACTCTGAAACTGCACAAAATTATTTTGTAGCCGCTGTGCGATCCTTTCGTTCGCACTTCTGCTAAGCTAAGATACACTCCCAGTGGGAGGCTGCATAGCATTTGCACTGCTGCTAAAAACTGCTAGCGAGCGAACAACTCGGAATGACCACTAATATCAGGACATGCATGATATCTCAGTGATGACAGGCTGCATGTGACAGGGCCAGTGACATGATGTGAGGAGGGGAATGGAGGCAGCAGGAAGCCACAGACTGAGAGTTGTATAGTGGGAAGAGCAGGGTCCCTTGGGGGACCAAAAAGGGGTGTGGTCACTACACAAAGTGCATCAGGGAAGCAAGATATACCTATATACTAGATCTCCAATCAACGTAAATTAACAAACTATCATTCTAATTTACCATCCTCATCCCGTACCAAAGCACGGGTATTCAGCTATCTACAATGTTATTTATACTGTGTGTCTAATATATACATTTATTTTTGTAAACAGACTTTCATAAAATCCGGGGCAATGTCGGGTACTCCAGCTAGTATATACTAAATCATCTGTCACAGTAGCAATATTCTGAGCATATTGGCAGTCTCGCAACAGAACATTTATAGATGGAGTTTAAGATCATACACGTTAACATTCAACAGTATGCTATGTCGGCATGCCCTCTTATGGAGTCTATGTAAGTCATTAGCAAAACCAAATGCTCCGTCTACATACAGTACAGCACAGGCACAAGGTCGTCATGCAATAAGTGATATGCCGGCCAGACTCTTATACCTAAGTTTCCTTTTGATGCTTGATCCAAATAATGTATCACTAACAATGACATTACTGTGAAGTGAAGGAGAGATGATTAGGATGGTCACCTGTAACACACATGCAATGTTTCTGTGACATGGAAAAACAATGGAAGAAATGTTATGGAGTCACCTTCATTGTTGTTCTAGTTGATAGGATAACCAGAAGAGTAGCTTTTGGTGGAGTGTCATGAGATGAAATGAAAACAATAAAGTTATGTACCCTCCAGGTTCCGTTCTCAGCAGTCCGGCTGTCGGTACAATGGTTCCACGTGGTGCCACAGGGCACAGCCACACTCACTGTCCACTCAACCTCTTTCCAACATGTCCAGCGGGTGTGAACAAGTCGAGTGGATGTCATTAACTATTCCCTGTGAATGTCACCTTGCAGGCCCGACTTACAGTTTTATATACGCTGGTATTGAATAATACATTTCTGGTGCGCCAGCAAAAAAAGACAATTTTTATTTCTTCTCCTCTTTATACGCTCATGGGTTACACAGGTTCTGTGGCTGATTAAACCAGGTGAAATGCAGACTTGAGGTTAGCCAGCCACAGAAACTGTATAATTCGTGAGTTTCCTGGTTTAATTATATATAAATATTTATATATATATATATATATATATATATATACTGTATATATGTTTATATATATATATATATATATATATATATATATATATATATATATAGTATATACACACACACACACACATAACGGAAAATGATTAATTCAGCCTCTTAGATAAAGAGCTTTATTTCCTTATAAAATATAAGCGGTGATTTTTCTAGAAATTCCTGTCACTTATGTTTTCCCTTTACCTATATATTGAGGCACTCTGTACAGCATTGCCCTATACTTCATTTTCTACATTAGTCTCATTTTTTTAAACTAGAAACTCAGTTGTAATTGAAGTAGAAAATGTATATGTAAGATAGCTGTAACTCTGTAGCTTTGCTGCTGGTTACTGTGACATCACACCTAGCCTGTGACATCACTAGCCCGTGACATCACAATGCTTCTTACTGTAACATTCTCTCTACAGCTGCTGTTGTTTCCAATTTCCATGCAGGAAGACAGGTAGGAGGAAGTGAGTCCTACATAGCAGGGTATGATGGAGAGGGATAAGGAAGATATAGTGCAGTATAGTCAGCTGAAAGGCAAGACAAGATAAACAAAACAGGGAATACCGGTTCAAGGACACATAAATAGTGGAAGTTCAGGAAGGAATGACATATTTAGGAATAAAAATGTAGTGTTACAGGAATAAAGAGGGCAGTATGGAGGATAAGCACGCATACAGGGGATGCAGATAACCTGGGTCTCTATCAGGATCATCGCTTTGGGATGAAAAAGTTAATAAAATAGATAAATGGGATATTGATAACTTTGAAAGTATCTTGTTTGGTTTAAGGAAAACTGGGAAACTGGTTGACTCATGGACATTTTATTGTACTTAAACTAGTACTATGCTTAATGATAGTCTTTTATGTTTTTTAGATCATCTGGCAAAGAGATTTGCAGAGTGTCGGGTGACCGGCAAAGAGATCTGCAAAGTGTCAGTTGAAGATGATGGGAGGGGTCACAGAGGTAGCAATGACTGGAGAATAACATGCAGGAGGTAAGTTACCATACTCTCTCTGCTACTCTCTGCTCTGCTACATCTGCCCCACCTGCAGTGCACATTGTTTTGTCCATTAGAGAACAAATTTGCTGCTGCGATGAGGTCTGAAGTAGGCCCAGTGTATGATACTAACATGGGCCCTCATTCCGAGTTGTTCGCTCGCAAGCTGCTTTTAGCAGCATTGCACACGCTAAGCCGCCGCCTACTGGTAGTGAATCTTAGCTTATCAAAATTGCGAACGAAAGGTTCTCAAAATTGCGAGTAGAAATTACTTAGCAGTTTCTGAGTAGCTCGAGACTTACTATTCCAGTGCGATCAGTTCAGTGCTTGTTGTTCCTGGTTTGACGTCACAAACACACCCAGCGTTCGCCCAGACACTCCCCCGTTTCTCCAGCCACTCCCGCGTTTTTCCCAGAAACTGTAGCGTTTTTTCACACACTCCCATAAAACGTCCAGTTTCCGCTCAGAAACACCCACTTCCTGTCAATCACATTCCGATCACCAGAACGAAGAAAAAACCTCGTAATGCCGTGAGTAAAATACCTAACTGCATAGCAAATTTACTTGGCGCAGTCGCACTGCGGACATTGCGCATGCGCATTAGCGGCTAATCGCTCCGTTGCGGAAAAAAAATAACGAGCGATCAACTCGGAATGACCCCCATGGTCCTAGCACTTGGGAAGATAAAACCTGGAGCAGATAACTTGGGTCTCTATGAGAAAGGATCTTGGGTTTTTTATAAAAGTCAATAAAATAGATAAATTGCAAATGAATAAAAATGAAAGTACATAACAAAATATAGTAGTATAATTATACACATAGAATGTCTGACCAGGATATTCTGGTTATTTAGATCATCATTTGGAAAAGTTCTGGCAAAGAGATTTGCAGAGTGTCGGGTGACCGGCAAAGAGATCTGCAAAGTGTCAGTTGAAGACGACGGGAGGGGTCGCAGAGGAATTAGTGACTGGAGAATAGCATGCAGGAGGTAAGTTACCATACTTGTGTAATTATGTGTGTGTGTGGTGGGGTATCGAGAGCACAGTACAAAACATAGGGTCTATGGTGGGGGAGAGCGGACAATACAAAACATGCAGAAGGGGCAACTTGGTATAGCACATACAGATGTGTGGGGACACAATACAAAAACATAGAAATTGTGGCGTACTCTATAGGACATATAGAGGAAGGACATACACTTTTGGGGGTTGCGAGATGTAGTACATACTGTAATACAGAAAAACAGGAAGGGTGGGGAGAGCATGATACAGAACATACAGATCGGGGGAAGAACAATACAGATCGGGGGAGATAGTGAAATGGCTGACATTTACAGTATATCAATGAACTGGGGGCAGGTGTACAAAGCCTGGGAGAGTGATAAAGTGGAGAGAGATAAACTAACAACCAATCAGCTCCTAGTTGTCATTTTTCAAACCGCCTTTAACATGGCAGTTAGGAACTGATTGGCTGTACTTTACCTCTCTCCACTTTATCACTCTGCAGGGCTTAATACATCTCCCCCATAGAATAACCAAATGATGAAATGGTACAGAATGGTATAAATGATGTGAATTGGAGCTGTGACTGTTTCCCTATCTTTACATATAATAAAGGTGACATGGGGGTCATTCCGAATTGATTGCTCGCTAGTAGTTTTTAGCAGTCGTGCAAACGCTAAGCCACCTCCCTCTGCGAGTGTATTTTAGCTTAGCAGAAGTGCGAACAAAAGGATCGCAGAGCGGCTACAAAAAAAAATTGTGCACTTTCAGAGTAGCTCCTGACCTACTCCTAGCTTGCGATGACTTCAGACTGTTCAGTTCCGGATTTGACGTCACAAACACGCCCTGCATTCTCCGAACCACGCCTGTGTTTTTCCTGGCATGCCTACGTTTTTTCGAACACTGAAAACGGTCAGTTGACACCCAGAAATGCCCACTTCATGTCAATCACTCTGTGGCCAGCAGTGCGAATGAAAAGCTTCGCTAGACCTTGTGTAAAACTGCATCGGCTGTTGTAATAGTACGTCGTGCGTGCGCTTTACGCCGGATACGCATGCGCAGAAGTGCCGTTTTTTTTGCTTCATCGCTACACAGCGAACATTTTCAGCTAGCGATCAACTCGGAATGACCCCCGTAGTCCTTTCCCTAGAGTACTTCTCCTTACCGCTCAGGGGGCCGAATTCAGATGTGGACGCAGAGCTGCTGTTGCAGCAAGTGGCTCAATGCTTTTTCACTGTGCATGCGTGTAGGCTGCACTGCGCACAAAATGAAATCAAGCTCACATAGAGGATCCCATCGCAAAGTGATTGACAGGAAGTCAGCGTTTGAGGTGGTAACGGGGGTGGCTAACTGTATACAGGCGTGTCAGGTCCATTCAAACCCTGTTCCATGTGCGTGCATAAATTACCCATTGTGACCTGTGTTGCTGCTGGAGAGCCCCCTGTGTCTAGGAGACTTGCTCAGCCTACGACTGCTCAGACTCACGATGCAATTGTGAACGGCAAGATTGCAGCAGCGATCGCTTTAACAACCACAACTGAATCAGGCCCCCAATGACACCATTATTAGAGATGAGCGCCGGAAATTTTTCGGGTTTTGTGTTTTGGTTTTGGGTTCGGTTCCGCGGCCGTGTTTTGGGTTCGACCGCGTTTTGGCAAAACCTCACCGAATTTTTTTTGTCGGATTCGGGTGTGTTTTGGATTCGGGTGTTTTTTTCAAAAAACCCTAAAAAACAGCTTAAATCATAGAATTTGGGGGTCATTTTGATCCCAAAGTATTATTAACCTCAAAAACCATAATTTACACTCATTTTCAGTCTATTCTGAATACCTCACACCTCACAATATTATTTTTAGTCCTAAAATTTGCACCGAGGTCGCTGTGTGAGTAAGATAAGCGACCCTAGTGGCCGACACAAACACCGGGCCCATCTAGGAGTGGCACTGCAGTGTCACGCAGGATGTCCCTTCCAAAAAACCCTCCCCAAACAGCACATGACGCAAAGAAAAAAAGAGGCGCAATGAGGTAGCTGTGTGAGTAAGATAAGCGACCCTAGTGGCCGACACAAACACCGGGCCCATCTAGGAGTGGCACTGCAGTGTCACGCAGGATGTCCCTTCCAAAAAACCCTCCCCAAACAGCACATGACGCAAAGAAAAAAAGAGGCGCAATGAGGTAGCTGACTGTGTGAGTAAGATAAGCGACCCTAGTGGCCGACACAAACACCGGGCCCATCTAGGAGTGGCACTGCAGTGTCACGCAGGATGGCCCTTCCAAAAAACCCTCCCCAAACAGCACATGACGCAAAGAAAAAAAGAGGCGCAATGAGGTAGCTGACTGTGTGAGTAAGATAAGCGACCCTAGTGGCCGACACAAACACCGGGCCCATCTAGGAGTGGCACTGCAGTGTCACGCAGGATGGCCCTTCCAAAAAACCCTCCGCAAACAGCACATGACGCAAAGAAAAAAAGAGGCGCAATGAGGTAGCTGACTGTGTGAGTAAGATAAGCGACCCTAGTGGCCGACACAAACACCGGGCCCATCTAGGAGTGGCACTGCAGTGTCACGCAGGATGGCCCTTCCAAAAAACCCTCCCCAAACAGCACATGACGCAAAGAAAAAAAGAGGCGCAATGAGGTAGCTGACTGTGTGAGTAAGATAAGCGACCCTAGTGGCCGACACAAACACCGGGCCCATCTAGGAGTGGCACTGCAGTGTCACGCAGGATGGCCCTTCCAAAAAACCCTCCCCAAACAGCACATGACGCAAAGAAAAATAAAAGAAAAAAGAGGTGCAAGATGAAATTGTCCTTGGGCCCTCCCACCCACCCTTATGTTGTATAAACAGGACATGCACACTTTAACCAACCCATCATTTCAGTGACAGGGTCTGCCACACGACTGTGACTGATATGACGGGTTGGTTTGGACCCCCCCCAAAAAAGAAGCAATTAATCTCTCCTTGCACAAACTGGCTCTACAGAGGCAAGATGTCCACCTCATCATCATCCTCCGATATATCACCGTGTACATCCCCCTCCTCACAGATTATCAATTCGTCCCCACTGGAATCCACCATCTCAGCTCCCTGTGTACTTTGTGGAGGCAATTGCTGCTGGTCAATGTCTCCGCGGAGGAATTGATTATAATTCATTTTAATGAACATCATCTTCTCCACATTTTCTGGATGTAACCTCGTACGCCGATTGCTGACAAGGTGAGCGGCGGCACTAAACACTCTTTCGGAGTACACACTTGTGGGAGGGCAACTTAGGTAGAATAAAGCCAGTTTCTGTAAGGGCCTCCAAATTGCCTCTTTTTCCTGCCAGTATAAGTACGGACTGTGTGACGTGCCTACTTGGATGCGGTCACTCATATAATCCTCCACCATTCTTTCAATGTTGAGAGAATCATATGCAGTGACAGTAGACGACATGTCCGTAATCGTTGTCAGGTCCTTCAGTCCGGACCAGATGTCAGCATCAGCAGTCGCTCCAGACTGCCCTGCATCACCGCCAGCGGGTGGGCTCGGAATTCTGAGCCTTTTCCTCGCACCCCCAGTTGCGGGAGAATGTGAAGGAGGAGATGTTGACAGGTCGCGTTCCGCTTGACTTGACAATTTTCTCACCAGCAGGTCTTTCAACCCCAGCAGACTTGTGTCTGCCGGAAAGAGAGATCCAAGGTAGGTTTTAAATCTAGGATCGAGCACGGTGGCCAAAATGTAGTGCTCTGATTTCAACAGATTGACCACCCGTGAATCCTTGTTAAGCGAATTAAGGGCTCCATCCACAAGTCCCACATGCCTAGCGGAATCGCTCCGTGTTAGCTCCTCCTTCAATGTCTCCAGCTTCTTCTGCAAAAGCCTGATGAGGGGAATGACCTGACTCAGGCTGGCAGTGTCTGAACTGACTTCACGTGTGGCAAGTTCAAAGGGCATCAGAACCTTGCACAACGTTGAAATCATTCTCCACTGCACTTGAGACAGGTGCATTCCACCTCCTATATCGTGCTCAATTGTATAGGCTTGAATGGCCTTTTGCTGCTCCTCCAACCTCTGAAGCATATAGAGGGTTGAATTCCACCTCGTTACCACTTCTTGCTTCAGATGATGGCAGGGCAGGTTCAGTAGTTTTTGGTGGTGCTCCAGTCTTCTGTACGTGGTGCCTGTACGCCGAAAGTGTCCCGCAATTCTTCTGGCCACCGACAGCATCTCTTGCACGCCCCTGTCGTTTTTTAAAAAATTCTGCACCACCAAATTCAAGGTATGTGCAAAACATGGGACGTGCTGGAATTTGCCCATATTTAATGCACACACAATATTGCTGGCGTTGTCCGATGCCACAAATCCACAGGAGAGTCCAATTGGGGTAAGCCATTCTGCGATGATCTTCCTCAGTTGCCATAAGAGGTTTTTAGCTGTGTGCGTATTCTGGAAAGCGGTGATACAAAGCGTAGCCTGCCTAGGAAAGAGTTGGCGTTTGCGAGATGCTGCTACTGGTGCCGCCGCTGCTGTTCTTGCGGCGGGAGTCCATACATCTACCCAGTGGGCTGTCACAGTCATATAGTCCTGACCCTGCCCTGCTCCACTTGTCCACATGTCCGTGGTTAAGTGGACATTGGGTACAACTGCATTTTTTAGGACACTGGTGAGTCTTTTTCTGACGTCCGTGTACATTCTCGGTATCGCCTGCCTACAGAAGTGGAACCTAGATGGTATTTGGTAACGGGGGCACACTGCCTCAATAAATTGTCTAGTTCCCTGTGAACTAACGGCGGATACCGGACGCACGTCTAACACCAACATAGTTGTCAAGGCCTCAGTTATCCGCTTTGCAGCAGGATGACTGCTGTGATATTTCATCTTCCTCGCAAAGGACTGTTGGACAGTCAATTGCTTACTGGAAGTAGTACAAGTGGGCTTACGACTTCCCCTCTGGGATGACCATCGACTCCCAGCAGCAACAACAGCAGCGCCAGCAGCAGTAGGCGTTACACGCAAGGATGCATCGGAGGAATCCCAGGCAGGAGAGGACTCGTCAGAATTGCCAGTGACATGGCCTGCAGGACTATTGGCATTCCTGGGGAAGGAGGAAATTGACACTGAGGGAGTTGGTGGGGTGGTTTGCGTGAGCTTGGTTACAAGAGGAAGGGATTTAGTGGTCAGTGGACTGCTTCCGCTGTCGCCCAAAGTTTTTGAACTTGTCACTGACTTATTATGAATGCGCTGCAGGTGACGTATAAGGGAGGATGTTCCGAGGTGGTTAACGTCCTTACCCCTACTTATTACAGCTTGACAAAGGGAACACACGGCTTGACAAATGTTGTCCGCATTTCTGGTGAAATACTTCCACACCGAAGAGCTGATTTTTTTGGTATTTTCACCAGGCATGTCAACGGCCATATTCCTCCCACGGACAACAGGTGTCTCCCCGGGTGCCTGACTTAAACAAACCACCTCACCATCAGAATCCTCCTGGTCAATTTCCTCCCCAGCGCCAGCAACACCCATATCCTCCTCATCCTGGTGTACTTCAACACTGACATCTTCAATCTGACTATCAGGAACTGGACTGCGGGTGCTCCTTCCAGCACTTGCAGGGGGCGTGCAAATGGTGGAAGGCGCATGCTCTTCACGTCCAGTGTTCGGAAGGTCAGGCATCGCAACCGACACAATTGGACTCTCCTTGTGGATTTGGGATTTCGAAGAACGCACAGTTCTTTGCGGTGCTTTTGCCAGCTTGAGTCTTTTCAGTTTTCTAGCGAGAGGCTGAGTGCTTCCATCCTCATGTGAAGCTGAACCACTAGCCATGAACATAGGCCAGGGCCTCAGCCGTTCCTTGCCACTCCGTGTGGTAAATGGCATATTGGCAAGTTTACGCTTCTCCTCCGACAATTTTATTTTAGGTTTTGGAGTCCTTTTTTTACTGATATTTGGTGTTTTGGATTTGACATGCTCTGTACTATGACATTGGGCATCGGCCTTGGCAGACGACGTTGCTGGCATTTCATCGTCTCGGCCATGACTAGTGGCAGCAGCTTCAGCCGTGGACTACTGTACTGTGTCTGCTGCTAATATAGACTGGTTGATAAAGAGATGTAGTATGTATGTATAAAGAAGAAAGAAAAAAAAAACCACGGGTAGGTGGTATACAATTATGGACGGACTGCCGAGTGCCGACACAGAGGTAGCTACAGCCGTGGACTACCGTACTGTACTGTGTCTGCTGCTAATATAGACTGGATGATAATGAGATGTAGTATGTATAAAGAAGAAAGAAAAAAAAACCACGGGTAGGTGGTATACAATTATGGATGGACTGCCGAGTGCCGACACAGAGGTAGCTACAGCCGTGGACTACCGTACTGTGTCTGCTGCTAATATAGACTGGTTGATAATGAGATGTAGTATGTATAAAGAAGAAAGAAAAAAAAACACGGGTAGGTGGTACACAATTATGGACGGACTGCCGAGTGCCGACACAGAGGTAGCTACAGCCGTGGACTACTGTACTGTGTCTGCTGCTAATATAGACTGGTTGATAATGAGATGTAGTATGTATAAAGAAGAAAGGAAAAAAAAACCCTAGGTAGGTGGTATACAATTATGGATGGACTGCCGAGTGCCGACACAGAGGTAGCTACAGCCGTGGACTACTGTACTGTGTCTGCTGCTAATATAGACTGGTTGATAAAGAGATGTAGTATGTATGTATAAAGAAGAAAGAAAAAAAAACCACGGGTAGGTGGTATACAATTATGGACGGACTGCCGAGTGCCGACACAGAGGTAGCTACAGCCGTGGACTACCGTACTGTACTGTGTCTGCTGCTAATATAGACTGGTTGATAAAGAGATGTAGTATGTATGTATAAAGAAGAAAGAAAAAAAAACCACGGGTAGGTGGTATACAATTATGGATGGACTGCCGAGTGCCGACACAGAGGTAGCTACAGCCGTGGACTACTGTACTGTGTCTGCTGCTAATATAGACTGGTTGATAAAGAGATGTAGTATGTATGTATAAAGAAGAAAGAAAAAAAAAACACGGGTAGGTGGTATACAATTATGGACGGACTGCCGAGTGCCGACACAGAGGTAGCTACAGCCGTGGACTACCGTACTGTACTGTGTCTGCTGCTAATATAGACTGGTTGATAAAGAGATGTAGTATGTATGTATAAAGAAGAAAGAAAAAAAAACCACGGGTAGGTGGTATACAATTATGGATGGACTGCCGAGTGCCGACACAGAGGTAGCTACAGCCGTGGACTACTGTACTGTGTCTGCTGCTAATATAGACTGGTTGATAAAGAGATGTAGTATGTATGTATAAAGAAGAAAGAAAAAAAAACCACGGGTAGGTGGTATACAATTATGGACGGACTGCCGAGTGCCGACACAGAGGTAGCTACAGCCGTGGACTACCGTACTGTACTGTGTCTGCTGCTAATATAGACTGGTTGATAAAGAGATGTAGTATGTATGTATAAAGAAGAAAGAAAAAAAAACCACGGGTAGGTGGTATACAATTATGGATGGACTGCCGAGTGCCGACACAGAGGTAGCTACAGCCGTGGACTACTGTACTGTGTCTGCTGCTAATATAGACTGGTTGATAAAGAGATGTAGTATGTATGTATAAAGAAGAAAGAAAAAAAAACCACGGGTAGGTGGTATACAATTATGGATGGACTGCCGAGTGCCGACACAGAGGTAGCTACAGCCGTGAACTACCGTACTGTGTCTGCTGCGACTGGATGATAAATAATGATATAAAAAATATATATATATCACTACTGCAGCCGGACAGGTATATATTATATAATGACGGACCTGCTGGACACTGTCTGTCAGCAGAATGAGTTTTTTATAGAATAAAAAAAAAAACACCACACAAGTCACACGACGAGTGTTTAACTTTTTCAGGCAATCACAATATAGTATACTACTAACTATACTGGTGGTCAGTGTGGTCAGGTCACTGGTCAGTCACACTGGCAGTGGCACTCCTGCAGCAAAAGTGTGCACTGTTTAATTTTAATAATATGTACTCCTGGCTCCTGCTATAACCTATAACTGGCACTGCTCCCCAGTCTCCCCCACAATTATAAGCTGTGTGAGCACAGTCAGATATATACATAGATGATGCAGCACACTGGGCTGAGCAGTGCACACAGATATGGTATGTGACTGAGTCACTGTGTATCGTTTTTTTCAGGCAGAGAACGGATTATATTAAATAAAACTGCACTGTCTGGTGGTCACTGTGGTCAGTCACTACTAAACTCTGCACTCTCTACAGTACTCCTAAGCTCCAGTAAATCAAGTGTCTCTGTCTCAAATCAATCTCACTCTCTCTCTTCTAATCTAAATGGAGAGGACGCCAGCCACGTCCTCTCCCTATCAATCTCAATGCACGTGTGAAAATGGCGGCGACGCGCGGCTCCTTATATAGAATCCGAGTCTCGCGAGAATCCGACAGCGTCATGATGACGTTCGGGCGCGCTCGGGTTAACCGAGCAAGGCGGGAAGATCCGAGTCGCTCGGACCCGTGAAAAAAAACATGAAGTTCGGGCGGGTTCGGATTCCGAGGAACCGAACCCGCTCATCTCTAACCATTATATTTTACTATTTTATCACATTTAACAACTAAGGGGTCAGTTTAATTAGGTGCGAGTTTGTCTTACAACAGCCGCACTTTCCGGTAGCCCCAGAGGCTGAAATCTGGCCGGGAAGGGTGTGATTTTGGATGCTGTTGAAACGTTGCAGCAATGGTAACTCGTACCTAATTGGATTGACCCCTAAATGTTAGCACTTTATAACTTTTATTATTTACTGGTCAAATTTCTTTTCTGAAGGTACCCACTAATTACTATAAGAGAGAACTTATCCCCCCAACGTGTGTATTGTATAAAAACAATGGGCCCTTTGGGATAATTGTCCTTATTTTAGGTATTTTCTGTGTCCTCAGTAGTAAGAGTAACATACACTGCTCAAAAAAATAAAGGGAACACTAAAATAACACATCCTAGATCTGAATTAATGAAATATTCTTATTAAATACTTTGTTCTTTACATAGTTGAATGTGCTGACAACAAAATCACACAAAAATTATCAATGGAAATCAAATTTATTAACCCATGGAGGTCTGGATTTGGAGTCACACTCAAAATTAAAGTGGAAAAACACACTACAGGCTGATCCAACTTTGATGTAATGTCCTTAAAACAAGTCAAAAAGAGGCTCAGTAGTGTGTGTGGCCTCCACGTGCCTGTATGACCTCCCTACAACGCCTGGGCATGCTCCTGATGAGGTGGCGGACGGTCTCCTGAGGGATCTCCTCCCAGACCTGGACTAAAGCATCCGTCAACTCCTGGACAGTCTGTGGTGCAACGTGGCGTTGGTGGATGGAGCGAGACATGATGTCCCAGATGTGCTCAATTTGATTCAGGTCTGGGGAACGGGCGGGCCAGTCCATAGCATCAATGCCTTCTTCTTGCAGGAACTGCTGACACACTCCAGCCACATGAGGTCTAGCATTGTCTTGCATTAGGAGGAACCCAGGGCCAACCGCACCAACATATGGTCTCACAAGGGGTCTGAGGATCTCATCTCGGTACCTAATGGCTGTCAGGCTACCTCTGGCGAGCACATGAAGGGCTGTGCGGCCCCCCAAAAAAATGCCACCCAACACCATTACTGACCCACTGCCAAACTGGTCATGCTGGAGGATGTTGCAGGCAGCAGAACGTTCTCCTTTGCGTCTCCAGACTCTGTCACGTCTGTCACATGTGCTCAGTGAGAACCTGCTTTCATCTGTGAAGAGCACAGGGAGTCCATGGCGAATTTGTCAATATTGGTGTTCTCTGGCAAATGCCAAACATCCTGCACGGTGTTGGGCTGTAAGCATAACCCCCACCTGTGGAGTCGGGCCCTCATACCACCCTCATGGAGTCTGTTTCTGATCGTTTGAGTAGACACATGCACATTTGTGGCTTGCTGGAGGTCATTTTGCAGGGCTCTGGCAGTGCTCCTCCTGTTCCACCTTGCACAAAGGCGGAGGTAGCTGTCCTGCTGCTGGGTTGTTGCCCTCCTTTGGCCTCCTCCACATCTCCTGATGTACTGGCCTGTCTCCTGGTAGCGCCTCCATGCTCTGGACACTACGCTGACAGACACAGCAAACCTTCTGGCCACAGCTCGCATTGATGTACCATCCTGGATGAGCTACACTACCTGAGCCACTTGTGTGGGTTGTAGACTCCATCTCATGCTACCACTAGAGTGAAAGCACCGCCAGCTTTCAAAAGTGACCAAAACATCAGGCAGAAAGCATAGGAGCTGAGACGTGGTCTGTGGTCACCACCTGCAGAACAACTCCTTTATTGGGGGTGTCTTGCTAATTGCCTATAATTTCCACCTGTTGTCTATTCCATTTGCACAACAGCATGTGAAATTGATTGTCAATCAGTGTTGCTTCCTAAGTGGACAGTTTGATTTCACAGAAGTGTGATTGACTTGGAGTTACACTGTGTTGTTTAAGTGTTCCCTTTATTTTTTTGAGCAGTGTATTTACATAGAAAATTTTCTCTCTACACAACAACACTACTGTTTGCAGTTTGTCTCTCTTCTTGTTCATCCACTAACAATGATTTTTCATCTCTTCCTCTTTGTCTACATGCAGTGGGTGATCCCTGAATAGCTGCCCTGGGAGGAGAGCTGCGGACACATGCTACAAATGTTGGGACATATGCATTACCTATTAAGAGATGTGGTAAAGATGCCGGCTGTCGGGTTTACGGCAGTCAGAATACTTACACTGGGATCCCGACACTCTTCAGAATCCCGACGTTGGAACTCTGAATGGGCAAGGATACCGATGCCCGTATCCCCACAATCACATGTTTAGGGCTGGGTAAGGGGGGGTAGGTTTAGGCATCAGGCATGGGGGGAGGGGGGTGGTTAGGCTGCGGGGAGGGAGGGTTAGGTTTACGCGTCAGGCAGGGAGTTAGGTTTAGGTGTCAGGCGGAGGGAGGTTAGGGTTAGGCTGCAAATAGGGTGGGTTAGGCACCCCCGGGAGAGGTTAGGCTGCGTGGGATAGAGGGTTAGGTTTAGGCATCAGGTGGGAGGGTTAGGTTTAGGCATTATATGGGGGGGGTTAAGTTTAGGCTGCGGGTGGGGGGAGCTTAGGGTTAGGCAACCCCGGGGGTGGTTAGGCTGCGGAGGAGGGAGGGTTAGGTTTAGGCAGGGGGATTAGGTTTAGGCGTCAGGCGGGGGGGTTAGGTTTAGGATGCGTGTGGGGGAAGGTTAGCATTAGGCTGCGGGTAGGGTGGGTTAGGGTTAGGCACCCCTGGGAGTGGTTAGGCTGCGAGGGAGGGAGGGTTAGGTTTAGGCAGCAGGGACGGAGGTTAGGATTAGGTACCTCCGCAGGAGGGTTAGGCACAAATGGGGGAGGTTAGGGTTAGACTGCGGACAGGCAGGGTTAGGGGGGTGGGGAGAGGGTTATGCATTAGGTGGAGGGGTTAGGGTTAGGCTGCGGGTGGGGGGAGTATAGGGTTAGGCTGCGCGTAGGGTGGGTTATGGTTAGGGGCCCCCAGGGGTGGTTAGGCTGTGGGGGAGGGAGGGTTAGGTTTAGGCATCAGGTGGGGAGATTAGGTTTAGGCATCAGGCGGGGGGTTAGGACTAGGCTGCGGGTGGGGGGAGGAAAGGGTTAGGCTGCGGGTGGGGGGAAGTTAGGATTAGGCTGTGGGTAGGGTGGGTTAGTCACCCCCGGGAGTGGTTAGGCTGCGGGGAAGGAGGGTTAGGTTTAGGCAGCAGGGACGGAGGTTAGGGTTAGACTGCGGACAGGCAGGTTTAGGGGGGTGGGGAGAGGGGAGAACACCCCTTACTCTCCCCATGTCGGTCTTTTCTATACTGGGATCCTGGCATCGGTATGACAACCACCGGGATCCCATGCGCTGGGATAGCATACTGACCCCTCTATTAGTACACCTCTTAATGCCCAGAGGGAAGGGCGATCCTGAGGCCATGGTTCCCCAGAGGTTTCCCCCCAAGGGGGTTTTCCTCTCCTGAGTGCTGAAGGATGACTCTTCATGAGTCCAGAGGTGTAGCTTTTAGGCCATAATGAGTACCAATCTCATGCCCACCCCTGCAATGTATAAGAAGTAAAATAATTGCTAATGCGATCACTTTACTTCTGGGTTTAGACCCCGGCTGTGCTACTTCACATGTGCATTCGTCAGACTGCGTATGTGAGAGCAGACAGTAATGCAGAGGGATCCCAAGGATCCTTCTCCTGGGAATTATTACATAATGTAGCCCACAGGCTACAAAAGCCATTTAGAAATGGCATTAGCTGCTGGGCCAAGCTCAGAAATGCTTTGCATTCTGGAGCTTGGTGAGTTTCACAGTTTACCATCTGCCGTAGAAACTTTTGGTGGCAGCTTATGTGTCCAAAATAGGGGGAACGCAATAGATGTCTCAAATATCAATTGCAATCCCCAATCCATACGTTCAGGGGCTGATTAATATTTGTGGGCAGCCCCCAAAACCGACTGTTTTTGGAGATGTCTCGCAAATATTATTTATTAAATATTCCACTTAATAAACTTTTTATATTTTAACATAAACTAAAGAATGTTTTATGTATTCATTGACTGAGTCTCCCGTCTTTACTGAATGCTAATTTCACAGGGTCCGCAAATTATTACTGATATGACTGTTACTCTACTGTCCTGCTGGTGCTCCTGGCCTGCTGTATAGCAGCCAGACATATATTTTATATACAGCACTCTTGGGGAGATGTATCAATCCTTGGAGAGAGATAAAGTGCAGATGTCCAAACCACCCAATCATCTTCTGTCACTTATCTAGCACAGTACATGAAATGATACCAGTAGCGCACACAGGGGGGTTTCTGAGTACCCAGAAACCCCCCCTGATGCACCAAACTCTTCTTCTTCTTTTTTTCCAGAGACGGAGACAACCTTGTCTCCGTCTCTGCAGCAGCCGCCGGGCACCAGGCAGAGGAGATCAGAACGCTGCCGGTCTCTCACTGCCGGGTCAGCTCTCATCGCTTCCGCGTCAGGTGGCTTTCATATACCTGATGCGGAGCGCTGACAGCCGTACCTGCAGTGGGAGGCCGGGAAACACGGCGCAATCACAGAGGGACTTCATAGGAATTGTGCAGCCCAGCTTCCCGGCAGGGCTACGAAAGAGGTCCGCAGCTACTATGGCAGCTTAGCCCCCACAACGGACAAATGGTGTGTGTACGCATGCTGTGTGCCCTCTGCAAGTGTAATATTTGTGTTTGCTGTGTGTGTATATAACTATGCTATGTGTAATGCACTGTATGCTATGTATGTATATGTGTATGTGTGTATGTATGTGAGCGTAAGTATGTTATGTGCATGTATGCTATGTGTGTGTATACTGTATGTATGCCCTGTGGGTGTTTTTAAATATTATGTGTATGTGTCTGTATGTATGCTGTGTGCATTAATGCAAGTATGCTGTGTGTGCTGTATGGATGTGTGCGTCACATGTATTAAAAAAAAAATTGTTCTATGCCACTCTGCACTCTTATAAATTCAAATGATAACTATTGCCGGGTGCCCTCTATAATAAAATTGATGCACATGTTCCAAAATTTCGGCACTCACAGACCACACAAGAAACACAGATAGCTGCTTTGCTTCTAGGTTTCGGTTTATTCAACCATAGTCAAGAATACAGATACAGTATAATTCATTGTTTAATACAATGCAATAGTACAGATATAAGACAGAAGCAAAGCAGCTACCTGTGATTCTTTTGTGGGCTGTGAGAGCCGCCAGTTTGGAACATATATAGAACCCCCCCCCCCATCCCCCCCCCCTGAAAATCCTGCGTTTGCCCCTGGATACCTGTAGTTAGAAGCTTCATTTGATTTGGGCAAATACTCAAATTATCTCTCTCCTCGGCTTGATACATCTCCCAGAAAAAAAACATGTCTTCCTTTCACTTAATTAAATGAAACAGGGTAAGAAAATCACAGTATAAGATAATGTTATAAAGGTTTGTCAATACCTCCTGGTACATTTACATTGATTTATCATTCACATTTCTTCCATGCCAGACAGGGGCGGATTGGGAACGTAAAGTGGCCCTGGAAATATATGAAAAGTGGCCTCATGTAGGTTGGAGTAAGTTAGCTATAAGCGGGGCCCAACACAAATTGGGCTTAAGCAAATTGTTAGCATTACCCACAGTGGTAGTAAGCAAGGCTAATCCAGCATGGTAGGCAGACACATCACCAGCAGGAGGATCTTGTCACAGGAGGTGGAGATCACACCAGTAGGTGAGGCATTGTACTTGTAGGCAGTGACAGCACCAGCAGGAGGATCTTGTCACAGGAGGTGGAGATCAGTGCCGTAACTAGGTGTGTGCTGAGGGGGCGTTGCACACAGCGCAATCGCGCTGTGGGTGCACCATCAGCATCCACACTGATTAGCTGCTGCGCTGCCCGCTGTAGTGTACAGTATATTAGTAGCGCTGCGCCCGGCTCCTTCCCCGCCGGAGGCAGCGCTGCTAATATAGATCACAGGCAGAGCAGGCAGCGCTGGGCAATCTGTGTGTGAGAGTCTCTCCGTCCTCCGTGTGCTGCTGGGCTCTGCTCCGCCCCCCCTCCTCCTGCTCTCCTGCACTGTAGTGTACACTGACTTCCGGGTACAGGAGAGACGACGGCTGCAGCTGCTGCTTATCACAGCAAGTGAAGTCTCTCCCTCCATTCCCTCCCACCCCTCGTGCAAGTGCTCCTTATATTGTAGGTAGGTATGTGCTGCTAGTTACTACTTATTCCAGTAAAACAACATAAATACAACAACAAACTACTTTTCTTGTGTTTGGAAATTCTGGACTTTCTCTCAGTGACTTATTAGATAAACTACTGTGTAGTTAATCTATAATAAAGAAAAAAAGATAAACTGCATATACATTTATGTAATGTCCCCTGTAAATTGAATACATAAGATTGTGTGTAAATATTTTTCTGCTATGGTATAAAACTATATATATATATTTGGAGTATTACTGTCTGGTATAATGTGACTAATGAACGCTGCCGTGCGGTGTAATGTAACTAATGGACGCTAATGTGCATTGTAATGTGACTGCAGGTGCTACCGTGCTGTGTAATGTAACTGGCGGACGCTACCATGCGGTGTAATGTAACTAATGGACGCTAATGTGCGGTGTAATGTGACTGCAGGCGCTACTGTGCGGTGTAATGTAACTGGCGGACGCTACCGTGCGGTGTAATGTGACTGCAGGCGCTACCGTGCGGTGTAATGTAACTGGCGGACGCTACCGTGTGGTGTAATGTGACTGCAGGCGCTACCGTGCGGTGTAATGTAACTGGCGGACGCTACCGTGCGGTGTAATGTGACTGCAGGCGCTACCGTGCGGTGTAATGTAACTGGTGGACGCTACCGTGCGGTGTAATGTAACTGGTGGACGCTACCGTGCGGTGTAATGTAACTGGTGGACGCTACCGTGCGGTGTAATGTAACTGGTGGACGCTACCGTGCGGTGTAATGTAACTGGTGGACGCTACCGTGCGGTGTAATGTAACTGGTGGACGCTACCGTGCGGTGTAATGTAACTGGTGGACGCTACCGTGCTGTGTAATGTAACTGGCGGACGCAACCGTGCTGTGTAATGTAACTGGCGGACGCTACCGTGCGGTGTAATGTAACTGGCGGACGCTACCGTGCGGTGTAATGTGACTGCAGGCGCTACCGTGCTGTGTAATGTGACCATGCAGTGTAATGTGGCTAACGGAGGGGGGGCAATTCTCTTTCTGGCAGAGGGCACCAAAATGTCTAGTTGCCGCTCTGGCAGTGGCGTAACTAGCGGTGTGTGAATTATAGGAAGGGATGGGGAGGGGGGAGAGGTAGCATTCATTTCAAAACATGACAGGGGGGGGGGCGCAGTTGCGGTTACTTGCACACAGCGCTAAAAAGTCTAGTTACGGCACTGGTGGAGATCACACCAGTGGGTGAGGCATTGTACTGGTAGTCAGTCACATCACCTGCAGGAGAATCATGTCACAGGAGGTGGAGATCACACTGGTGAGTGAGGCATTGCACTGGTAGGCAGTCACAGCACCAGCAGGAGGATCATGTCACAGGAGGTGGAGATCACACCAGTAGCTGAGGCATTGTACTGGTAGGCAGTCACAGCACCTATGGTAGCTACACCCTTATATATAACACATGTAACTGTGACAGGGAAGGTGTCCTCTCTCAGCTCTGGGCCCCATAGTAGCTGCCAGGGGTAGATTGGGATCGAACACCAGCCCGGGAAATTTATGGAAGCAGCCCTAATGGGGGCGGAGTCTGTTGAGGGGGAGGGGTATGTCAAGAGGGTGGGGTCACTCCTCAGAGGTCCTGATTCTGAGATAGACACAGTTGGGGGCTCCGTTGCTTTACGTCATGCTATTGTTTACCTGTGACTGTGGCCCTCATTCTGAGTTGATTGCTCGCTAGCTACTTTTAGCAGCCGTGCAAACGCATTGTCACCACCCACAGGGGAGTGTATTTTCGCTTTGCAAGTATGCGATCACATGTGCAGCCGAGCGACACAAACACATTTTGTACAAAATAAGACCAGCCCTGTAGTTACTTATCCTGTGCGATGATTCTAGTGACGGAGGTCCCGGAATTGACCTCAGATACCTTCCCTGCAAACGCCTGGACACGCCTGCATTTTCCCAAACACTCCCAGAGAACGGTCAGTTGCCACCCACAAACGCCCTCTTCCTGTCAATCTCCTTGTGATTGGATTTGTCGCTAAAAGCAGTGCACAACAACAATGCTATTTGTACCCGTACAACGCGCGTGCGCATTGGAGCGCATATGCATGCGCAGTTTTGCCGTATTTTTTTACCTGATCGCAGTGCTGTGAAAATCGGCAGCGAGCGATCAACTTGGAATGTCCGCGTTTATGCATATGCTGCTACAATGCCCTTCCCTGATGTACATACGTACGTCTGAATATACAAGGACTGATATGCCCACTTTCAGTGTCTACTGACACTGCAGTTATGCCTTTAATCTACTTCTGATTTTATTGATTTTTCATTCTACAAACTCCTTTCTTTAACCTTATATGTTTCAAAGTACAGGGAGGAGGAACACACACTACATACAGCACAGTGCAGGGAGGAGGAGCACACACTACATACAGCACAGTACAGGGAGGGAGCACACACTACATACAGCACAGTACAGGGAGGGAGCACACACTACATACAGCAGAGTACAGGGAGGGTGAGCCCACACTACATACAGCACAGTACAGGGAGGAGGAGCACACACTACATACAGCACAGGGAGGGAGCACACACTACATACAGTACAGTACAGGGAGGAGGAGCACACACTACATACAGTACAGTACAGGGAGGAGGAGCACACACTACATACAGCACAGTACAGGGAGGGAGCACACACTACATACAGCACAGTACAGGGAGGGAGCACACACTACATACAGCACAGTACAGTGAGGAGGAGCACACACTACATATAGCACAGTACAAGGAGGAGAAGCACACACTACATACAGCACAGTACAGGAAGGAGGAGTACACACTACATACAGCACAGTACAGGGAGGGAGCACACACTACATACAGCACAGTACAGGGAGGAGGAGCACACACTACATACAGCACAGTACAGGGAGGGAGCACACACTACATACAGCACAGTACAGGGAGGAGGAGCACACACTACATACAGCACAGTACAGGGAGGGAGCACACACTACATACAGCACAGTACAGGGAGGAGGAGCACACACTACATACAGCACAGTACAGGGAGGAGGAGCACACACTACATACAGCACAGTATAGGGAGGGAGCACACACTACATACAGCACAGTACAGGGAGGGAGCACACACTACATACAGCACAGTATAGGGAGGGAGCACACACTACTTACAGCACAGTACAGAGAGGAACACACACTACATACAGCACAGTACAGAGAGGGAGCACACACTACATACAGCACAGTACAGGGAGGGAGCACACACTACATACAGCACAGTATAGGGAGGGAGCACACACTACTTACAGCACAGTACAGAGAGGAACACACACTACATACAGCACAGTACAGGGAGGTTGCACACACTACATACAGCACAGTATAGGGAGGGAGCACACACTACTTACAGCACAGTACAGAGAGGAACACACACTACATACAGCACAGTACAGGGAGGGAGCACACACTACATACAGCACAGTACAGGGAGGGAGCACACACTACATACAGCACAGTACAGGTAGGGGGAGCACACACTACATACAGCACAGTACAGGGAGGAGGAGCACACGCTATATACATCACAGTACACGGAGGGAGCACACACAAGTAGTGAAACACAGACACAGGGGACCAGTGCAGTGGAATCTGTCCCAGTGGCCAATCCACCCCTGATTACATACATAGCCACCATATTACATACATAGCCACCACATTATTACAAGAATAGCACCACATTGTACAAATAGTACTGCATTACACATATAGCACCGCATTACATGTATAGCACTACATTACACAAATAGCACCACATAACATGAATAGCACAACATTACAGGTATAGCACCGCACTACACGTATAGCACCGCATTATATGACTAGCACCACATTACATACATAGCCACCGCATTACATACGCGGCCACCGCATTACATACGTAGACACGGCATAAATAGGCCCATCATCATGGACAGACATTGGGCAGCTATAGGGCTGAAGGACGTTGAATTAGAGATTGTCCCAGGGCTGGCTGTGAGTGCAGCCTGGTCAGCTGGCATGCTGAGAAGAAGGTACATCCTGCTCCTGTCCAGTCCCCAAACCATACACTGTGACCGGGGGCACCCTAACCCTTACACTAACATAATAATGCAAATAATGCCATTAAAAATAACCTCTCTGCCGAGTCCCCTTCAGTGCTCAGTCGCCGCTCTGGCCAGTTCAGTGAGAGTGCGGGAGCTGGGGTGGCTGCGGATGTAGTGAACCCGGCTCCGACCATCGCTTTGCTGTTGCTCCTGGGCCGAGCTCGTTGAAGAGACCTTTGGCCAGGGCCAGGGAGAGGATGCTGCTGGGCTGGTTAACTTTCTCAAGGTCCCCCATTGGTAGAACAGCATCACCACTTTTCACGGCTAGCGGTACCTGCAAGTACCCGCTAGCCTAACCAGGGCCGAAACTAGGATTTACGTCACCCGGGGCAAGGCAGTAATTTGTCGCCCGCCCCCCAAAACAAAACACCCCCCCCCCCCCCCCCACACACACACACACACAAAATAAAAACCTTGTCAGACTAAAATACTTAGATTATGAAAAATTTTGAATAAAAAAAAAGGGGGATACTATTAGACAGCATTCCCCTATGTGCCTCACATGCAGGGCTGTTTCTAGCCAATTTGGCTCCCAGTGCAAGATTTAAAAATGCGCCCCCCCATGACATGAAAAATGTGCCCCCCCCCCCCCCCCCCCCCACACACCTAGATTAAAAAAAAAACTTGTGCGCGCTCCTGGCAAGGGGGCGTGGCCTCATCTAAATGGGTGTGGCCTCATTTAAATGAGCATTGCCTCGTCTGAAAAGACTACCTCACAATCCAGTTTTTGACCCTGCTCCAACAGATCACGACCACCACAGGAAAAAAAATTCTACCATATTAAGCCCCACACAGTAATGCCCCCTGCACCATATTATGCCACACACCGCAATGCCCTTGATACATTAAATCCCCACACTACGGCAGGCAAGAGTCCCCATGTCACACATTACGGCAGGTGTCCCCATTTTACACATTGAGAGAGAGAGAGATAATACTTACAGAGGCGATTACCGCTCCACGGCCCGCCTCACCAGTCGCTCCTCGCGCCGGCCTTTCCCTCTTCCTAACTTGGATCCCCCTCTGTACTCCGCTCGGGGGGGGGGGGAGTTTCACGGTGTGACGGGGTTGCGTCGTGACGTAACGACGCAACCGCGTCATTCCGTGAAACTCCGCCCCCCCAGCTGGTTCCTAGGGGAGAAATAGGAGGGGGAAGCAGGGAGCCACAGTTAGTGCCGCTGCATGCGCCCAGTGCGGTTGCACTGCTCGCCTGCCCCAAGAAACGGCCCTGCTCACATGCCCCACTACATGCCCCCCTGTGTGTCCCCATACATTGCACTATACATAGTAACATAGTAACTAAGGTTGAAAAAAGACAATTGTCCACCGAGTTCAACCTATTTGTGGTCTACTATGCAGTCTTATTATAGGACTAGTTATTTTTATGTTAGGACTAGTTATATTAACTATAATGCGTGTCTACACACCATAACCCTGAATATCATTATCCATTAGGAATTTATCTAACCCATTCTTAAAGGTGTTGACTGAGTCCGCCATTACTACTCTCTCAGGCAGGGAATTCCGTATTGTCCTTACTGTGAAAAAACCTTTTCGCCTCATTGTGCGGAAACTCCTCTCCTCTAACCTAAGCAAGTGACAACGTGTCCTCTGTGCTGATCTTATAGAAAACAGGTCCCTCCCGAGCTCTGTGTATTGACCCCTTATATATTTGTAGATATTGATCATGTCCCCTCTTAGTCTCCTCTTTTCCAATGTAAACATGCCTAGCCTTGCAAGCCTTTCCTCGTATTCCAGCGTCTCCATGCCCTTGATTAGTTTGGTCGCCCGCCTCTGAACCTTTTCTAACTCCAGGATATCCTTTATGTAATGTGGTGCCCAAAATTTCACACAGTATTCAAGATGTGGCCTCACTAGTGATTTATATAATGGAAGTATAATACTCTCGTCCCTTGCATCAATTCCCCGTTTTATGCATGCTAATATCTTATTAGCCTTCTTTGCTGCACTCATACTTTGGGTACTGCTGCTTAATTTGTTATCTATGTGAACCCCTAAGTCTTTTTCCAGTACAGAATCCCCTAATATTACTCCATTTAGTGTGTAGGTGTAATTTCTGGTCTTGCCCCCACAGTGCATTCTGTATTGAATCTCATTCTCCATTTTGCTGCCCATGCTTCCAGTTTAATTAAGTCATTCTGAAGACACTCAGCATCCCCCTCTATCACTGCACTATATCATAACACTTCATCACTGCTCTACATTCCCCTATCCACTGCACTATATCGATATACTACATCCCCTACATGCTGAACTACATCAATACACTACATGGTCCTATACACTACACCACATACCCTATATACTACACCAAATCCCCCCATCTGGGAAGCAAAGCGGAGGTTGATAGACCGCTTTAGTCAGCCACCGCACGCCGGGACACCGTCACTCGCCGACACCTGGGGAAGCAGCAGGGACGTGGCCTGCTGACGTGTGCGATCGAGCCCCTGCTGCTTCCCCAGGTGTCGGCGAGTGACGGTGTCCCGGCGTGCGGTGGCTGACTAAAGCGGTCTAGCGGCACGAGTGTGAGGTCCTGTCCTGGATGATGACTGGAGGTTTGCAGTATTGCGGGGAAATTGTATAATTTAAACCATGTATTAAGCCCACAGCGGAGGTTGTTTTTGGTACGAGCAATAACGTTGTGATTTTAACGAGAGTTCTGTGCTTTTATGAATTAAAACTTTATTGCACTATGAAGCGCCCCCTCTGTCTTTTTCTCCAGATGTCTTCTCCCCGTGGAATTCCGGGTTATTTGTGACAGTTGGGAGCAGCGGTTCAACAAAGATAAAGAACATTAGTGCTTTCATTCCCTGTGTGTCACAGGTGCAGTGATCTAAGGTCTTAAAGCGAAAGAGACTAATTTCTGTTCACACTGAGCGCACCTGATTATATTTTTATATGTTATATATATATATATATATATATATATATATATATACATACCAATCGATTGGCCGGCACTCCCTCTCCTTAATCAGCAGCTGTAATGCTCTTTACACTGCTTTCACATAAACCTCCAAAACAGTGGTGGGATTCAAATAAATTAACAACAGGTTCTATGTCCTAATGACCATTTTAACTATACCAAAAGATATACCGAAAGGTAGTTTAATAATTCACGCATTAAATACTGCAATAAGAACAGTAAAAGAGGTACAGACAACTAGATTATGTTTAAAGGAAGATTTTTAATATTAAATACCTGACAAACAGTTATTGAAGATATTTCCATATTGCTGTTTGATTGGCGTCCTCTCTTGCAATTTTCTTTGCTTTTATCCGAGCATCATCAGCTGTGTGATTTACCCTTAACCATCTTTGCACGGTAGGAGTAGGATTCCATTCCTTTAGCGGTAGGCCGATTAGACTGATAATCATTAGAGATGAGCGCCGGAAATTTTTCGGGTTTTGTGTTTTGGTTTTGGGTTCGGTTCCGCGGCCGTGTTTTGGGTTCGACCGCGTTTTGGCAAAACCTCACCGAATTTTTTTTGTCGGATTCGGGTGTGTTTTGGATTCGGGTGTTTTTTTTAAAAAACACTAAAAAACAGCTTAAATCATAGAATTTGGGGGTCATTTTGATCCCAAAGTATTATTAACCTCAAAAACCATAATTTACACTCATTTTCAGTCTATTCTGAATACCTCACACCTCACAATATTATTTTTAGTCCTAAAATTTGCACCTAGGTCGCTGGATGACTAAGCTAAGCGACCCTAGTGGCCGACACAAACACCGGGCCCATCTAGGAGTGTCACTGCAGTGTCACGCAGGATGTCCCTTCCAAAAAACCCTCCCCAAACAGCACATGACGCAAAGAAAAAAAGAGGCGCAATGAGGTAGCTGTGTGAGTAAGATAAGCGACCCTAGTGGCCGACACAAACACCGGGCCCATCTAGGAGTGTCACTGCAGTGTCACGCAGGATGTCCCTTCCAAAAAACCCTCCCCAAACAGCACATGACGCAAAGAAAAAAAGAGGCGCAATGAGGTAGCTGTGTGAGTAAGATAAGCGACCCTAGTGGCCGACACAAACACCGGGCCCATCTAGGAGTGTCACTGCAGTGTCACGCAGGATGTCCCTTCCAAAAAACCCTCCCCAAACAGCACATGACGCAAAGAAAAAAAGAGGCGCAATGAGGTAGCTGTGTGAGTAAGATAAGCGACCCTAGTGGCCGACACAAACACCGGGCCCATCTAGGAGTGTCACTGCAGTGTCACGCAGGATGTCCCTTCCAAAAAACCCTCCCCAAACAGCACATGACGCAAAGAAAAAAAGAGGCGCAATGAGGTAGCTGTGTGAGTAAGATAAGCGACCCTAGTGGCCGACACAAACACCGGGCCCATCTAGGAGTGGCACTGCAGTGTCACGCAGGATGTCCCTTCCAAAAAACCCTCCCCAAACAGCACATGACGCAAAGAAAAATTAAAGAAAAAAGAGGTGCAAGATGGAATTGTCCTTGGGCCCTCCCACCCACCCTTATGTTGTATAAACAGGACATGCACACTTTAACCAACCCATCATTTCAGTGACAGGGTCTGCCACACGACTGTGACTGAAATGACGGGTTGGTTTGGACCCCCACCAAAAAAGAAGCAATTAATCTCTCCTTGCACAAACTGGCTCTACAGAGGCAAGATGTCCACCTCATCATCATCCTCCGATATATCACCGTGTACATCCCCCTCCTCACAGATTATCAATTCGTCCCCACTGGAATCCACCATCTCAGCTCCCTGTGTACTTTGTGGAGGCAATTGCTGCTGGTCAATGTCTCCACGGAGGAATTGATTATAATTCATTTTAATGAACATCATCTTCTCCACATTTTCTGGATGTAACCTCGTACGCCGATTGCTGACAAGGTGAGCGGCGGCACTAAACACTCTTTCGGAGTACACACTTGTGGGAGGGCAACTTAGGTAGAATAAAGCCAGTTTGTGCAAGGGCCTCCAAATTGCCTCTTTTTCCTGCCAGTATAAGTACGGACTGTGTGACGTGCCTACTTGGATGCGGTCACTCATATAATCCTCCACCATTCTTTCAATGGTGAGAGAATCATATGCAGTGACAGTAGACGACATGTCCGTAATCGTTGTCAGGTCCTTCAGTCCGGACCAGATGTCAGCATCAGCAGTCGCTCCAGACTGCCCTGCATCACCGCCAGCGGGTGGGCTCGGAATTCTGAGCCTTTTCCTCGCACCCCCAGTTGCGGGAGAATGTGAAGGAGGAGATGTTGACAGGTCGCGTTCCGCTTGACTTGACAATTTTCTCACCAGCAGGTCTTTCAACCCCAGCAGACTTGTGTCTGCCGGAAAGAGAGATCCAAGGTAGGCTTTAAATCTAGGATCGAGCACGGTGGCCAAAATGTAGTGCTCTGATTTCAACAGATTGACCACCCGTGAATCCTTGTTAAGCGAATTAAGGGCTCCATCCACAAGTCCCACATGCCTAGCGGAATCGCTCCGTGTTAGCTCCTCCTTCAATGTCTCCAGCTTCTTCTGCAAAAGCCTGATGAGGGGAATGACCTGACTCAGGCTGGCAGTGTCTGAACTGACTTCACGTGTGGCAAGTTCAAAGGGCAGCAGAACCTTGCACAACGTTGAAATCATTCTCCACTGCACTTGAGACAGGTGCATTCCACCTCCTATATCGTGCTCAATTGTATAGGCTTGAATGGCCTTTTGCTGCTCCTCCAACCTCTGAAGCATATAGAGGGTTGAATTCCACCTCGTTACCACTTCTTGCTTCAGATGATGGCAGGGCAGGTTCAGTAGTTTTTGGTGGTGCTCCAGTCTTCTGTACGTGGTGCCTGTACGCCGAAAGTGTCCCGCAATTCTTCTGGCCACCGACAGCATCTCTTGCACGCCCCTGTCGTTTTTTTAAAAATTCTGCACCACCAAATTCAAGGTATGTGCAAAACATGGGACGTGCTGGAATTTGCCCATATTTAATGCACACACAATATTGCTGGCGTTGTCCGATGCCACAAATCCACAGGAGAGTCCAATTGGGGTAAGCCATTCCGCGATGATCTTCCTCAGTTGCCGTAAGAGGTTTTCAGCTGTGTGCGTATTCTGGAAAGCGGTGATACAAAGCGTAGCCTGCCTAGGAAAGAGTTGGCGTTTGCGAGATGCTGCTACTGGTGCCGCCGCTGCTGTTCTTGCGGCGGGAGTCCATACATCTACCCAGTGGGCTGTCACAGTCATATAGTCCTGACCCTGCCCTGCTCCACTTGTCCACATGTCCGTGGTTAAGTGGACATTGGGTACAACTGCATTTTTTAGGACACTGGTGAGTCTTTTTCTGACGTCCGTGTACATTCTCGGTATCGCCTGCCTAGAGAAGTGGAACCTAGATGGTATTTGGTAACGGGGGCACACTGCCTCAATAAATTGTCTAGTTCCCTGTGAACTAACGGCGGATACCGGACGCACGTCTAACACCAACATAGTTGTCAAGGCCTCAGTTATCCGCTTTGCAGCAGGATGACTGCTGTGATATTTCATCTTCCTCGCAAAGGACTGTTGGACAGTCAATTGCTTACTGGAAGTAGTACAAGTGGGCTTACGACTTCCCCTCTGGGATGACCATCGACTCCCAGCAGCAACAACAGCAGCGCCAGCAGCAGTAGGCGTTACACGCAAGGATGCATCGGAGGAATCCCAGGCAGGAGAGGACTCGTCAGAATTGCCAGTGACATGGCCTGCAGGACTATTGGCATTCCTGGGGAAGGAGGAAATTGACACTGAGGGAGTTGGTGGGGTGGTTTGCGTGAGCTTGGTTACAAGAGGAAGGGATTTACTGGTCAGTGGACTGCTTCCGCTGTCGCCCAAAGTTTTTGAACTTGTCACTGACTTATTATGAATGCGCTGCAGGTGACGTATAAGGGAGGATGTTCCGAGGTGGTTAACGTCCTTACCCCTACTTATTACAGCTTGACAAAGGCAACACACGGCTTGACACCTGTTGTCCGCTTTTCTGTTGAAATACCTCCACACTGAAGAGCTGATTTTTTTGGTATTTTCACCAGGCATGTCAACGGCCATATTCCTCCCACGGACAACAGGTGTCTCCCCGGGTGCCTGACTTAAACAAACCACCTCACCATCAGAATCCTCCTGGTCAATTTCCTCCCCAGCGCCAGCAACACCCATATCCTCCTCATCCTGGTGTACTTCAACACTGACATCTTCAATCTGACTATCAGGAACTGGACTGCGGGTGCTCCTTCCAGCACTTGCAGGGGGCGTGCAAATGGTGGAAGGCGCATGCTCTTCACCTCCAGTGTTGGGAAGGTCAGGCATCGCAACCGACACAATTGGACTCTCCTTGTGGATTTGGGATTTCGAAGAATGCACAGTTCTTTGCGGTGCTTTTGCCAGCTTGAGTCTTTTCAGTTTTCTAGCGAGAGGCTGAGTGCTTCCATCCTCATGTGAAGCTGAACCACTAGCCATGAACATAGGCCAGGGCATCAGCCGTTCCTTGCCACTCCGTGTGGTAAATGGCATATTGGCAAGTTTACGCTTCTCCTCCGACAATTTTATTTTAGGTTTTGGAGTCATTTTTTTACTGATATTTGGTGTTTTGGATTTGACATGCTCTGTACTATGACATTGGGCATCGGCCTTGGCAGACGACGTTGCTGGCATTTCATCGTCTCGGCCATGACTAGTGGCAGCAGCTTCAGCACGAGGTGGAAGTGGATCTTGATCTTTCCCTAATTTTGGAACCTCAACATTTTTGTTCTCCATATTTTAATAGGCACAACTAAAAGGCACCTCAGGTAAACAATGGAGATGGATGGATACTAGTATACAATTATGGATGGACTGCCGAGTGCCGACACAGAGGTAGCTACAGCTGTGGACTACCGTACTGTACTGTGTCTGCTGCTAATATAGACTGGTTGATAATGAGATGTAGTATGTATAAAGAAGAAAGAAAAAAAAAAACACGGGTAGGTGGTATACAATTATGGATGGACTGCCGAGTGCCGACACAGAGGTAGCTACAGCCGTGGACTACCGTACTGTACTGTGTCTGGTGCTAATATAGACTGGTTGATAATGAGATGTAGTATGTATAAAGAAGAAAGGAAAAAAAAACCACGGGTAGGTGGTATACAATTATGGATGGACTGCCGAGTGCCGACACAGAGGTAGCTACAGCCGTGGACTACCGTACTGTACTGTGTCTGCTGCTAATATAGACTGGTTGATAATGAGATGTAGTATGTATAAAGAAGAAAGAAAAAAAAAACCACGGGTAGGTGGTATACAATTATGGATGCACTGCCGAGTGCCGACACAGAGGTAGCTACAGCCGTGGACTACCGTACTGTACTGTGTCTGCTGCTAATATAGACTGGTTGATAATGAGATGTAGTATGTATAAAGAAGAAAGAAAAAAAAAAACACGGGTAGGTGATATACAATTATGGATGGACTGCCGAGTGCCGACACAGAGGTAGCTACAGCCATGGACTACCGTACTGTACTGTGTCTGCTGCTAATATAGACTGGTTGATAATGAGATGTAGTATGTATAAAGAAGAAAGAAAAAAAAAACCACGGGTAGGTGGTATACAATTATGGATGGACTGCCGAGTGCCGACACAGAGGTAGCTACAGCCATGGACTACCGTACTGTACTGTGTCTGCTGCTAATATAGACTGGTTGATAATGAGATGTAGTATGTATAAAGAAGAAAGAAAAAAAAAACCACGGGTAGGTGGTATACAATTATGGATGGACTGCCGAGTGCCGACACAGAGGTAGCTACAGCCGTGAACTACCGTACTGTGTCTGCTGCTAATATAGACTGGTTGTTAATGAGATGTAGTATGTATAAAGAAGAAAGAAAAAAAAAACACGGGTAGGTGGTATACAATTATGGATGGACTGCCGAGTGCCGACACAGAGGTAGCTACAGCCGTGGACTACCGTACTGTACTGTGTCTGCTGCTAATATAGACTGGTTGATAATGAGATGTAGTATGTATAAAGAAGAAAGAAAAAAAAAACCACGGGTAGGTGGTATACAATTATGGATGGACTGCCGAGTGCCGACACAGAGATAGCTACAGCCGTGGACTACCGTACTGTACTGTGTCTGCTGCTAATATAGACTGGATGATAATGAGATGTAGTATGTATAAAGAAGAAAGAAAAAAAAAACCACGGGTAGGTGGTATACAATTATGGATGGACTGCCGAGTGCCGACACAGAGGTAGCTACAGCCGTGGACTACCGTACTGTACTGTGTCTGCTGCTAATATAGACTGGATGATAATGAGATGTAGTATGTATAAAGAAGAAAGAAAAAAAAAACACGGGTAGGTGGTATACAATTATGGATGGACTGCCGAGTGCCGACACAGAGGTAGCTACAGCCGTGGACTACCGTACTGTACTGTGTCTGCTGCTAATATAGACTGGATGATAATGAGATGTAGTATGTATAAAGAAGAAAGAAAAAAAAAACACGGGTAGGTGGTATACAATTATGGATGGACTGCCGAGTGCCGACACAGAGGTAGCTACAGCCGTGGACTACCGTACTGTACTGTGTCTGGTGCTAATATAGACTGGTTGATAATGAGATGTAGTATGTATAAAGAAGAAAGGAAAAAAAAACCACGGGTAGGTGGTATACAATTATGGATGGACTGCCGAGTGCCGACACAGAGGTAGCTACAGCCGTGGACTACCGTACTGTACTGTGTCTGCTGCTAATATAGACTGGTTGATAATGAGATGTAGTATGTATAAAGAAGAAAGAAAAAAAAAACCACGGGTAGGTGGTATACAATTATGGATGCACTGCCGAGTGCCGACACAGAGGTAGCTACAGCCGTGGACTACCGTACTGTACTGTGTCTGCTGCTAATATAGACTGGTTGATAATGAGATGTAGTATGTATAAAGAAGAAAGAAAAAAAAAAACACGGGTAGGTGATATACAATTATGGATGGACTGCCGAGTGCCGACACAGAGGTAGCTACAGCCATGGACTACCGTACTGTACTGTGTCTGCTGCTAATATAGACTGGTTGATAATGAGATGTAGTATGTATAAAGAAGAAAGAAAAAAAAAACCACGGGTAGGTGGTATACAATTATGGATGGACTGCCGAGTGCCGACACAGAGGTAGCTACAGCCATGGACTACCGTACTGTACTGTGTCTGCTGCTAATATAGACTGGTTGATAATGAGATGTAGTATGTATAAAGAAGAAAGAAAAAAAAAACCACGGGTAGGTGGTATACAATTATGGATGGACTGCCGAGTGCCGACACAGAGGTAGCTACAGCCGTGAACTACCGTACTGTGTCTGCTGCTAATATAGACTGGTTGTTAATGAGATGTAGTATGTATAAAGAAGAAAGAAAAAAAAAAACACGGGTAGGTGGTATACAATTATGGATGGACTGCCGAGTGCCGACACAGAGGTAGCTACAGCCGTGGACTACCGTACTGTACTGTGTCTGCTGCTAATATAGACTGGTTGATAATGAGATGTAGTATGTATAAAGAAGAAAGAAAAAAAAAACCACGGGTAGGTGGTATACAATTATGGATGGACTGCCGAGTGCCGACACAGAGATAGCTACAGCCGTGGACTACCGTACTGTACTGTGTCTGCTGCTAATATAGACTGGATGATAATGAGATGTAGTATGTATAAAGAAGAAAGAAAAAAAAAAACCACGGGTAGGTGGTATACAATTATGGATGGACTGCCGAGTGCCGACACAGAGGTAGCTACAGCCGTGGACTACCGTACTGTACTGTGTCTGCTGCTAATATAGACTGGATGATAATGAGATGTAGTATGTATAAAGAAGAAAGAAAAAAAAAACACGGGTAGGTGGTATACAATTATGGATGGACTGCCGAGTGCCGACACAGAGGTAGCTACAGCCGTGGACTACCGTACTGTACTGTGTCTGCTGCTAATATAGACTGGATGATAATGAGATGTAGTATGTATAAAGAAGAAAGAAAAAAAAAACACGGGTAGGTGGTATACAATTATGGATGGACTGCCGAGTGCCGACACAGAGGTAGCTACAGCCGTGAACTACCGTACTGTGTCTGCTGCTAGTATAGACTGGATGATAAATAATGATATAAAAAATATATATATATCACTACTGCAGCCGGACAGGTATATATTATATAATGACGGACCTGCTGGACACTGTCTGTCAGCAGAATGAGTTTTTTAATTTTTATAGAATAAAAAAACACCACACAAGTCACACGACGAGTGTACTTTTTCAGGCAGACATTCAATCACAATATACTATACTGGTGGTCAGTGTGGTCAGGTCACTGGTCACAGTGGTCAGTGGTCAGTCACACTGGCAGTGGCACTCTGGCAGCAAAAGTGTGCACTGTTTAATATGTACTCCTGGCTCCTGCTATAACCTATAACTGCTCCCCAGTCTCCCCCACAATTAAGCTGTGTGAGCACAGTCAGATATTATACATAGATGATGCAGCACACTGGGCTGAGCACAGATATGGTATGTGAGTGTGACTGAGTCACTGTGTATCGTTTTTTTCAGGCAGAGAACAAGAACAGAACGGATTATTAAATAATAATAAATTATAAAACTGCACTGGTGGTCAGGTCACTGGTCATCAGTCACTAGTATAACTCCTCCTAAGCTCCAGTAAGTAAATGAAGTGTCTCACTCTCCTATCTATTTTAATTTCTAAACGGAGAGGACGCCAGCCACGTCCTCTCCCTATCAATCTCAATGCACGTGTGAAAATGGCCGCGACGCGCGGCTCCTTATATAGAATCCGAGTCTCGCGATAGAATCCGAGCCTCGCGAGAATCCGACAGCGTGATGATGACGTTCGGGCGCGCTCGGGTTAACCGAGCAAGGCGGGAAGATCCGAGTCGCTCGGACCCGTGTAAAAAAACATGAAGTTCGGGCGGGTTCGGATTCAGAGAAACCGAACCCGCTCATCTCTAATAATCATTATGTTTGATATATTGGAAACAGTTAGGCGACTTCTCTTCTCAGAACATATAATGTTCATCTTTGAAAAAACCCTTTCTGCTTCTGCTGAACTTACAGCAATTGTTCTGACAATATTTTTAGCTCTTTGAACACTTTCAGGAATTGAATAGTTCTGGTAGTTTTTTAAAACATTTTCCACAAAATCTCGATACTCATTAATATCAATTTGGTAATTGAAATATGTATTAAATACATGCAATTGCTCTTCAGCTGCTTTCCATGGAACTATTACTTCTTCAATATTCCAGTAATCTGGCTCCAAAAAAGTGAGAAATTTAAATGTATTACTATCATTAAATTGGCTACAACTTGCTTTTAAATGTCCACAATCCATTAATCTTTTTTTCAAATTCGTTACAATGCCTTCTAAAAGTGTTTCCCGAGGAAGGCCAACAAATCGATGATTTTCTACAAAATCTATATTTTTGTAGCTTTCTGAAGTAATTAATTCATTAACTTTTTTTTCGTATGGACCCTTTTCTTTTTCAAGCATTTCAAATGCTTTAATAGATCGTATCACAAGTTTTTCAGCCTTTATTATGTCTGTATTTCTTGCTTGCAGTGCATTGGAAAGTAGAGAAATTTCGTTTAAAATATAAATCATCAATGCCAAGTCAGTGAAAAAAAAAATATTTTTAAGACGGGTAGCCATACCCAAGTACTTTGCATTTGAAGAAAAATAGTGATGTAGCGCAGGATAAGCGCGCCACACAGCTAGGGTTGACCTTAAACTACAGGCAGCCCATCTTGGTCCCAAAACTCTACCAATCTTTATAATTTCAATTCCGAGTTGTTCGGATATTTTGGTAAGTTCAATCTGGTTCTTATTGGATTGATGAAAAATAGTATATATCTTATCAATGAATATTTTGAAATGATTTACTTGCTTTATTTCCTTTATTGAGTCATCTAAAACAAGTTGGAGGCGATGGTTTAAACAGTGCCATATTATTATGTTTGGAAAGTCTTTTGCTATCCTAGTGCTCACTCCAGATTTTCTCCCAAGCATAACACTTGCACCATCAGAGCAAAATCCTATTAAATGTTTTTGTAAGTAGTTCTTAGTAAGCCCAACTTTATTTAAACTTTCCATAACTGAAGAACATATTGTCTCTGCATCTTGTTTTTCCAATTCAACTAGCTCAACAAAAATTGTTGGAGATGAAACTGAGTCCTCAACTTTTAAGAAAAGTATAATAACTGGTTTGCAAGATATCGTTGAAGCTTCGTCAATAATCAAACATATTTTCTTATCATTTTCAGTAATTTTAGTAAATATTTCTTTTTTAATTTCCTTTGCAATAAAATCAACTATTTTCACAGCAGTTTTACGTGAATGCAATCCTATTCCCATATCTAATCCATTTTTCATTTGCAGTTCAATCTCATCTTCTATGTCTGAAAATGGTTTACATCTTTTTGACAGGCTGTAAACTGTATTAAATACTCTACAAGTAGTACTGAAATATTTTTTATTCATTGTATCTACTACGTTTGTTATAGTATCCTGCTCACGTATTTTGAAGTTGTCTTTACAAATGTTATGAGCCTTTGATGAAAAATGTTCTTTCATTTTTTTCCTTAGAGAAGCTTGTTGTACCACTCTGTTTTTCCCTGATGCCTCAATCTGAAAACCTTTCCACTCTTTTGACGTATGAACACTTTTCTCTTTTATGAAATCATATTTTGCACAATACTCACAACCTAACTTTTTGTTAGAAATTCCCAGTCCTTCATATTTTACTTTAAAATTGTTATATTGTTGCACTGACCAGCATTCAGGAAGACTATTTACAATATTGGAGTTGATGTGATTTTCTATTTCAATTGACGTGCTGCTTTCTTCAGGCTGGATTGGTTGTGCTAGTGACTGTGTTGAACCTTCCAAGGCCAATTCTGATACAACAGAAGAATCTGACTTTGTTTTCTTATTGAAAAAATCTGTCAAACTGTGTTGCCTTTTCATCCTTAGTTTCAAGGGCTAGGTAAAAAAAAAATCTTTTAAAATATAATTATAACATTTATTTATGGACATGTAAGTAAAAGCATACATCTCAGTCTCACCCTAAGTACAGAAATCATGGTCCCATGGCAGCATGAAGAATGGTATTGTACATCCATACAACAAGGATACAAACAATGTGGCAGATGTATTAAGCACAGTGATGAGATAAAGTGGTGATAAAGTGTAAGGAGATAATTCAACAGCTAATCAGCTGTGTTTGAAAAATGACAGTTGGGAGCTGATTGGCTGGTGCTTTATCTACTTCCATTTTATCTCACTTTTTGTCCACTTTATCTCTTCACCAGGCTTAATACATCAATCTGCCCCAATGTGAATGCTCAAATATTCTCTGTAAAGTGCCATTACCAAAATGCAGCCTCTCTGACCACTCCCATCTCCCTCAGCACCTCAGTCAGGGGCCCTTCCTGGCAGTCTTCCCTCCTTCATACTGCGCCATTTTGATGCCCCCCTCCCTCCTCCACCACTGCAGGCTAATAATGGCTCCTCTCCTCTCTGGCCAGCCAACAGCCAGCCCAGCAACCGAGTCCAGCCTTACTGGCTACTCTCTCAGTCTCTCCCCAACAGCATTGTGCTGCTGCCTGGCAGCCCCTGAGCTACTCATCCTCGGCAAGCTAGCAGCAGCCTCCCTCCCCTCGTTCATCATACTGCAAGCATAACTGCGCCATTTTGATGCCCCCAGCGGGCCCGCCCGGCCCCTCCCTTGCCACATTAAACACTGCATTGACAGGCTCAGCACAGCAGCATAACTCACCCAGATGCCGACGGTCGGTGACCCAGTACTGTCCGTACTCCCGGGCTGCCTGTCTCTGCTCTGCTCTTCTGTCTGCGCCGCAGTCTCCGCCTCAGACGCTGATGTGATGTCACGGACGCGGCCGCCGGGCCAATAGGAACTGGCTGAACAGTGTTGTGCCCGTGCCGTGCGTCTGTCTGTCCCCGCTCTGGCAATCCCGAGTCACGACTCCGTACCGACTTATTGTAAGTTGTTGTCTTCCAGGCTGCCCTTCTGCGCACCGTCCGCTGCCGCGTGATGGCCGATGGTTGCTCCGCCTCTGAGTCCTCTCCTCTGCACAGAAGTTCAAAACACGTGTGCAGGGGGATCCAACCCTTGCCAACAACAAGGGAGGCAGGGTGGGGCTTACACAGGCTGACTGACAGCCTGGCCAGCCCTGCCCAGCCCAGAAGAGCAGAGCCAGGCAGGCAGCCATTATATTAATTTATAATCATTGTCCCGGCCAGGGCAAGCTGCGGTGGACAAAAAAAGTAATAAAAATTAGCAGCAGGCGCCGGGTTGTATCAGTGGGTCAGTGGTGGAATTCAGCAGGCCAGCAAACGGTTCTGCAGAACCGATAGTACATTAGGTATCGGTTCTGTAGAACCGGTGCGAACCGGCTGAATCCCACCACTGCTCCAAAAGTATGTCACTCAGCGGGCTTCTTAATCACAAACGCCAGCTAGTTCAGCAACGTTTCGGGTTTTATTTACCCTTTTGTCGTATATGTGCTGTTTGTACCGCCACTTCTTCCACTGACCAGGAAATTAGGAAAATAAGAATTTACTTACGGATAATTCTATTTCTCGTAGTCCGTAGTGGATGCTGGGGACTCCGTCAGGACCATGGGGAATAGCGGCTCCGCAGGAGACAGGGCACAAAAGTAAAAGCTTTAGGATCAGGTGGTGTGCACTGGCTCCTCCCCCTATGACCCTCCTCCAAGCCTCAGTTAGGATACTGTGCCCGGACGAGCGTACACAATAAGGAAGGATTTTGAATCCCGGGTAAGACTCATACCAGCCACACCAATCACACTGTACAACCTGTGATCTGAACCCAGTTAACAGCATGATAACAGCGGAGCCTCTGAAAAGATGGCTCACAACAATAATAACCCGATTTTTGTAACAATAACTATGTACAAGTATTGCAGACAATCCGCACTTGGGATGGGCGCCCAGCATCCACTACGGACTACGAGAAATAGAATTATCGGTAAGTAAATTCTTATTTTCTCTGACGTCCTAAGTGGATGCTGGGGACTCCGTCAGGACCATGGGGATTATACCAAAGCTCCCAAACGGGCGGGAGAGTGCGGATGACTCTGCAGCACCGAATGAGAGAACTCCAGGTCCTCCTCAGCCAGGGTGTGCCCCTGACCAAGTAGTAGCTCGGCAAAGTTGTAAAGCCGAGACCCCTCGGGCAGCCGCCTAAGATGAGCCCACCTTCCTTGTGGAATGGGCATTTACATATTTTGGCTGTGGCAGGCCTGCCACAGAATGTGCAAGCTGAATTGTACTACACATCCAACTAGCAATCGTCTGCTTAGAAGCAGGAGCACCCAGTTTTTTGGGTGCCTACAGGATAACAGCAAGTCAGTTTTCCTGACTCCAGCCTTCCTGGAAACCTATATTTTCAGGGCCCTGACAACATCTAGCAACTTGGAGTCCTCCAAGTCCCTAGTAGCCGCAGGTACCACAATAAGCTGGTGCAGGTGAAACGCTGACACCACCTTAGGGAGAAACTGGGGACGAGTCCGCAGCTCTGCCCTGTCCGAATGGACAATCAGATATGGGCTTCGTGAGACAAAGCCGCCAATTCTGACACTCGCCTGGCCGAGGCCAGGGCCAACAGCATGGTCACTTTCCATGTGAGATATTTCAAATCCACAGATTTGAGCGGTTTAAACCAATGTGATTTGAGGAATCCCAGAACTACGTTGAGATCCCACAGTGCCACTGGAGGCACAAAAGGGGGTTGTATATGCAGTACTCCCTTGACAAACTTCTGGACTTCAGGAACCGAAGCCAATTTTTTCTGGAAGAAAATTGACAGGGCCGAAATTTGAACCTTAATGGACCCCAATTTGAGGCCCATAGACACTCCTGTTTGCAGGAAATGCAGGAATCGACCGAGTTGAAATTTCTTCGTGGGGCCTTCCTGGCCTCACACCACGCAACATATTTTCGCCACATGTGGTGATAATGTTGTGCGGTCACCTCCTTCCTGGCTTTGACCAGGGTAGGAATGACCTCTTCCGGAATGCCTTTTTCCCTTAGGATCCGGCGTTCCACCGCCATGCCGTCAAACGCAGCCGCGGTAAGTCTTGGAACAGACATGGTACTTGCTGAAGCAAGTCCCTTCTTAGCGGCAGAGGCCATGAGTCCTCTGTGAGCATTTCTTGAAGTTCCGGGTACCAAGTCCTTCTTGGCCAATCCGGAGCCACGAGTATAGTTCTTACTCCTCTACGTCTTATAATTCTCAGTACCTTGGGTATGAGAAGCAGAGGAGGGAACACATACACCGACTGGTACACCCACGGTGTTACCAGAACGTCCACAGCTATTGCCTGAGGGTCTCTTGACCTGGCGCAATACTTGTCCAGTTTTTTGTTCAGGCGGGACGCCATCATGTCCACCTTTGGTCTTTCCCAACGGTTCACAATCATGTGGAAGACTTCCCGATGAAGTCCCCACTCTCCCGGGTGGAGGTCGTGTCTGCTGAGGAAGTCTGCTTCCCAGTTGTCCACTCCCGGAATGAACACTGCTGACAGTGTTATCACATGATTTTCCGCCCAGCGAAGAATCCTTGCAGTTTCTGCCATTGCCCTCCTGCTTCTTGTGCCGCCCTGTCTGTTTACGTGGGCGACTGCCGTGATGTTGTCCCACTGGATCAATACCGGCTGACCTTCAAGCAGAGGTCTTGCTAAGCTTAGAGCATTGTAAATTGCCCTTAGCTCCAGTATATTTATGTGGAGAGAAGTCTCCAGACTATATCACACTCCCTGGAAATTTTTTCCCTGTGTGACTGCTCCCCAGCCTCTCAGGCTGGCATCCGTGGTCACCAGGACCCAGTCCTGAATGCCGAATCTGCGGCCCTTTAATAGATGAGCACTCTGCAGCCACCGCAGAAGAATCACCCTTGTCCTTGGAGACAGGGTTATCCGCTGATGCATCTGAAGATGCGATCCGGACCATTTTTCCAGCAGATCCCACTGAAAAGTTCTTGCGTGAAATCTGCCAAATGGAATCGCTTAGTAAGAAGCCACCATTTTTCCCAGGACCCTTGTGCAATGATGCACTGACACTTTTCCTGGTTTTAGGAGGTTCCTGACTAGCACGGATAACTCCCTGGCTTTCTTCTCCGGGAGAAACACCCTTTTCTGGACTGTGTCCAGAATCATCCCTAGGAACAGTAGACGTGTCATCGGAAACAGCTGCGATTTTGGAATATTTAGAATCCACCCGTACTGTCGTAGAACTACTTGAGATAGTGCTACTCCGACCTCCAACTGTTCTCTGGACCTTGCCCTTATCAGGAGATCGTCCATTTTCTTTGAAGAAGAATCATCATTTCGGCCATTACCTTGGTAAAGACCCGGGGTGCCGTGGACAATCCAAACGGCAGCGTCTGAAACTGATAGTGACAGTTCTGTACCACGAACCTGAGGTACCCTTGGTGAGAAGGGCAAATTTGGGACATGGAGGTAAGCATCCCTGATGTCCAGGGACACCATATAGTCCCCTTCTTCCTGGTTCGCTATCACTGCTCTGAGTGACTCCATCTTGATTTGAACCTTTGTATGTAAGTGTTCAAATATTTCAGATTTAGAATAGGTCTCACCGAGCCGTCTGGCTTCAGTACCACAATATAGTGTGGAATAATACCCCTTTCCTTGTTGTAGGAGGGGTACTTTGATTATCACCTGCTGGGAATACAGCTTGTGAATTGTTTCCAATACTGCCTCCCTGTCGGAGGGAGACGTTGGTAAAGCAGACTTCAGGAACCTGCGAGGGGGAGACGTTAGTGATGAGCGCCTGAAATTTTTCGGGTTTTGTGTTTTGGTTTTGGGTTCGGTTCCGCGGCCGTGTTTTGGGTTCGACCGCGTTTTGGCAAAACCTCACCGAATTTTTTTTGTCGGATTCGGGTGTGTTTTGGATTCGGGTGTTTTTTTCAAAAAACCCTAAAAAACAGCTTAAATCATAGAATTTGGGGGTCATTTTGATCCCATATTATTATTAACCTCAAAAACCATAATTTCCACTCATTTTCAGTCTATTCTGAATACCTCACACCTCACAATATTATTTTTAGTCCTAAAATTTGCACCGAGGTCGCTGGATGACTAAGCTAAGCGACCCTAGTGGCCGACACAAACACCTGGCCCATCTAGGAGTGGCACTGCAGTGTCACGCAGGATGTCCCTTCCAAAAAACCCTCCCCAAACAGCACATGACGCAAAGAAAAAAAGAGGCGCAATGAGGTAGCTGTGTGAGTAAGATTAGCGACCCTAGTGGCCGACACAAACACCGGGCCCATTTAGGAGTGGCACTGCAGTGTCACGCAGGATGTCCCTTCCAAAAAACCCTCCCCAAACAGCACATGACGCAAAGAAAAAAAGAGGCGCAATGAGGTAGCTGTGTGAGTAAGATTAGCGACCCTAGTGGCCGACACAAACACCGGGCCCATCTAGGAGTGGCACTGCAGTGTCACGCAGGATGGCCCTTCCAAAAAACACTCCCCAAACAGCACATGACGCAAAGAAAAAAAGAGGCGCAATGAGGTAGCTGACTGTGTGAGTAAGATAAGCGACCCTAGTGGCCGACACAAACACCGGGCCCATTTAGGAGTGGCACTGCAGTGTCACGCAGGATGTCCCTTCCAAAAAACCCTCCCCAAACAGCACATGACGCAAAGAAAAAAAGAGGCGCAATGAGGTAGCTGTGTGAGTAAGATTAGCGACCGTAGTGGCCGACACAAACACCGGGCCCATTTAGGAGTGGCACTGCAGTGTCACGCAGGATGTCCCTTCCAAAAAACCCTCCCCAAACAGCACATGACGCAAAGAAAAAAAGAGGCGCAATGAGGTAGCTGTGTGAGTAAGATTAGCGACCCTAGTGGCCGACACAAACACCGGGCCCATCTAGGAGTGGCACTGCAGTGTCACGCAGGATGGCCCTTCCAAAAAACACTCCCCAAACAGCACATGACGCAAAGAAAAAAAGAGGCGCAATGAGGTAGCTGACTGTGTGAGTAAGATAAGCGACCCTAGTGGCCGACACAAACACCGGGCCCATTTAGGAGTGGCACTGCAGTGTCACGCAGGATGTCCCTTCCAAAAAACCCTCCCCAAACAGCACATGACGCAAAGAAAAAAAGAGGCGCAATGAGGTAGCTGTGTGAGTAAGATTAGCGACCCTAGTGGCCGACACAAACACCGGGCCCATCTAGGAGTGGCACTGCAGTGTCACGCAGGATGGCCCTTCCAAAAAACCCTCCCCAAACAGCACATGACGCAAAGAAAAAAAGAGGCGCAATGAGGTAGCTGACTGTGTGAGTAAGATAAGCGACCCTAGTGGCCGACACAAACACCGGGCCCATTTAGGAGTGGCACTGCAGTGTCACGCAGGATGTCCCTTCCAAAAAACCCTCCCCAAACAGCACATGACGCAAAGAAAAAAAGAGGCGCAATGAGGTAGCTGACTGTGTGAGTAAGATAAGCGACCCTAGTGGCCGACACAAACACCGGGCCCATTTAGGAGTGGCACTGCAGTGTCACGCAGGATGTCCCTTCCAAAAAACCCTCCCCAAACAGCACATGACGCAAAGAAAAATAAAAGAAAAAAGAGGTGCAAGATGGAATTGTCCTTGGGCCCTCCCACCCACCCTTATGTTGTATAAACAAAACAGGACATGCACACTTTAACCAACCCATCATTTCAGTGACAGGGTCTGCCACACGACTGTGACTGATATGACGGGTTGGTTTGGACCCCCCCCAAAAAAGAAGCAATTAATCTCTCCTTGCACAAACTGGCTCTACAGAGGCAAGATGTCCACCTCATCATTATCCTCCGATATATCACCGTGTACATCCCCCTCCTCACAGATTATCAATTCGTCCCCACTGGAATCCACCATCTCAGCTCCCTGTGTACTTTGTGGAGGCAATTGCTGCTGGTCAATGTCTCCGCGGAGGAATTGATTATAATTCATTTTAATGAACATCATCTTCTCCACATTTTCTGGATGTAACCTCGTACGCCGATTGCTGACAAGGTGAGCGGCGGCACTAAACACTCTTTCGGAGTACACACTTGTGGGAGGGCAACTTAGGTAGAATAAAGCCAGTTTGTGCAATGGCCTCCAAATTGCCTCTTTTTCCTGACAGTATAAGTATGGACTGTGTGACGTGCCTACTTGGATGCGGTCACTCATATAATCCTCCACCATTCTTTCAATGGTGAGAGAATCATATGCAGTGACAGTAGACGACATGTCCGTAATCGTTGTCAGGTCCTTCAGTCCGGACCAGATGTCAGCATCAGCAGTCGCTCCAGACTGCCCTGCATCACCGCCAGCGGGTGGGCTCGGAATTCTGAGCCTTTTCCTCGCACCCCCAGTTGCGGGAGAATGTGAAGGAGGAGATGTTGACAGGTCGCGTTCCACTTGACTTGACAATTTTCTCACCAGCAGGTCTTTCAACCCCAGCAGACTTGTGTCTGCCGGAAAGAGAGATCCAAGGTAGGCTTTAAATCTAGGATCGAGCATGGTGGCCAAAATGTAGTGCTCTGATTTCAACAGATTGACCACCCGTGAATCCTTGTTAAGCGAATTAAGGGCTCCATCCACAAGTCCCACATGCCTAGCGGAATCGCTCCGTGTTAGCTCCTCCTTCAATGTCTCCAGCTTCTTCTACAAAAGCCTGATGAGGGGAATGACCTGACTCAGGCTGGCAGTGTCTGAACTGACTTCACGTGTGGCAAGTTCAAAGGGCAGCAGAACCTTGCACAACGTTGAAATCATTCTCCACTGCGCTTGAGACAGGTGCATTCCACCTCCTATATCGTGCTCAATTGTATAGGCTTGAATGGCCTTTTGCTGCTCCTCCAACCTCTGAAGCATATAGAGGGTTGAATTCCACCTCGTTACCACTTCTTGCTTCAGATGATGGCAGGGCAGGTTCAGTAGTTTTTGGTGGTGCTCCAGTCTTCTGTACGTGGTGCCTGTACGCCGAAAGTGTCCCGCAATTCTTCTGGCCACCGACAGCATCTCTTGCACGCCCCTGTCGTTTTTTAAATAATTCTGCACCACCAAATTCAAGGTATGTGCAAAACATGGGACGTGCTGGAATTTGCCCATATTTAATGCACACACAATATTGCTGGCGTTGTCCGATGCCACAAATCCACAGGAGAGTCCAATTGGGGTAAGCCATTCCGCGATGATCTTCCTCAGTTGCCGTAAGAGGTTTTCAGCTGTGTGCGTATTCTGGAAAGCGGTGATACAAAGCGTAGCCTGCCTAGGAAAGAGTTGGCGTTTGCGAGATGCTGCTACTGGTGCCGCCGCTGCTGTTCTTGCGGCGGGAGTCCATACATCTACCCAGTGGGCTGTCACAGTCATATAGTCCTGACCCTGCCCTGCTCCACTTGTCCACATGTCCGTGGTTAAGTGGACATTGGGTACAGCTGCATTTTTTAGGACACTGGTGACTCTTTTTCTGAGGTCTGTGTAAATTTTCGGTATCGCCTGCCTAGAGAAATGGAACCTAGACGGTATTTGGTACCGGGGACACAATACCTCCAACAAGTCTCTAGTTGGCTCTGCAGTAATGATGGATACCGGAACCACGTTTCTCACCACCCAGGATGCCAAGGCCTCAGTTATCCGCTTTGCAGTAGGATGACTGCTGTGATATTTCATCTTCCTCGCAAAGGACTGTTGGACAGTCAATTGCTTGGTGGAAGTAGTAAAAGTGGTCTTACGACTTCCCCTCTGGGATGACCATCGACTCCCAGCAGCAACAACAGCAGCGCCAGCAGCAGTAGGCGTTACACGCAAGGATGCATCGGAGGAATCCCAGGCAGGAGAGGACTCGTCAGAATTGCCAGTGACATGGCCTGCAGGACTATTGGCATTCCTGGGGAAGGAGGAAATTGACACTGAGGGAGTTGGTGGGGTGGTTTGCGTGAGCTTGGTTACAAGAGGAAGGGATTTACTGGTCAGTGGACTGCTTCCGCTGTCACCCAAAGTTTTTGAACTTGTCACTGACTTATTATGAATGCGCTGCAGGTGACGTATAAGGGAGGATGTACCGAGGTGGTTAACGTCCTTACCCCTACTTATTACAGCTTGACAAAGGGAACACACGGCTTGACACCTGTTGTCCGCATTTCTGTTGAAATACCTCCACACCGAAGAGCTGATTTTTTTGGTATTTTCACCAGGCATGTCAACGGCCATATTCCTCCCACGGACAACAGGTGTCTCCCCGGGTGCCTGACTTAAACAAACCACCTCACCATCAGAATCCTCCTGGTCAATTTCCTCCCCAGCGCCAGCAACACCCATATCCTCCTCATCCTGGTGTACTTCAACACTGACATCTTCAATCTGACTATCAGGAACTGGACTGCGGGTGCTCCTTCCAGCACTTGCAGGGGGCGTGCAAATGGTGGAAGGCGCATGCTCTTCACGTCCAGTGTTGGGAAGGTCAGGCATCGCAACCGACACAATTGGACTCTCCTTGTGGATTTGGGATTTCGAAGAACGCACAGTTCTTTGCGGTGCTACTGCTTTTGCCAGCTTGAGTCTTTTCATTTTTCTAGCGAGAGGCTGAGTGCCTCCATCCTCATGTGAAGCTGAACCACTAGCCATGAACATAGGCCAGGGCCTCAGCCGTTCCTTGCCACTCCGTGTGGTAAATGGCATATTGGCAAGTTTACGCTTCTCCTCCGACAATTTTATTTTAGGTTTTGGAGTCCTTTTTTTACTGATATTTGGTGTTTTGGATTTGACATGCTCTGTACTATGACATTGGGCATCGGCCTTGGCAGACGACGTTGCTGGCATTTCATCATCTCGGCCATGACTAGTGGCAGCAGCTTCAGCACGAGGTGGAAGTGGATCTTGATCTTTCCCTAATTTTGGAACCTCAACATTTTTGTTCTCCATATTTTAATAGGCACAACTAAAAGGCACCTCAGGTAAACAATGGAGATGGATGGATACTAGTATACAATTATGGACGGACTGCCGAGTGCCGACACAGAGGTAGCTACAGCCGTGAACTACCGTACTGTACTGTGTCTGCTGCTAATATAGACTGGTTGATAAAGAGATGTAGTAGTATGTATAAGTATAAAGAAGAAAGAAAAAAAAACCACGGGTAGGTGGTATACAATTATGGACGGACTGCCGAGTGCCGACACAGAGGTAGCTACAGCCGTGGACTACCGTACTGTACTGTGTCTGCTGCTAATATAGACTGGTTGATAAAGAGATGTAGTAGTATGTATAAGTATAAAGAAGAAAGAAAAAAAAACCACGGGTAGGTGGTATACAATTATGGACGGACTGCCGAGTGCCGACACAGAGGTAGCTACAGCCGTGGACTACCGTACTGTACTGTGTCTGCTGCTAATATAGACTGGTTGATAAAGAGATGTAGTAGTATGTATAAGTATAAAGAAGAAAGAAAAAAAAACCACGGGTAGGTGGTATACAATTATGGACGGACTGCCGAGTGCCGACACAGAGGTAGCTACAGCCGTGGACTACCGTACTGTACTGTGTCTGCTGCTAATATAGACTGGTTGATAAAGAGATGTAGTAGTATGTATAAGTATAAAGAAGAAAGAAAAAAAAACCACGGGTAGGTGGTATACAATTATGGACGGACTGCCGAGTGCCGACACAGAGGTAGCTACAGCCGTGGACTACCGTACTGTACTGTGTCTGCTGCTAATATAGACTGGTTGTTAAAGAGATGTAGTAGTATGTATAAGTATAAAGAAGAAAGAAAAAAAAAACACGGGTAGGTGGTATACAATTATGGACGGACTGCCGAGTGCCGACACAGAGGTAGCTACAGCCGTGGACTACCGTACTGTACTGTGTCTGCTGCTAATATAGACTGGTTGATAAAGAGATGTAGTAGTATGTATAAGTATAAAGAAGAAAGAAAAAAAAACCACGGGTAGGTGGTATACAATTATGGACGGACTGCCGAGTGCCGACACAGAGGTAGCTACAGCCGTGGACTACCGTACTGTACTGTGTCTGCTGCTAATATAGACTGGTTGATAAAGAGATGTAGTAGTATGTATAAGTATAAAGAAGAAAGAAAAAAAAAACACGGGTAGGTGGTATACAATTATGGACGGACTGCCGAGTGCCGACACAGAGGTAGCTACAGCCGTGAACTACCGTACTGTACTGTGTCTGCTGCTAATATAGACTGGTTGATAAAGAGATGTAGTAGTATGTATGTATAAAGAAGAAAGAAAAAAAAACCTCGGGTAGGTGGTATACAATTATGGACGGACTGCCGAGTGCCGACACAGAGGTAGCTACAGCCGTGAACTACCGTACTGTACTGTGTCTGCTGCTAATATAGACTGGTTGATAAAGAGATGTAGTAGTATGTATGTATAAAGAAGAAAGAAAAAAAAACCTCGGGTAGGTGGTATACAATTATGGACGGACTGCCGAGTGCCGACACAGAGGTAGCTACAGCCGTGAACTACCGTACTGTACTGTGTCTGCTGCTAATATAGACTGGTTGATAAAGAGATGTAGTAGTATGTATGTATAAAGAAGAAAGAAAAAAAAACCTCGGGTAGGTGGTATACAATTATGGACGGACTGCCGAGTGCCGACACAGAGGTAGCTACAGCCGTGAACTACCGTACTGTACTGTGTCTGCTGCTAATATAGACTGGTTGATAAAGAGATGTAGTAGTATGTATGTATAAAGAAGAAAGAAAAAAAAACCACGGGTAGGTGGTATACAATTATGGACGGACTGCCGAGTGCCGACACAGAGGTAGCTACAGCCGTGGACTACCGTACTGTACTGTGTCTGCTGCTAATATAGACTGGTTGATAAAGAGATGTAGTAGTATGTATGTATAAAGAAGAAAGAAAAAAAAACCACGGGTAGGTGGTATACAATTATGGATGGACTGCCGAGTGCCGACACAGAGGTAGCTACAGCCGTGAACTACCGTACTGTGTCTGCTGCGACTGGATGATAAATAATGATATAAAAAATATATATATATCACTACTGCAGCCGGACAGGTATATATTATATAATGACGGACCTGCTGGACACTGTCTGTCAGCAGAATGAGTTTTTTATAGAATAAAAAAAAAACACCACACAAGTGAAGTCACACGACGAGTGTTTAACTTTTTCAGGCAATCACAATATAGTATACTACTAACTATACTGGTGGTCAGTGTGGTCAGGTCACTGGTCAGTCACACTGGCAGTGGCACTCCTGCAGCAAAAGTGTGCACTGTTTAATTTTAATATAATATGTACTCCTGGCTCCTGCTATAACCTATAACTGGCACTGCAGTGCTCCCCAGTCTCCCCCACAATTATAAGCTGTGTGAGCTGAGCACAGTCAGATATATATACATAGATGATGCAGCACACTGGGCTGAGCAGTGCACACAGATATGGTATGTGACTGAGTCACTGTGTGTATCGTTTTTTTCAGGCAGAGAACGGATATATTAAATAAAACTGCACTGTCTGGTGGTCACTGTGGTCAGTCACTAGTAAACTCTGCACTCTCTACACTTCTACAGTACTCCTAAGCTCCAGTAAATCAGGTCAATCTCTCTCTCTCTCTCTCTTCTAATCTAAATGGAGAGGACGCCAGCCACGTCCTCTCCCTATCAATCTCAATGCACGTGTGAAAATGGCGGCGACGCGCGGCTCCTTATATAGAATCCGAGTCTCGCGAGAATCCGACAGCGTCATGATGACGTTCGGGCGCGCTCGGGTTAACCGAGCAAGGCGGGAGGATCCGAGTCTGCTCGGACCCGTGAAAAAAACCATGAAGTTCGGGCGGGTTCGGATTCAGAGAAACCGAACCCGCTCATCTCTAGGAGACGTCTCGAATTTCCAATCTGTACCCCTGGGATACTACTTGTAGGGTCCAGGGGTCCACTTGCGAGTGAGCCCACTGCGTGCTGAAACTCTTGAGACGACCCCCCACCGCACCTGAGTCCGCTTGTACGGCCCCAGCGTCATGCTGAGGACTTGGTAGAAGCGGTGGAGGGCTTCTGTTCCTGGGAATGGGCTGCCTGCTGCAGTCTTCTTCCCTTTCCTCTATCCCTGGGCAGATATGACTGGCCTTTTGCCCTTATGGGGACGAAAGGACTGAGGCTGAAAAGACGGTGTCTTTTTCTGCTGAGATGTGACTTGGGGTAAAAAAGGTGGATTTTCCAGCTGTTGCCGTGGCCACCAGGTCCGATGGACCGACCCCAAATAACTCCTCCCCTTTATACGGCAATACTTCCATGTGCCGTTTGGAATCTGCATCACCTGACCACTGTCGTGTCCATAAACATCTTCTGGCAGATATGGACATCGCACTTACTCTTGATGCCAGAGTGCAAATATCCCTCTGTGCATCTCGCATATATAGAAATGCATCCTTTAAATGCTCTATAGTCAATAAAATACTGTCCCTGTCAAGGGTATCAATATTTTCAGTCAGGGAATCCGACCAAGCCACCCCAGCGCTGCACATCCAGGCTGAGGCGATCGCTGGTCGCAGTATAACACCAGTATGTGTGTATATACTTTTTAGGATATTTTCCAGCCTCCTATCAGCTGGCTCCTTGAGGGCGGCCGTATCTGGAGACGGTAACGCCACTTGTGATAAGCGTGTGAGCGCCTTATCCACCCTAAGGGGTGTTTCCCAACGCGCCCTAACTTCTGGCGGGAAAAGGTATACCGCCCATAATTTTTTATCGGGGGAAACCCACGCATCATCACACTCTTCATTTAATTTATCTGATTCAGGAAAAACTACAGGTAGTTTTTTCATACCCCACATAATACCCTTTTTTGTGGTACTTGTAGTATCAGAAATATGTAACACCTCCTTCATTGCCCTTAACATGTAACGTGTGGCCCTAAAGGAAAATACGTTTGTTTCTTCACCGTCGACACTGGAGTCAGTGTCCGTGTCTGTGTCTGTGTCGACCGACTGAGGTAAATGGGCGTTTTAAAGCCCCTGACGGTGTTTGAGACGCCTGGACAGGTACTAATTTGTTTGCCGGCCGTCTCATGTCGTCAACCGACCTTGCAGCGTGTTGACATTATCACGTAATTCCCTAAATAAGCCATCCATTCCGGTGTCGACTCCCTAGAGAGTGACATCACCATTACAGGCAATTGCTCCGCCTCCTCACCAACATCGTCCTCATACATGTCGACACACACGTACCGACACACAGCACACACACAGGGAATGCTCTGATAGAGGACAGGACCCCACTAGCCCTTTGGGGAGACAGAGGGAGAGTTTGCCAGCACACACCAAAACGCTATAATTATACAGGGACAACCTTTATATAAGTGTTTTCCCTTATAGCATCTTAATATATAATCATATCGCCAAATAAGTGCCCCCCCTCTCTGTTTTAACCCTGTTTCTGTAGTGCAGTGCAGGGGAGAGCCTGGGAGCCTTCCCACCAGCAGTTCTGTGAGGGAAAATGGCGCTGTGTGCTGAGGAGAATAGGCCCCGCCCCCTTTTCGGCGGGCTTCTTCTCCCGTTTTTCTGACAACCTGGCAGGGGTTAAATACATCCATATAGCCCCAGAGGCTATATGTGATGTATTTTTAGCCAGTATAGGTACTTTCATTGCTGCCCAGGGCGCCCCCCCAGCGCCCTGCACCCTCAGTGACCGTTGGTGTGAAGTGTGCTGAGAGCAATGGCGCACAGCTGCAGTGCTGTGCGCTACCTCATGAAGACTGAGAAGTCTTCAGCCGACGATTTCTGGACCTCTTCTCTCTTCAGCATCTGCAAGGGGGTCGGCGGCGCGGCTCCGGTGACCCATCCAGGCTGTACCTGTGATCGTCCCTCTGGAGCTAGTGTCCAGTAGCCTAAGAAGCCAATCCATCCTGCACGCAGGTGAGTTCACTTCTTCTCCCCTAAGTCCCTCGTTGCAGTGAGCCTGTTGCCAGCAGGACTCACTGAAAATAAAAAACCTAATAAAACTTTTACTCTAAGCAGCTCTTTAGGAGAGCCACCTAGATTGCACCCTTCTCGGCCGGGCACAAAAATCTAACTGAGGCTTGGAGGAGGGTCATAGGGGGAGGAGCCAGTGCACACCACCTGATCCTAAAGCTTTTACTTTTGTGCCCTGTCTCCTGCAGAGCCGCTATTCCCCATGGTCCTGACGGAGTTCCCAGCATCCACTTAGGACGTCAGAGAAATTAAAGTGCAGCAGGAGGCGAGGGAAGTGGCCATCCTGTTGCACATGTTGCTCCCCGTCCCTGCGCGGCGGCCGGCGGCTGTGTAGAGCACTGTACTAGCTCACAGCCGCTCACCACCAACAGCCACCCACCGCACGCCGTTCACCGCAGCCAGCCACCAGCCGCTCACCGCCGCCAACCACCCGCCGCTCACCCGCCGCTCACCCACAACAAATGAGGTAATGTTCCCCTGCTGTCACCTATCTCCCTGTCGTTACCGTCCCTGTCCCTACTGTCACTCTCTCTCCCTGCTGTCACTGTCGTCACTCTCTCTCTCTGTCGTCACTCTCTCTCGCCCTGCTGTCACTGTCGTCACTCTCTCCCTGTCGTTACTCTCTCTCTCTCCCTATCACCACTCTCTCTCCCTGTCGTCACTCTCTCTCTCTCTCTCTCTCTCTCCCTGTCGTCACACTCTCTCTCTCTGTCGTCACTCTGGCTGTCCCTGCTGTCACAATTTCAGCTCATTCAGTGTGCTACAATGTGAATTTCGGCTCATTCAGTGTGCTATAATGTGAATTTCGACTCATTCCGTGTGCTATAATGTGAATTTCTGCTCATTCAGTGTGCTACAAGGTGAATTTCGGCTCAATCAGTGTGCTACAATGTGAATTTTGGCTCATTCAGTGTGCTATAATGTGAATTTCTGCTCATTCAGTGTGCTATAATGTGAATTTCGGCTCATTTAGTGTGCTACAAGGTGAATTTCGGCTCATTCAGTGTGCTACAAGGTGAATTTCGGCTCATTCAGTGTGCTACAAGGTGAATTTTGGCTCATTCAGTGTGCTACAATGTGAATGTCGGCTCATTCAGTGTGCTACAATGTGAATTTCGGCTCATTCAGTGTGCTACAATGTGAATTTCGGCTCATTCAGTGTGCTACAATGTGAATCTCGGCTCATTCAGTGTGCTACAATGTGAATCTCGGCTCATTCAGTGTGCTACAATGTGAATCTCGGCTCATTCAGTGTGCTACAATGTGAATCTCGGCTCATTCAGTGTGCTATAATGTGAATCTCGACTCATTCAGTGTGCTATAATGTGAATCTCGGCTCATTCAGTGTGCTACAATGTGAATCTCAGCTTGTACCGTGTGCTATAATGTGAAAGGGGCACCAGTACTAGATAGCATAAGGGGTTCTACTACACTGGACATGCCCCCTTTTGTGTGACTGCATAATTGTGTCCTTGACTTTTGCATACCCCCACTTCAAAATTTCCACTTCGACCACTGTATATATATATATATATATATATATACACGCACACGCGCACACGCAAACACACACACACACACACACACACACACTTGTGTGTGCATCAAAGGAAACCCCCTTCCGAATCCTGCTTTTGCCCCTGCGGGGGGTTGTTGCTGGTGGGGGGGCCCCCTGTCTTGGGTGCCCTGGGCCCCCCAAGGGCTTAATCCGGCCCTGTCCAGGGGGGTCGTGGACCCCCAAGTGGGAGAAAAGATATCGGTATGCCGGCGGTCGGGATTCCGGCACCGGTATGGTGGTCGCCAGGAGCCCAGCCGCCGGCAACCTGAAGACCACCCAGCCTGGGGCAGTGTGGTGTAGCCTGCAGCTTGTTATCGGTTGGTGCTGGGCAGGCAGACCGAATCATGGCCTGCTGAAAAACCAAGCACCAACAGCTCGCTTCTATAGCTTGTACAGTGCACTGCACACTAGTCGCAGCACTGCATGGCAAAGACAAAAGTTTAAGACAGTAGCCGACATAGGAGAGATCCCAGGTACTGAAGCTCACCTGCACAGCATCGGAGGCAGCTGCAGCCAGACAGGTGGGTCAGAGACACTGCGACGGGAGCCGTCTGCTGTCTCACTGGAGCAGCACTGCCGGTAAAAAAAAACCCCTGCTCCTCTGTAACTCCTCAGCGCCCCCTCAAATCCTGCACCCTGGGCGCATGCCCCCTTAGCCCAGCCCCCCCCCCCCCCCCCTAGTTACGGCCCTGGCCTAACTTCCCGATTGCATTCCAATTAACCACAAGTACTGGAAGCAGTGTGAGCCAGCCCAGCCTGAGTGTGAATCGGCCTGGCTGAGGGGGATATGGGACCGGCCCATCGAAATCTGTCATGGTGTCCTGGTGGGCCAATCCGCCCCTGAATGTACCCCTTTATCCTTCATGGTTTTCATACTCTCCATAAAGAGATGATAAATTACCAAAAAGTGGAATCAGGTGTTTTTAGGTGGGTTTTCCTAATGCTGCTGCTAAAATGTAGGTATTAGTCAGACCTACTGATCAATGAAACAAGGAAAAGATAGCAGCGCTAAGTTTTAACAAATAAATAAATGGATGGATGGATGGATTAACAAGTAAAAAAACATTTATTAAAACAATCTAAAAAAACATAAAATGAAAATCAATGGTTTGGTCACCTCTATTACAATCTGCACCATCTCTTGCTTATTATAAAAGTAGGAATTAGACAATTCTTGGAACACAGTTCAAATTGGACGGGTATTACCACACTTTCACCGCTGGAGGTGTAGTCCCAAATGCAGAAGATCCTTTTTAAGGGTCTTTTAAATCCTCACCATACTGCACTTACAGCGCCTTTAGATGAAAGTGGAGTCCTGTCCTGATGCCAAGAATGTGGTGTCCAGAAATACTTTTTTCCTTTGGTCCAAATGTAGCAAGGAGGTTGAAGTGGTAGTTCAGATTGTCTGGGTGACACAGCCAGTAAATCAAACGCGGTTCGCTGCTGATAGGCAGCTTTTAAAAGCCTATCAGCAGCGAAACGAGTTGGTATTACTGGCTGCGTCACCGGCTGCGTCACCCAGACAATGCGGTAATACCCGTCCAATTTGAACTGTGTTCCAAGAATTGTCTAATTCCTACTTTTATAATAAGCAAGAGATGGTGCAGATTGTAATAGAGGTGACCAAATAATTGATTTTCATTTTGTTTGTTTTTTAGATTGTTTTAATAAATGTTTTTTTACTTGTCCATCCATCTATTTATTTATTTATTTGTTAAAACCTAGCGCTGCTATCTTTTCCTTATTCTCTCCATAAAGAGATGTCTATTCATTTTAAGGAGACTATCAAGCCCCGCCTCTGGCAGTAACATTCCATGTAAAGCATGGGGAAGCTGATTTAAGTAGGTTTATCATCTTATTGTTGTTACCATCTCAGAATGGTGATATCACGGGGCCAGTAGCAGGGAAAAATGTTTTATTTAATTATAGAATTTTCTTTAAAAACAAAAAAATGACCACCTGAGTATCTTATTTCCCTAACTGCCCCCCTCCCCTTCTTTTTTTTTGTAACAATTGTTTTTGCAAATCTTTTTTCATTTTAGGTGAAAGTGGCATTGGAAGACCAAGTCCAGGCTCCAAGTCCATTGCTTACGTGTGGCCCGGCAAACTGCGTCTACACTGGCTGAACAAAGCAGTAAGTTCATTCTCAATGTTTCCCAGCCAGCATTGATGCCAACGTCAACCTGACCACTGTTTATCTGCCCGACTAAGTTTAATAGTGAATAGTAGTGTCAGGACATTGGGCATGATACCAGAGATGTATGTCAACCATCGGGTTATGTGCATCTCCGAAGTTTGAGGGTCTGTGCATGTGCAGAATGGGTCCTGTGCAATTCCCAAATTCCCCCTTCCCCCAAGCCGTTGTATGAGTTACATGCTACGGAATCTGAAGGACGGCAATGGGCACTGGTCTAGAAAACACAGGGTCATGTCACCCCCATTTTGTAAGTGTGCTGAGCCCAGGGGCTGCGTCATTGGACGCAGATTTCCTGGACCCAGCAGAGCTTTTGGCTTAGGCATCCGGCCTATAGATCTACACTTAAAAGGTCTACAGTCAATAGGTCAGCCACTAATGGTCAACATGCATTATGTTGATAGGGTCAAAAGGTTGACAGTGCAAAATGTCGACAGTTGACAGTTGAAAAGGTCAACATGATTATGGTTGACGCAAGTTTTTTTTTTTTCCAACTCTTTTATACTTTACCATCCACATGGACTATGATTGGGAATAGTAACCTGTGCCGAGCGCAGCAAGGCTACTTGCCTGAAGCATGGGGAGCAAAGCGACGGGACGCGATACAGAAGTGACAAAACAAACACCCCCCCCCCCAAAAAAAAAAATTAGTTTCTACCGCTTTTGTTTCTACCATTTCCATGTCGACCTTTCCTACTGTCTACCTATTCCATGTCAACCTTTTGACCCTGTCGGCCTAATGCATGTTAAACATTAGTGGCTGACCTGTTGACTGTAGACCTTTTTAGTGTAGATCTAATAAAATCCACATCCTTCGGCTTACACAGATCACCTAGGGCTGTGAACACGGCGTCTTTTTCCTACAGGCACCTCCTGCAGCATTAGCATATTACACTGCTCAAAAAAAAAATAAAGGGAACACTTAAACAACACAATGTAACTCCAAGTTAATCACACTTCTGTGAAATCAAACTGTCCACTTAGGAAGCAACACTGATTGACAATCAATTTCACATGCTGTTGTGCAAATGGAATAGACAACAGGTGGGAATTATAGGCAATTAGCAAGACACCCCCAATAAAGGAGTTGTTCTGCAGGTGGTGACCACAGACCACGTCTCAGCTCCTATGCTTTCTGGCTGATGTTTGGGTCACTTTTGAAAGCTGGCGGTGCTTTCACTCTAGTGGTAGCATGAGACGGAGTCTACAACCCACACAAGTGGCTCAGGTAGTGTAGCTCATCCAGGATGGCACATCAATGCGAGCTGTGGCAAGAAGGTTTGCTGTATCTGTCAGCGTAGTGTCTAGAGCATGGAGGCGCTACCAGGAGACAGGCCGTAGGAGGGCAACAACCCAGCAGCAGGACCGCTACCTCCGCCTTTGTGCAAGGAGGAGCACTGCCAGAGCCCTGCAAAATGACCTCCAGCAAGCCACAAATGTGCATGTGTCTACTCAAACGATCAGAAACAGACTCCATGAGGGTGGTATGAGGGCCCGACGTCCACAGGTGTGGGTTGTGCTTACAGCCCAACACCGTGCAGGACGTTTGGCATTTGCCAGAGAACACCAAGATTGGCAAATTCGCCATGGACGCCCTGTGCTCTTCACAGATGAAAGCAGGTTCTCACTGAGCACATGTGACAGACGTGACAGAGTCTGGAGATGCCAAGGAGAATGTTCTGCTGCCTGCAACATCCTCCAGCATGACCGGTTTGGCAGTGGGTCAGTAATGGTGTGGGGTGGCATTTCTTTGGGGGGCTGCACAGCCCTCCATGTGCTCGCCAGAGGTAGCCTGACTGCCATTAGGTACCGAGATGAGATCCTCAGGCCCCTTGTGAGACCATATGCTGGTGCGGTTGGCCCTGGGTTCCTCCTAATGCAAGACAATACTAGACCTCAAGTGGCTGGAGTGTGTCAGCAGTTCCTGCAAGACGAAAGCATTGATGCTTGGACTGGCCCGCCCATTCCCCAGACCTGAATCCAATTGAGCACATCTGGGACATCATGTCTCGCTCCATCCACCAACACCACAGACTGTCCAGGAGTTGGCGGATGCTTTAGTCCAGGTCTGGGAGGAGATCCCTCAGGAGACCATCCGCCACCTCATCAGGAGCATGCCCAGGCGTTGTAGGGAGGTCATACAGGCACGTGGAGGCCACACACACTACTGAGCCTCATTTTGACTTGTTTTTTTCCACTTTAATTTGGAGTGTGACTCCAAATCCAGACCTCCATGGGTTAATAAATTTGATATCCATTGATCATTTTTGTGTGATTTTGTTGTCAGCACATTCAACTATGTAAAGAACGAAGTAGTTAATAAGAATATTTCATTCATTCAGATCTGGGATGTGTTATTTTAGTGTTCCCTTTATTTTTTTGAGCAGTGTAGTTACATGGTATTGCTTCCCTGCGGCTGTGCAATACCGACCATATTGAATGAGGCCCAGATAAGCGGTGATAGTTAGTTTTTACTGTTGCCCATGACTGGTAAATAGACCCCTATGTTCTCCATATAGAGGGATACCTTTAGAAATATGATAAACAAGAAAGGTAGGATGGACCTACTGTTGGCGCAAAGTAAGATGATGGTTGAATTTCACCGTGGGATCAAAGTCCAAGAATGATGGTAAGGAAGTTCGTTATTGTTCTCAAAGCGTGTTCTTCATGGAAGTATCTTTCAAAGATGTTGCATGTAGAGAGAACACAGATAATGTACAAGGGTTCAGTGGGATTCCCCCCAAAAAAGTTAATTTGAATGAAGGTGACTTCTGCCCGGACTCTATGGACTATAGTGATACGGGGAAGTGTACAGGTATCCGTAAGGGTTCACCCTGGTGTTTCAAGATAGACGTGGCTCCTCACATGTGTGCTTACTTTCAAACACTTGGAGAAAGCCTATAAAGGTTTCTTTAAAGCCTCTAGGTAAATACTCCTGGTGCCAAAAATGTGTGTACCACAAATATTCATAAACAGATACTTCTAGATGATGCTCACATCTAAGCTTACTTCAAATAGACGTCGTACTTTCATGTAGCGGTTTCTTTATTTCAGCAGGCTGGATGGTCTTCCTCGATCACTCCCCGACTTCGTATTGGGCTCAGTATAAAGCACAAACACGAAGGGGTGTGTGAGGTTTCAATACATTTATTATAAAAATTATTAAAAACAAATTCTGGATTGCATACCACAACAAACAGTCTTATGGATGTTTATACAGCAAAATCCAACAGTGAAAGAAAGATGTTAACCCGGGATGTCTCACCGTTTTCCTGCTGTTAGAACTGGTTGGAGTGGTACCTCAAATCCTCACATGCTCCACCAACGCGTTTCAACTATTTAGTCTTTTTCAAGGTGCATGTGAGCTCAACCATACCCTCTATTTATACCTGGTATGATGTCTGAGTCCGCCCCTTCCTGGGCGGGACCCTGCAATAATGCTAAGTTCTTTATTTTAGTATAAATCTTCCCTTTGACATATGGACTGGGTAATAAATATGTTGTTTTTACTGGGCTGGGTGCAAAGGATGAATAAAATGTTAGAAAAAATAAGAATTTACTTACCGATAATTCTATTTCTCATAGTCCGTAGTGGATGCTGGGGACTCCGTCAGGACCATGGGGAATAGCGGGCTCCGCAGGAGACAGGGCACATCTAAAAAAGCTTTTAGGTCACATGGTGCGTACTGGCTCCTCCCCCTATGACCCTCCTCCAAGCCTCAGTTAGGTACTGTGCCCGGACGAGCGTACACAATAAGGAAGGATCTTGAATCCCGGGTAAGACTCATACCAGCCACACCAATCACACCGTACAACTTGTGATCTGAACCCAGTTAACAGTATGATAACAAAACGAAGTAGCCTCTGAAAAGATGGCTCACAACAACAGTAATAACCCGATTTTGTAACAATAACTATGTACAAGCATTGCAGACAATCCGCACTTGGGATGGGCGCCCAGCATCCACTACGGACTATGAGAAATAGAATTATCGGTAAGTAAATTCTTATTTTCTCTAACGTCCTAGTGGATGCTGGGGACTCCGTCAGGACCATGGGGATTATACCAAAGCTCCCAAACGGGCGGGAGAGTGCGGATGACTCTGCAGCACCGAATGAGAAAACTCCAGGTCCTCTTTAGCCAGAGTATCAAATTTGTAAAATTTTACAAACGTGTTCTCCCCTGACCACGTAGCTGCTCGGCAAAGTTGTAATGCCGAGACCCCTCGGGCAGCCGCCCAAGATGAGCCCACCTTCCTTGTGGAGTGGGCCTTTACAGATTTAGGCTGTGGCACGCCTGCCACAGAATGTGCAAGTTGGATTGTGCTACAGATCCAACGTGCAATCGTCTGTTTAGACGCAGGAGCACCCATCTTGTTGGGTGCATACAATGTAAACAACGAGTCAGATTTTCTGACTCCAGCTGTCCTTGAAATATATATTTTTAATGCTCTGACAACGTCCAGTAACTTGGAGTCCTCCAAGTCGCTAGTAGCCGCAGGCACCACAATAGGCTGGTTCAAGTGAAATGCCGAAACCACCTTAGGGAGAAATTGAGGACGTGTCCTCAATTCTGCCCTGTCCGAATGGAATATCAGATATGGGCTCTTGTATGACAAAGCTGCCAACTCTGAAACTCTCCTGGCTGAAGCCAGGGCCAACAGCATGGTTACCTTCCATGTAAGGTATTTTAATTCTACCGATTTTAAAGGCTCAAACCAATGAGATTTGAGAAAATTTAGAACCACGTTCAAATCCCACGGTGCCACTGGAGGCACTATTGGGGGTTGTATATGTAGTACACCTTTGACAAAAGTTTGTACTTCAGGCACTGACGCCAATTCCTTCTGGAAGAAAATTGATAAGGCCGAAATTTGAACTTTAATGGACCCCAATTTTAGGCCCATAGACAATCCTGCTTGCAGGAAATGTAAGAATCGACCCAATTGAAATTCTTCCGTTGGAGCCTTCTTGGCCTCACACCACGCAACATATTTCCGCCAAATGCGGTGATAATGTTGTACAGTCACTTCCTTTCTAGCCTTAATCAAGGTAGGAATAACTTCCTCTGGAATGCCCTTTTCTTTTAGAATCTGGCGTTCAACCGCCATGCCGTCAAACGCAGACGCGGTAAGTCTTGGAACATACAAGGTCCCTGCTGAAGCAGATCCCTTCTTAGAGGTAGAGGCCACGGATCCTCCGTGAGCATCTCTTGAAGTTCCGGATACCAAGTTCTTCTTGGCCAGTCCGGAGCCACCAGTATTGTTCTTACTCCTCTTTTCCGTATAATTCTCAGTACCTTTGGTATGAGAGGCAGAGGAGGGAACACATACACTGACTGGTACACCCACGGTGTTACCAGAGCGTCCACAGCTATTGCCTGAGGGTCTCTTGACCTGGCGCAATACCTGTCCAATTTTTTGTTGAGGCGAGACGCCATCATGTCCACCTTTGGTTTTTCCCAACGGTTCACAATCATGTGGAAAACTTCTGGATGAAGTCCCCACTCTCCCGGGTGAAGGTCGTGTCTGCTGAGGAAATCTGCTTCCCAGTTGTCCACTCCCGGGATGAACACTGCTGACAGTGCTATGACATGATTCTCCGCCCAGCGCAGAATCCTTGCAGCTTCTGCCATTGCACTCCTGCTTCTCGTGCCGCCTTGTCGGTTTACGTGGGCGACTGCCGTGATGTTGTCGGACTGGATCAACACCGGCTGACCCTGAAGCAGCGGTTTTGCCAGACTTAGAGCATTGTAGATCGCTCTTAGCTCCAGTATATTTATGTGAAGAGACGTCTCCAGGTTTGACCACACGCCCTGGAAGTTTCTTCCCTTTGTGACTGCTCCCCAACCTCGTAGGCTGGCATCCGTAGTCACCAGGACCCAGTCCTGTATGCCGAATCTGCGGCCCACTAACAGATGGGCAGTCTGCAACCACCACAGGAGAGACAACCTTGTTCTCGGTGACAGTGTTATCCGCTGATGCATGTGCAGATGCGATCCGGACCATTTGTCCAGCAGATCCCACTGAAATGTCCGTGCATGGAATCTGCCGAATGGAATCGCTTCGTACGAAGCCACCATCTTTCCCAGGACTCTTGTGCATTGATGTACTGACACAGTTCCTGGTTTTAGGAGGTTCCTGACAAGTTCGGATAACTCCCTTGCTTTCTCTTCCGGGAGAAATACCTTTTTCTGAACCGTGTCCAGAATCATACCCAGGAACAGCAGATGCGTTGTCGGGGTCAATTGAGATTTTGGAAGATTTAGAATCCACCCGTGTTGCTGAAGCACTACTTGTGTTAGCGCCACACCGACTTCCAGCTGTTCTCTGGACTTTGCCCTTATCAGGAGATCGTCCAAGTAAGGGATAATTAATACGCCTTTTCTTCGTAGAAGAACCATCATTTCGGTCATTACCTTGGTAAAGACCCGAGGGGCCGTGGACAAACCAAACGGCAGCGTTTGAAACTGATAATGACAGTCTTGTATCACGAACCTGAGATACCCTTGGTGTGAGGGGTAAATCGGGACATGTAGATAAGCATCTTTTATGTCCAAGGACACCATGAAGTCTCCTTCTTCCAGATTCGCTATCACTGCCCTGAGTGACTCCATCTTGAACTTGAATTTCTGTATGTACAGGTTCAAGGATTTCAGATTTAGAATAGGCCTTACCGAACCGTCCGGTTTCGGTACCACAAATAGAGTGGAATAATACCCCTTTCCCTGTTGTAGGAGGGGTACCTTGACTATCACCTGCTGAGAATACAGCTTGTGAATGGCTTCCAAAACCGACGTCCTTTCTGAGGGAGACGTTGGTAAAGCAGACTTTAGGAACCGGCGAGGGGGAAACCTTTCGAACTCCAGCATGTAACCCTGAGATATCTGCAGGACCCACGGGTCCACTTGTGAGTGAGCCCATTGATTGCTGAAAATCTTGAGTCGACCCCCCACCGTTCCTGAGTCCGCTTGTAAAGCCCCAGCGTCATGCTGATGGCTTTGTAGAAGCCGGGGCGGGCTTCTGTTCCTGGGCAGGGGCTGCTTGCTGCCCTTTCTTACCCTTTCCTCTGCCTCTCGGCAGATAAGACTGTCCTTTTGGTCGCTTTTTATAGGAGCGAAAGGACTGCGGCTGAAAAGACGGTGTCTTTTTCTGTTGTGAAGGGGTCTGAGGTAAAAAGGTGGATTTGCCGGCAGTTGCCGTGGTCACCAGGTCCGAAAGACCGACCCCAAACAATTCCTCTCCTTTATATGGCAATACTTCCATATGCCTCTTGGAATCCGCATCACCTGACCACTGTCGCGTCCATAAACTTCTTCTGGCAGATATGGACATCGCGCTTACTCTTGATGCTAGAGTACAAACATCCCTCTGAGCATCTCGCATATAAAGAAAAGCATCCTTTAATTGCTCTAGAGTCAATAAAATACTGTCCCTATCCAGGGTCTCAATATTTTCAGTCAGAGAATCCAACCACACTACCCCAGCACTGCACATCCAGGCTGAGGCTATTGCCGGTCGCAGTATAACACCAGTATGTGTGTATATACTCTTCAGTGTAGTTTCCAGCCTCCTATCTGCTGGATCCTTGAGGGCGGCCGTATCAGGAGACGGCAACGCCACTTGCTTTGATAAACGTGTGAGCGCCTTATCCACCCTAGGGGGTGTTTCCCAGCGCGCCCTAACCTCTGGTGGGAAAGGGTATAATGCCAATAACTTCTTTGAAATTAGCAATTTTCTATCGGGGGTAACCCACGCTTCATCACACACATCATTCAATTCCTCTGATTCTGGGAAAAATACAGGTAGTTTTTTCACCCCCCACATAATACCCCTTTTTGAGGTACCAGCAGTATCAGAGATCTGCAAAGCCTCCTTCATTGCCGTGATCATATAACGTGTGGCCCTATTGGAAAATAAGTTTGTTTCTTCACCGTCGACACTAGATTCATCTGTGTCGGTACCCGTGTCGACTGACTGAGGTAAAGGACGTTTTACAGCCCCTGACGGTGTCTGAGACGCCTGAACCGGTACTAACTGGTTTGCCGGGCGTCTTATTTCGTCAACTGACTTTTGTAGTGTGCTGACATTATCACGTAATTCCATAACTAAAGCCATCCATTCCGGTGTCGACTCCCTAGGGGGTGACATTACCATCATCGGCAATTGCTCTGCCTCCACACCAACATCGTCCTCATACATGTCGACACACACGTACCGACACACAGCAGCCACACAGGGAATGCTCTAATCGAAGACAGGACCCCCTAGCCCTTTGGGGAGACAGAGGGAGAGTTTGCCAGCACACACCAAAAGCGCTATAAATGTATATAAACAACCCTAGAAGGTGTTGTTTACTATATATGCGCTCTTAATATATAAATATCGCCAATTTATGCCCCCCTTCTCTTTGTTACCCTGTTTCTGTAGTGCAGTGCAGGGGAGAGTCCTGGGAGCCTTCCTCACCAGCGGAGCTGAGCAGGAAAATGGCGCTGAGTGCTGAGGAGAATAAGCTCCGCCCCTTTTTCGGCGGGCTTTTTCTCCCGGTTTTTAAGAAACTGGCCTGGGTTAAAATACATACATATAGCCTTAATGGCTATATGTGATGTATTTATTTTGCCACTAAAGGTAATTATATTGCTGCCCAGGGCGCCCCCAGCAGCGCCCTGCACCCTCCGTGACTGAGTCAGTGAGCCGTGTGACAACAATGGCGCACAGCTGCAGTGCTGTGCGCTACCTTCATGAAGACTGTGGAGTCTTCTGCCGCCTGTTTTCCGGACCTCCGTTCTGCCGTCTCTTCAGCGTCTGTAAGGGGGATCGGCGGCGCGGCTCCGGGACGAACCCCAGGCTGACCTGTGTTCCGACTCCCTCTGGAGCTAAGTGTCCAGTAGCCTAAGACTCCAATCCATCCTGCACGCAGGTGAGTTGGAAATCTCTCCCCTAAGTCCCTCGATGCAGTGATCCTGTTGCCAGCAGGAATCACTGAGATTGAAACCTAAAAAAAAACTTTTCTAAACAGCTCTTTAGGAGAGCCACCTAGATTGCACCCTCTCGGACGGGCACAAAAACCTAACTGAGGCTTGGAGGAGGGTCATAGGGGGAGGAGCCAGTACGCACCATGTGACCTAAAAGCTTTTTTAGATGTGCCCTGTCTCCTGCGGAGCCCGCTATTCCCCATGGTCCTGACGGAGTCCCCAGCATCCACTAGGACGTTAGAGAAATAGTAAAAAGAAGTAAAAATGCGCTATGCGTTCCAAACGTGTGGAACGCATAGATGGTCCGCCGGACTTCCGGCGGAAGCACATGACCTAGATCAGACTCCTGTGCTTCCGCTGTCCGGGTAGCGCCTGATGCGTGCCGCGTCATCTGGAACCTGAGACGGGGATCGACGGCGCGGCTGGTCACGTGAGAAATCACGTGTGATATTGGTTCCGCCCTTTTGCGTTCCAGATGAAGTGGAACGCAAGACGTAATAGGTGGCCAGACGCAATAAGAAGATTCTTCCTGATTTCTTACTTATTGTGCTGCTTAAACATGAAAACGGGGCTGAGGGATAAAATCTTCTAATGCGGACTGATGGTGGGATAAATATGTAGATTACAGTCATGGGACCCATATATTATAGTAAAAATATTTTTGTAGTGAAAATATTTTTCTACGTATAAACAATGCTAATAAAGTTGATCCGTGGTTATAGACAGAAAGGGGTCATTCACAAGTATTACAAGAATTGCAACAACTGTAACTAATACAAAGGAGGAAGACATAGTAGCAATATATACGTGAATATATAATAGACGTGATTAGTAAGGCCCCCCCAATAGATAAGGCATGAACATGGGGACGCGTCTGAGGGATGAACCTGATTGGAAGGACTGGTGGAGGGATGGATACATATAGGTTACAGTGATAAATCAGAAAGTTATAATGTAAACATTTATAAACCATGATAATAAAAATTCATGATAATAAAAATTCATGGTTGTGAAAGGAAAGGGTTGTTCATAAATATTGCAACAATCATAATGGAGGAAGATATGGTAATAATATATGTTGCACTTGAATACGTACTATCTGTGTTTAATGCGGTCCCCCCAATAGATGATTAAATGACATTGTAAGAATATAATCTATAAATGGGGTATATTGTAATAAATTGGTCATATGAGCTTAATACGACTTGAAATTGTTACAAAAACCATTTGGTTTCGAAATCCAGATTGAGACCGGCTGGATATAGAGTGCCCATTTCAAAAATGCTCCGCATCTCCTTCTTTGCTAGTTCCTCCTCCATATTGTTTTTCCTCCAATTCCCCTTTATAATGTGAATTCCACAAAAGGAGATCAAATCTTTAAGTTGGCAATGGTGATGGTCTTTGAAGTGTGCTGACACTCCATGGGAGGTGACTCCTTTTTTGATGTTGCGTACGTGTTCTGCCATGCGTTCTTTTAATTTCCTGGTGGTTCTTCCGACATATTGTTTTTTGCAGGAACACGTGATGAGATATACTACATGGTTACTATTGCAAGTAATGAATTGGTGAATTTGTCTGCTTTTTCCAGTTGTGGTGGAAGTGTACTCTGTGATTTTAGACGTGGAACTTTTACAGTTCCTGCACATACTGCAAGTTCCACATCTATGGAAGCCTTTTGTCATGATGGTACCTGGTTTCTTCTTTTCTTGTGCCACACTTTTGACCAAATGGTTCTTGAGGTTGTCTGCCTTCCTATATATGAATCTGGGTTTCTCTTTTAAGGTTCCTTTCAACATTGGATCACGTAGAAGGATCCCCCAGTGTTTTCTAATGATGGCTTCTATTTGCTTGTGTTGGCTACAGAATTTGGTGATAAAGGGTATAACTATATCTTCAGTCAGGTTATCATCTCTTTTCTTAGGTTCCAACAGATCTCTTCTGTTACTAGTCAGATATTCTTGAAAGGGAATATCCACTGTATTTGTTGTGTATCCCTTGGCCAGGAATTGTTCTTTCAATGCGGTTCCCTGTTTCTGATAGTCTTCCACTTTAGAGCAATTTTTCCTGATTCGGTGAAATTGGCTTTTGGGTACCGATGTAAGCCAATTACTATGATGGTTACTGGTGGATGGTATGAATGAATTGCAGTCCGTTGGTTTCGTGTAGGTCCGTGTGTGCAAAAGATCATCTTCTACGAAGATCTCAAGGTCCAAAAAGTGTACTGATGTTTTACTGGTTTCAAAGGTAAGTACGATATTCTTATTGTTGTTGTTTAGGAATTGGCAAAACTCCTGTAGTGATGAGTCTGTGCCATGCCATATGAAGAAGATGTCATCAATATACCGGACCCAGGTAATTAGGTCCACCCCCATGCCGCTCCAACCGTCCATGGATTCCTGTTCCCATTTGGCCATGAACAGGTTGGCATAGCTAGGGGCGAACCTGGTACCCATGGCGGTTCCCTTTGTTTGTAGATAGTAAGAACCATCATAAAAGAAGAAATTGTTCTTCAAAATCAGCTCTATTCCCTCTAGGAGAAAGTCCTGGAACGGGTGTAGATGTGTTTCTTCTGAGATAAAATGTGATACTGAACTTAAACCGTCTAGATGGTTGATGATGGTGTATAGGGATGATACATCCGCTGTCACTAGATGGTAATCCGATTTCCACTCTAGGATTTCTAATTTCTTTATGAGATCGGTGGAATCCTTAAGGTAAGATGGTGTTTTGATGACTATGGGCTGTAACAGATGGTCTATGAATTGTGATAAATTTGACATGAGGGATTCGGTTCCAGCAACTATAGGTCTCCCAGGTGGTTTTTCCAAACTCTTATGAACCTTGGGTAGGATGTAAAACACTGGTATAGATGGATTTTGTATTAACATATATTTGTGATTCTTCTCTGTGATTGTGTTACGGTGTTTATACTTATCCAAGAAGGTGGTAAGTTTCTTCTTAATCTGTTCTGATGGATTCCCTCTTAATTTCTTGTATGTTAGTTTGTCTTCCAACTGTCTCCGGACTTTTTCTTCATAGTCCTTTAGATTTAGAATGACTATGCCGCCCCCTTTGTCCGCGGGTTTGATTATGATCGAGGATTGGTCTTTCAGGTTCTTTAGTGCATCCCTCTCCTTTTTATTTCAATTCCTGGATCCATTTTTCCAAGCAATCTCCTGTTCCAGATCTTCTTTTACCGCTTTTTCGAAGGTCTCTATAAAACAACCTTTTTTATGGAGGGGATAGAAGATCGATTTGGGTTTGAAAATGTTGGGTTCTTCATCTTCTTGTGCAGGTTGCTCTTTGAAGAATTTTTTAAGGGTGAGTTTACGTATAAATCTCTGTAGATCCACATATACTTCGAAGTTATCCATCTTTGATGACGGAGCAAATTTCAAACCCCTCGCTAGAACCTTTTCCTCCACCTCCGAAAGTTTGTAGTTGCTTAGATTGAAGATTTTGACATAGCCTTGTTCTATGTTTGCATTCCCTCCTTCTGGTAAGTGAGAGTTCTCGTTGATCACAGGTTCCTCTTGGTCTCCAGAGGTTTTCTTCTTTTTCCTTTTCTTCCTTACCCTTTCAGTTGGTGGTTGTCCTTCACTCCTTTCCTTCCTCCCGCCACGCTTCCCTCTTCTGGTTTTTGGGGCGGGTTTTATCCTAAAAAAACCTCCCCTTCATTATCCTCATGTTGGTAGTGAGGTGTCCTACTGTCAAATCGCCGTTTACCATAGTTGATGTATTCTCTCGGTTCGTAATTACGATAATTGCTGCTTCTCTCTCTATTTTTTTGGCGGTATCCCTCTCTCCAGGATCCTCTTCTTTCCGTTCTATATCCATTCCTTCGTGGGTTGGGGGTTCTTCCTCTCCACGATCTTTTTCTTTCTTCTCTAGAGTAATTTCTCTGGAAGGATACATATCTTTTCCTTTGGTGGGGATGAATCCCGGTATTCGTGATCTTTCTTCTCCTTTCTCCTTGGTCCTCCCTATTCTCTCTAGGCGGACGTTCTTCATCAAACCTGGTCCTATGTTCATAGTTTCTTGGTTTAGTTCCTTGAAGTCCAAAGAAGTTTCTTTCCTTCTTGGTAATGAGATGTTGCTTTCCCTCTTTAAAGTCTGTGACATCCCGTTGGTATTTGTTTTTCTTTTTCTGCATGAGTTCCTTCTCATTGTGTCCCACTTTTTCTGCGATATCATGTTCCATCTCTTTGTAATCCGTAAGTTCTTTAAACGGTTCTACCAATGTTTTCAGAGAATCGATCTCTGTTTCCAAATCTTTCAGCTCTTTTGTTCTTTCTCGCACCAGAAGTCTCATGAGAGAGAGAGAACATGAGTCTAGAATTCTCATCCATTTCACTTCAAATGCTGAGGATCTATTCTGAAATGATGGCAGTTTGTCTATTCTTAGACCTCTGGGGATGATTTCCTCTGCAATGTATCTCTCTAGAGAGATCAGCTCCCACCAGATTCTACCTTCTTTCAATAATGCATTCTGTAATCTCTCCATCATACCCTCTAGATCACCATCCACACATTGTGTGGATTCAGCATGATCCAGAAAGATTTCTTCTAGTTTCTGCCTCCTTACATCCCTATGTGAGAACATGATAGAGGTGCAGCTGGAAAATACCTTAAGGTGAAAGCGATTTATTAAAAAATGAAATTATAAGGTATGTTCCTGCGCACTCTCTTTGCTGCCCAGTGTAAGGTCCTTTCCTGATGTGTCACCACACACCTGTAAAAGACTGATAAACAAGAAAGGTAGGATGGACCTACTGTTGGTGCAAAGTAAGATGATGGTTGAATTTCACTGTGGGATCAAAGTCCAAGAATGATGGTAAGGAAGTTCGTTATTGTTCTCAAAGCGTGTTCTTCATGGAAGTATCTTTCAAAGATGTTGCATGCAGAGAGAACACAGATAATGTACAAGGGTTCAGTGGGATTCCCCCCAAAAAAGTTAATTTGAATGAAGGTGACTTCTGCCCGGACTCTATGGACTATAGTGATACGGGGAAGTGTACAGGTATCCGTAAGGGTTCACCCTGGTGTTTCAAGCTAGACGTGGCTCCTCACATGTGTGCTTACTTTCAAACACTTGGAGAAAGCCTATAAAGGTTTCTTTAAAGCCTCTAGGTAAATACTCCTGGTGCCAAAAATGTGTGTACCCCAAATATTCATAAACAGATACTTCTAGATGATGCTCACATCTAAGCTTACTTCAAATAGACGTCGTACTTTCATGTAGCGGTTTCTTTATTTCAGCAGGCTGGATGGTCTTCCTCGATCACTCCCCGACTTCGTATTGGGCTCAGTATAAAGCACAAACACGAAGGGGTGTGTGAGGTTTCAATACATTTATTATAAAAATTATTAAAAACAAATTCTGGATTGCATACCACAACAAACAGTCTTATGGATGTTTATACAGCAAAATCCAACAGTGAAAGAAAGATGTTAACCCGGGATGTCTCACCGTTTTCCTGCTGTTAGAACTGGTTGGAGTGGTACCTCAAATCCTCACTAACATACAAGAAATTAAGAGGGAATCCATCAGAACAGATTAAGAAGAAACTTACCACCTTCTTGGATAAGTATAAACACCGTAACACAATCACAGAGAAGAATCACAAATATATGTTAATACAAAATCCATCTATACCAGTGTTTTACATCCTACCCAAGGTTCATAAGAGTTTGGAAAAACCACCTGGGAGACCTATAGTTGCTGGAACCGAATCCCTCATGTCAAATTTATCACAATTCATAGACCATCTGTTACAGCCCATAGTCATCAAAACACCATCTTACCTTAAGGATTCCACCGATCTCATAAAGAAATTAGAAATCCTAGAGTGGAAATCGGATTACCATCTAGTGACAGCGGATGTATCATCCCTATACACCATCATCAACCATCTAGACGGTTTAAGTTCAGTATCACATTTTATCTCAAGAAACACATCTACACCCGTTCCAGGACTTTCTCCTAGAGGGAATAGAGCTGATTTTGAAGAACAATTTCTTCTTTTATGATGGTTCTTACTATCTACAAACAAAGGGAACCGCCATGGGTACCAGGTTCGCCCCTAGCTATGCCAACCTGTTCATGGCCAAATGGGAACAGGAATCCATGGACGGTTGGAGCGGCATGGGGGTGGACCTGATTACCTGGGTCCGGTATATTGATGACATCTTCTTCATATGGCATGGCACAGACTCATCACTACAGGAGTTTTGCCAATTCCTAAACAACAACAATAAGAATATCGTACTTACCTTTGAAACCAGTAAAACATCAGTACACTTTTTGGACCTTGAGATCTTCGTAGAAGATGATCTTTTGCACACACGGACCTACACGAAACCAACGGACTGCAATTCATTCATACCATCCACCAGTAACCATCATAATAATTGGCTTACATCGGTACCCAAAAGCCAATTTCACCGAATCAGGAAAAATTGCTCTAAAGTGGAAGACTATCAGAAACAGGGAACCGCATTGAAAGAACAATTCCTGGCCAAGGGATACACAACAAATACAGTGGATATTCCCTTTCAATAATATCTGACTAGTAACAGAAGAGATCTGTTGGAACCTAAGAAAAGAGATGATAACCTGACTGAAGATATAGGTATACCCTTTATCACCAAATTCTGTAGCCAACACAAGCAAATGGAAGCCATCATTAGAAAACACTGGGGGATCCTTCTACGTGATCCAATGTTGAAAGGAACCTTAAAAGAGAAACCAAGATTCATATATAGGAAGGCAGACAACCTCAAGAACCATTTGGTCAAAAGTGTGGCACAAGAAAAGAAGAAACCAGGTACCATCATGACAAAAGGCTTCCATAGATGTGGAACTTGCAGTATGTGCAGGAACTGTAAAAGTTCCACGTCTAAAATCACAGAGTACACTTCCACCACAACTGGAAAAAGCAGACAAATTCACCAATTCATTACTTGCAATAGTAACCATGTAGTATATCTCATCACGTGTTCCTGCAAAAAACAATATGTCGGAAGAACCACCAGGAAATTAAAAGAACGCATGGCAGAACACGTACGCAACATCAAAAAAGGAGTCACCTCCCATGGAGTGTCAGCACACTTCAAAGACCATCACCATTGCCAACTTAAAGATTTGATCTCCTTTTGTGGAATTCACATTATAAAGGGGAATTGGAGGAAAAACAATATGGAGGAGGAACTAGCAAAGAAGGAGATGCGGAGCATTTTTGAAATGGGCACTCTATATCCAGCCGGTCTCAATCTGGATTTCGAAACCAAATGGTTTTTGTAACAATTTCAAGTCGTATTAAGCTCATATGACCAATTTATTACAATATACCCCATTTATAGATTATATTCTTACAATGTCATTTAATCATCTATTGGGGGGACCGCATTAAACACAGATAGTACGTATTCAAGTGCAACATATATTATTACCATATCTTCCTCCATTATGATTGTTGCAATATTTATGAACAACCCTTTCCTTTCACAACTATGAATTTTTATTATCATGAATTTTTATTATCATGGTTTATAAATGTTTACATTATAACTTTCTGATTTATCACTGTAACCTATATGTATCCATCCCTCCACCAGTCCTTCCAATCAGGTTCATCCCTCAGACGCGTCCCCATGTTCATGCCTTATCTATTGGGGGGACCTTACTAATCACGCCTATTATATATTCACGTATATATTGCTACTATGTCTTCCTCCTTTGTATTAGTTACAGTTGTTGCAATTCTTGTAATACTTGTGAATGACCCCTTTCTGTCTATAACCACGGATCAACTTTATTAGCATTGTTTATACGTAGAAAAATATTTTCACTACAAAAATATTTTTACTATAATATATGGGTCCCATGACTGTAATCTACATATTTATCCCACCATCAGTCCGCATTAGAAGATTTTATCCCTCAGCCCCGTTTTCATGTTTAAGCAGCACAATAAGTAAGAAATCAGGAAGAATCTTCTTATTGCGTCTGGCCACCTATTACGTCTTGCGTTCCACTTCATCTGGAACGCAAAAGGGCGGAACCAATATCACACGTGATTTCTCACGTGACCAGCCGCGCCGTCGATCCCCGTCTCAGGTTCCAGATGACGCGGCAAGCATCAGGCGCTACCCGGACAGCGGAAGCACAGGAGTCTGATCTAGGTCATGTGCTTCCGCCGGAAGTCCGGCGGACCATCTATGCGTTCCACATGTTTGGAACGCATAGCGCATTTTTACTTCTTTTTACTATTTTTCTAACATTTTATTCATCCTTTGCACCCAGCCCAGTAAAAACAACATATTTATTACCCAAGAAAAAAATATATCTCTTTACCATAAATGGTATAGAGAAAACAGGCGCTGTGACTGGGCTGGTTTTCTAAGCTGCTGTTGGAAACGGGATGATAGCTGTTCACCCCAAAGAAACATATATATGGATAAACAAGAATTACCAACTGCGCTCAAAAATTTTTATATATATTTAAAATTGATATCACAGATACACATATACACATAACACTTAAATACTAAAATTAGGCACAGCTAGTGCTAAACCATACAATATGGAAAATTGAGCCTTAATGAGCCACTCTCTGTAAGTGATTTTTCACTAGGGGCAGTCTTTATGTAGAAAAAACTAGCTGGTAAAACAGCTGATGGTTGGAGGATGTTATAAAGTCCTGCAACGCATGCGTTGATGTGCAAAAAACAGGTATCCAGATGAAGGAGGATATTTACCAAGTCCTTGGTGATAGTTCAGCCGGGTATCCCACCTGGCGGGGTTCTGGAGCAAACTCTCTATCCCTCGCAGCAAAAATGGTGGTTCTCCCTTTATTAATATCCACACCAAAAACGGACTGGAATCTCCAGATGGTGAACAGCGTCCTGTATATCACTTGCAGGAATCCTCACAGGTGCCCAGGTCAGAGATGTGGCCCCCCTAACGCGTTTCACTGTCACTTGGCAGCTTTCTCAATATTTATTACCCAGTCCATATGTCAAAGGGAAGATTTATACTAAAATAAAGAACTTAGCATTATTGCAGGGTCCCGCCCAGGAAGGGGCGGACTCAGACATCATACCAGGTATAAATAGAGGGTATGGTTGAGCTCACATGCACCTTGAAAAAGACTAAATAGTTGAAACGCGTTGGTGGAGCATGTGAGGATTTGAGGTATCACTCCAACCAGTTCTAACAGCAGGAAAACGGTGAGACATCCCGGGTTAACATCTTTCTTTCACTGTTGGATTTTGCTGTATAAACATCCATAAGACTGTTTGTTGTGGTATGCAATCCAGAATTTGTTTTTAATAATTTTTATAATAAATGTATTGAAACCTCACACACCCCTTCGTGTTTGTGCTTTATACTGAGCCCAATACGAAGTCGGGGAGTGATCGAGGAAGACCATCCAGCCTGCAGAAATAAAGAAACCGCTACATGAAAGTACGACGTCTATTTGAAGTAAGCTTAGATGTGAGCATCATCTAGAAGTATCTGTTTATGAATATTTGTGGTACACACATTTTTGGCACCAGGAGTATTTACCTAGAGGCTTTAAAGAAACCTTTATAGGCTTTCTCCAAGTGTTTGAAAGTAAGCACACATGTGAGGAGCCACGTCTAGCTTGAAACACCAGGGTGAACCCTTACGGATACCTGTACACTTCCCCGTATCACTATAGTCCATAGAGTCCGGGCAGAAGTCACCTTCATTCAAATTAACTTTTTTGGGGGGAATCCCACTGAACCCTTGTACATTATCTGTGTTCTCTCTACATGCAACATCTTTGAAAGATACTTCCATGAAGAACACGCTTTGAGAACAATAACGAACTTCCTTACCATCATTCTTGGACTTTGATCCCACGGTGAAATTCAACCATCATCTTACTTTGCGCCAACAGTAGGTCCATCCTACCTTTCTTGTTTATCAGTCTTTTACAGGTGTGTGGTGACACATCAGGAAAGGACCTTACACTGGGCAGCAAAGAGAGTGCGCAGGAACATACCTTATAATTTCATTTTTCAATAAATCACTTTTAGAAATATGCTTTACAGTATATCATTTTTACCATTGTTAAAAAAACAAACACTAGTACAAAAAAAAATAGGATCCGATAGCGAGGCAATAAGGGGCTAATGTATAAAGTGTCAGAACTGTTTTCTCTATAACTAAAAAAAATGGAGGTCATCTATGTATAAACCATAGTCCATGGAGAGATCAGATTTTTCCAGTGGTGCCTTTATTTTCTCCCAAATAACACCAAAATGAAGCGCACTGGCAACTTATGAAGCGATGAGAGGGGGAGCTTTTTGTTGCTCATCAAGTAACACATGACACTGTCTGAGGGTGGAGCTATGAGCATGAATATTCCCTAAGCAACCACTGGACATTCTTGCTGGTGTGTTTACACAGGCACAGTTTGTATAAGGTCATATCTGACAAACGTGCATAGAACCCCCCTGTAGCCATTATGTATCACGTCATCTATGCTAATGGAAACAGAAGGCCAGAGATCACCTGAGGGGTGAGTTTACCCAACACCGCTCTGGGGTCTCTCTATTTAAACACAATGCAGCACTAAGCATCCTGCATTGCTTCGAAAAGCGGCGACATAGGGCAAGATTCTGAGGTGGGAGTAAAGAAAAAAGGGGGTGCAAAAAGGGGGGCACAGTTTTAAAATGTGCAGAGATTTAGGGCCAGATTCAGACTTGATTGCTGTTATGCGAATTTGCAAGGCGGCCGATTATCGATCGACTGCGCATGCGTACGGATCATAGCATGCACGTGCAAATCCAAGCGGCAAAAAAAATCTGAGTCTTTTTTGATTGCTAGACGTACGCAAGTTGATTGACAGGAAGCCGACATTTGGGGGTGGTAACTGGCCGTCATGGGCAACAGTAAAAACTTACTATCACCGCTTATCTGGGCCTCATTCAATATGGTCGGTAATGCACAGCCGCAGGGAAGCAATACCATGTAACTACACTGCTCAAAAAAATAAAGGGAACACTAAAATAACACATCCCAGATCTGAATGAATGAAATATTCTTATTAAATACTTCGTTCTTTACATAGTTGAATGTGCTGACAACAAAATCACACAAAAATGATCAATGGAAATCAAATTTATTAACCCATGGAGGTCTGGATTTGGAGTCACACTCCAAATTAAAGTGGAAAAAACAAGTCAAAATGAGGCTCAGTAGTGTGTGTGGCCTCCACGTGCCTGTATGACCTCCCTACAACGCCTGGGCATGCTCCTGATGAGGTGGCGGATGGTCTCCTGAGGGATCTCCTCCCAGACCTGGACTAAAGCATCCGCCAACTCCTGGACAGTCTGTGGTGCAACGTGGCGTTGGTGGATGGAGCGAGACATGATGTCCCAGATGTGCTCAATTGGATTCAGGTCTGGGGAATGGGCGGGCCAGTCCAAGCATCAAAACAATTTGGCAGGTCATCCCTACTTAGGTCGACAGTCACTAGGTTCACCACTATTGGTCGACATTGACATGGTCATATGGTCGACACAGGACAGGTCAACAAATGAAAAGGTCGACATGGCTTTTTTTAAAAAATATTAGATTTTTACGTTTTTCATACTTTACAGTCTACGCAGATTCTGATTGGGAACAGTAACCTGTGCCGAGCGCAGCGAGGCACCTTGCCCGCGGCACAGCGAGCCATGCAAAGGGACGCGGTACACTAATTGGGGTTCCTGGTCATGTTACAGAAAAATGACACCAAAAACAGTTCAAAAATCCATGTCAACCTTTTCATGTGTCGACCTGTCCCGTGTCGACCATTTTCATGTGTCATCCAATAGTGGTAGACCTAATGACTGTCGACCTTAACATGGTCGACCATTCATACCAGAACCCTTTCAGTATAGTGGAACAGAGATAAACTCTATAGAGATCGCTGATGCCCTCTAGTGGGCACAGAATAGTTACATTCTCAGAAAACGCAAAGTGGTGTTTTCTGGTTAAGGCTACTGATGAGCGAGAATGTTGCCATATTGGGTTTTTTTTTGTTGTATATTCCATGCAAAAAATTCAGTACTGCTGTGTTCTGTTGCAGAGCTAACGGATTTTAAAGCTCCGCACTGAATAATGCTGTGCACTGAATGGCATTTGAATTATGAATTCATGCAACATAAATGCAGATAAAAACATATGTGAATATAAATATCATTGTCCAAATTACACCATACATATTTGTGTTCTTCTATTGGCTTGTGTTGTGATATCTTGATTGCTTCTTGCTCCATTTCACTGTGAATTTTGACTGTTTTGCCATTCATTAAAAAAGCACATTTCAAACACGAATGTGTGCATAGCCTTAGAGAGGCTTCGTAAATCCTTATGTGATCTCAAGCACTATACACAAGGTCACTCGGGGCAGCCCTGGGTGACTGCAGCCATTTTACCATGTATAGATCTTGCCATCACAAGTAGACTGTATGATCAAATCTATTGGAGCTGCATTCTGTTCTGTCCCATGCTAGTTATACACAAAGCTTTCTTTCTGAAGGTAGTCCAGGGTGCGCACCACCTTTTGTTGTATCATTTTTCATTCTTACTGGTGAAACTCAGAAAATTAGAATATCGTGCAAAAGTTAATTTATTTCAGTAATTCAACTTAAAAGGTGAAACTAATATATTATATAGCCTCATTACATGCAAAGTGAGATATTTCAAGCCTTTATTTGTTATAATTTTGATGATTGTGGCTTACAGCTTAAGAAAACCCCAAATCTAAAATCTAAAAAAAATAGAATATTACATAAAACCAATAAAAAAAAGGATTTTAAATACAGAAATGTCGGTCCTCTGAAAAGTATAATCATGCATATGTACTCAGTACTTGTTTGGGCCCCTTTTGCATGAATGACTGCCTCAATGCAGCGTGGCATGGATTCTATCAGCCTGTGGCACTGCTGAGGTGTTATGGAAGACCAGGATGCTTCAATAACGGCCTTCAGCTCTTCTGCATTGTTCGGTCTCATGTCTCTCATCTTTCTCTTCATCTTTCCTATTGCAGCAGCATCCAAGGAGGTTGGCTACTGTCTCATGGACTTAAACTTTTTAATAATATCTACAATTGTAGTCCCAGAAACATCAAGCTGCTTGGAGATGGTATTATAACCTTTACCTTTAACATGCTCGTCTATACATTTTCTTTCTGTTCTCCTCAGACAACTTTTCCTTTACTGCTTTCTCTGTGGCATGCTCAGTGTGGTGCACAAGATGATACCAAACAGCAGAGTGACTACTTTTCTCCATTTAATTAGGCTGAGTGACTTGATTAGAAGATTGAATTGATACTAATTAATTAACGCAAGTAGGTGGAAATATCACTTTAATCCAATTATCTGTTATCTCAGTTTTGTATTCTTGTTTTCATCGTTTTTTGCAATATTCTATGAAATGGCATGCAGGTACACGTGAGATAATAGCTTTTAATTTCAGGAGGAATGAAGCATTGTTTCAGTGAGCTGTAAGGGGTACCAACATATTTGTCCACGTCTGTACATCCGGTATCACCTTGTAAGTTTAGGTCAGTAACTTTTTTCATGGAAAAATAAAATAAAATAAAAATCAGATTTTAAAGGACTATAGCTCAAATAGAAGGATAATGTCGGCAAAATACCCAGGAGTTTGCATAATCAAAGAGAGAACTTAAAAGCTATATATGCACCTGTGATGTGGTGAATGTTGTCACTGCAGTTTTAACAGTCCACAAAATAGTTATTTATTGATCATTATGAGAAATATTTTTGCTATACTCACTTTATTGGCACTACAACTTGTCCCCTTATCTTGCAGCACAAAGCTTTTCTCTGAACCCTCTTTATACTACATAACCATAACCTTATATTTTAGGTTTATCCGGTGTCCAGTGAGTATAGACAAAGTATGCTTCGAAGATCTTAATGGTGATCTCAAGAGCTATTCACAATAGCCACCTGGGGCATCGCAGGAGGACTGTTTGCCAGAGCACTGACCCTGCTTGCAGTATTTTTCCCCATCTATGGCCCTTGTGATGACCATAAAAATCTGACCAGTTCCATTTGAGCCCCTTACATTGGTTTGAGAGGACTTATCTTCAAGGTAGTGTGGTGATAGGTGGTGATGTCATAGACCAGACCGCCATTTACTGCCCTTTACCAGTATGGAGTAACAGAAGTTGACAGACTTTGCAAGTATGGAGTCGTCAACTGCTGCTCAAACATGTTAGCAGCTGGCATTCAGTATATGGAATGCTAAGGGGTGAGTAACACTGAACACTTTCACTCACTCACTGTTTAAGGTGCCCCCTAAATTCTAGAACCTTTGGCAAATGCCTAAGTTTAGCTAGTTTAGGAATTGCTAAAGTTGGACCTCAAGGACCACTGGCAGGCCATGTTTTGAAATGTGTCAGCAATTAATACACCCAGGGCCAGTGCTAGGGTGTTCGGCGCCCCCCTGCAAACTATAAATTTGCGCCCTCCCATATTCCTTTGGCGCGCGCCGGGAAAAGGGGTGTAGTCTCACAAGTAAGGGGCATAGCCACACAAAAGTACCCCCATTCAAAATTACTCCACAATGTAGCACAATCTTATTAATCTTATACGTAATGCCCCACCCGTAGTAGTAGCGTCCTTATATGTAATGCCCCCCAGTAGTAGTAGCATCCTTATACATAGTGCACCCCCAGTAGTAGTAGCAGCATCCTTATACATAATACCCCCCCAGCATAGGTGTGCGCAGGGGGGGTGCCTGGTGCGCACAGGCACCCCCTAATGTCTGTCACCCCCTCAAACACACCTGCTGCTGCTACAGTATTGGCGATTGCAGAGTGTGCTCATTTATGTCCTCCCGCCCATTGCGCCCGCCACCCCCTCCGCTCAGTCTGGCTGTCATTCATTTGTATGGTGCAGCATCACTGACGTAATCCTATTCCCAGTTCCTCTAACCTGTGGGATGTGTCGTGATGATGTCATGCCGCGTGCATGCACGCTCATGCTCCCACCCACGTTCTCTCTCCTCATCATGTGCCAAAGCCACAGAAAACAGCGTTCCTCTTGGAGGAGGACAAGTTCAAATTCAATATCAATATATATTTCGACAGATTAGGATATAATGTATGGTAATAAAATATACAAATTTAACAATATATCTGTGCATCAGTTCTCTATATTATTTAGTTTGCATTGAATGCCAATATGTGGTGGTAGGCACGCCTGATAGGTGGTGCTAGACACGCCCATTAGGTGGGGTTAGACATGCAAAATAGGCAGTGCTAAACACGCCCTTCTAATCGTGCACCCCCTAATAAAATGTCCTGCGCACACCTATGCCCCCCAGTAGTAGTAGCATCCTTATGCATAATGCCCCCCAGTAGTAGTAGCATCCTTATACATAATGCTCCCCAGTAGTAGTAGCATCCTTATACATAATGCCCCCCCAGTAGTAGTAGCATCCTTATACATAATGCCCCCCCAAGTAGTAGCGTCCTTATACGTAGTGCACCCCCAGTAGTAGAAGCGTCCTTATACGTAATTCCCCCTAGTAGTAGTAGCGTCCTTATACGTAATGCCCCCTCCAGTTGTAGTAGCGTCCTTATACGTAATGCACCCCCAGTAGTAGTAGCATCCTTATACATAATGCCCCCCCAAGTAGTAGCGTCCTTATACGTAGTGCACCCCCAGTAGTAGAAGCGTCCTTATACGTAATTCCCCCTAGTAGTAGTAGCGTCCTTATACGTAATGCCCCCTCCAGTTGTAGTAGCGTCCTTATACGTAGTGCACCCCCAGTAGTAGAAGCGTCCATATGCATAATTCTGCCCTAGTAGTAGTAGCGTCGTTATACGTAATGCACCCCCAGTAGTAGTAGCATCCTTATACATAATGCCCCCCCCAGTAGTAGTAGCGTCCTTATACGTAGTGCACCCCCAGTAGTAGAAGCGTCCATATGCATAATTCCGCCCTAGTAGTAGTAGCATCGTTATACGTAATGCCCCCCCAGTAGTAGTAGCGTCCTTATACGTAGTGCACCCCCAGTAGTAGTAGCGTCCTTATACGTAATTCCCCCTAGTAGTAGTAGCGTCCTTATACGCAATACCCCCTCCAGTTGTAGTAGCGTCCTTATACGTAGTGCACCCCCAGTAGTAGAAGCGTCCATATGCATAATTCCGCCCTAGTAGTAGTAGCGTCCTTATACGTAATGCCCCCTCCACCAGTTGTAGTAGCGTCCTTATACGTAGTGCACCCCCAGTAGTAGTAGCGTCCTTATACGTAATTCCCCCTAGTAGTAGTAGCGTCCTTATACGCAATGCCCCCTCCAGTTGTAGTAGCGTCCTTATACGTAGTGCACCCCCAGTAGTAGTAGCATCCATATGCATAATTCCGCACTAGTAGTAGTAGCGTCCTTATACGTAATGCTCCCCCCCAGTTGTAGTAGCGTCCTTATACGTAGTGCACTCCCAGTAGTAGTAGCGTCCTTATACATAATGCCCCCCTGTAGTAGCATCCTTATACGTAATGCCCTCCCCCAGTAGTAGTATTGTTATACGTAATGCCCCCCCAGTAATAGTAGCGTCCTATACATAATGCCCCCAAGTAGTAGTATCGTCCTTATACGTAATGACCCCCCAGTAGTAGCGTCATTACACACAATGGCCCCCATTAGTAGCGTCGTTACACGTAATGCCCCCCCTGTTGTAGTAGCATCCTTAAAGCACACATAAACGCACACAGACATACCACACACACAGACACAATACACACACACATTTCCCTCTCACACTTCACTTACCTGAGCCAGTCTCCCTACACTACAGCAGCCTGGTCTGTGTAGCTCCGCCCCCTTCTGGGCCGTTTAGCCCCGCCCCCTTCGGGCCGTTTAGCCCCGCCCCCTTCGGTACCGTGCACAGCGCTGTCCTGTCACACAGGTGAGGGGAGGGGAGGGAGGAGGATTTTCATGCTGCAGGTGCCGCAGCCAGTGCATGTCATACAGTGACAGGCACAGCAGCAGCAGCAGGGGGGACAGGACGGCGCAGCAGGGAAGGAGTGCAGAGTAGGGGGAGCGCCTCTCCGTCCCAGCGCCTCCCTGCACTGCATCCCTTCGCTGAGCGGGTAGCGCCGGGCCTGAATACACCCTGACATCAGCTACTCGATCTAAAAAACATGAACTGTTAAAGAGTCCTAGAGGACTATGGGGGTAATTCAGACCTGATCGTAGCAGGAAATTTGTTAGCAGTTGGGCAAAACCATGTGCACTGCAGGGGGAGGGCATTTATAACATGTGCAGAGAGAATCATATTTGGGTGGGGTGTGTTCAAACTGAAATCTAAATTGCAGTGTAAAAATAAAGCAAGTAGTATTTACTCTGCACAGAAACAAAATAAACTACCCAAATCTAACTCTCTCTGCACATGTTATATCTGCACCCCCTGTAGTGCACATGGGCCCTCATTCCGAGTTGTCCGCTCGTTGCCGATTTTCTCTATTTTGCGATTAGTCGCTTACTGCGCATGCGCAATGTTCGCAGAGCACATGCGCTTAGTTATTTTACTCAACAGTTAGGTATTTTACTCACGGCATTACGAGGAATTTTCTTCGTTCTGGTGATCGGAGTGTGATTGACAGGAAGTGGGTGTTTCTGGGCGGAAACTGACCGTTTTATGGGTGTGTGTGAAAAAACGCTGCAGTTTCTGGGAAAAACGCGGGAGTGGCTGGAGAAACGGGGGAGTGTCTGGGCGAACACTGGGTGTGTTTGTGACGTCAAACCAGGAACGAAACTGACTGAACTGATCGCAGTGGCAGAGTAAGTCTCGAGCTTCTCAGAAACTGCTAAGAAATGTCTATTCGCAATTTTGCGAATCTTTCGTTCGCAATTCTGCTAAGCTAAGATTCACTCCCAGAGGGCGGCGGCTTAGCATGTGCACTGCTGCGAAAAGCGGCTAGCGAGCGAACAACTCGGAATGAGGGCCATGGTTTTGCCCAACTGCTAACAAATTTGCTGCTACGATCAGGTCTGAATTACCCTCTATGTTCTGACACACCTGACCTAGTGATATCACCAGTGCTGCTCATAGTGGTCAAACACTATTTTCAGGTCTATTTTTGGAGAACAGTGTGGTGTGCAGGTAGATTTATAACCTCAAGCCATAAGGGGGATGCAGGAGCTATATTTCAATTTGCTGAGTAATGCCCGGGAGGTCCCCATCTCTAGTATGGCCAGATAACATGGTGGCCCATTAGTGTGGACCACAAAGGACCAATACATAGTCTGCAGTTATCATCTGCCAATCACGCTTTTGGGCATGCATGTGAATGATCATTGATTTTTTAGGCTGTAGCCATTAGGTTAACATGCTAAAATGCCAACATTGTCAGAATGTCTACATTAGCGTTAGGCTGCAAGACGGGAGGGTTAGGTACTACGGGGAGGTTAGGGTTAGGCTCTTGAGGGATAGTTAGGACAGGTATTCTCACTGGAATGCCATTCCGTCAGATCATATGATTCTTTTGGTTGCTAACCATCACGTTGACTTTGAGGCCACACAATACTGCATATGAACTTTCCACTTATATGCTTAGTACTGGAATTCTTTTCAACTCCTTAACGTCATTTCCATGAACAAATGCCAGATCTATGTGTGGTTTTGATAAGATACTTGATAAAGGGGAACAATAATTCCTTTCCATGCATTGATATTTAATTTCATGGACAATATCTCACAGGCCTTGCTGCTGCTCCTAATTGACATTGAGCTCTCTAATCATGTTGTTATCAAGCATCCCTCAAATGGGGTGTAGTATACGTGGCCGGCAGCCGGGATCCCGGGGGCCAGCATACCGGTGCCGGGATCTCGACCGCCGGCATACCGACAGCTGGGCGAGCACTAATGAGCCCCTTGCGAGCTCGCCACACTGCGGGCACGGTGGCGCACACTATTTATTCTCCCTCCGGGGGGGTTGTGGACCCCCAAGAGAGAGAATGTGTCAGCATGCTGGCGGTCAGGATCCCGACGCCGGTATGCTGGTCGCCGGGATCCCGGCCGGCAGCATACTGAAAAACAAAAAAGGATTACCAAGTATTGGCGCACAAGCGGCATTAGACACATGGGAATAAATGGAATATCCTGGGAATTGCCGGAGGTGTGGGACTTTGTGTGAGTCTGCCCGTTTTTTTTATTATAATGCAATAATCATTGACAAGACAATACCAACCTGTAATTGATTGCTGCTTTAAAAAACCGGCCAGACTTGCACAAAGGGGTCATTCCTAGTTGATCGTAGCTGTGCTAAATTTAGCACAGCTACGATCAGGCACTCAGACATGTGGGGGGACGCCCAGCACAGGGCTACTCCACTCCGCATGTCAGTGCCCCCCTCCCCCGCAGAAATGCAAAAGCATCGCACAGTGGCTAAAAGGAGTAACTCCCGGACCAGCGCAGCTCCTGCAGCTGGCCGGGAGAACCTCTTCGCTGACCGGGTCGCATCGGCTGCATGTGACGTCACGCAGCCGGCGTGGCCCGCCCCCAAATGGGCTGGCCACGCCGCCATCCGGCCCCCTCCCGCCCAGCGACCACCTCTGACTGTCAATCAGGCAGAGGCGATCGCTGGGCAATGACGGCCTTCGGACGTCTGGCATGTGCCGGCACACTGCGGCGCCGGCGCATGCGCAGTTCCGATAAACTGCAGCAATCGGGTCGGAATGACCCCCAAAGTCCTGCTCCTCCAGCAACTCGCAGGCTATTACATGTAGCCCACTGTGACTATTCAATTTGGCTTGTGTGCCAATATTTGACAATCCTCTCTTTTGGTTTCAGTTGTATATGGTGTACCATACTGTCTTTTGGCAGCACCCCTGAATGTTCTAGTATTCTAATTGAACTGTGACATGGAGCATCAGTCAGATGATTTACTAGTGCACTAGTTCTCTTTACCCTGTTTATAACCTCTGAGATAAACACAGAATCTCCACAAAACCTTTAACCTTAACCTGCACATTGCAGATTACATTTTCTCTATATGTGGGAATCCTTTGCATGAATGCAGGGGTTTAGTGTGAAATACCTACAATCAAAAAATCCTGACGGTCAAAATACCGACAGCAATTGACAGATAGTTAAAATCCCGACAAGGTCAAAATCCAGACAAGGTCAAAATACCGACATCTAAAATGTCGACAGGTCAAAAAGTCGACACACTGTTTCAATTTTCCCCCCTGTGTATGTCAACATAGGTCGACATGGACACCATGTAAGTGTACCGCATGGCTCGCTGCGCTTGGCACACTATTATATTCCTCCTCCAGGTCCACTGGGATGGTAAAGTATGAACAAGTTGGTTTCAATGGAAAAATCATGAAAAACTCAATGTCAACTTTTTGACCCGTCGACATTTTAAATGTCGGTATTTTGACCTTGTCAGTATTTTAAATGTCAGTATTTTGACTGTCAAAAAAGAGATTTATGGTAGACTTTCCATAGTTAAATCTCTTTCTGCAAGGTACACTGGGTTCCACAGGGAATACATTGGGGTGTAGAGATGGATCTTGGTCCAGAGGCACCAACAGGCTAAAGCTTTAGACCAGGGCTGGCCAAACCAGTCCTCGAGATCTACCAACAGTTCACATTTCCAGACCACCTAGCTGGGGCCCAGGTGTATTCATTACTAATTAAGATGTGCTGCATCCAATTCCTAACTGATAATTCTACAGATCTCCAAGAGGCCTGGAAAACATGAATTGCTGGTAGATCTTGAGGACCGGTTTGGCCAGCTCTGCTTTAGACTGTCCCAGTATGTATTGCGGGGCCTCCTCTATAACCCCGCCTCCAGGCACTGTGAGCTCAGTTTTGTTAACCAATCCAATGCAGAAGCAGGTAAAAGAGAAGGCAGATGTTAGTCACATAGAACCACGTTTTCACGACAGGAGAAGGGACTAGCGGCTAATGCCATACAAACCCAAAGAAGCTAAGCGCGTCAGAGTGGGCGCCCTGTGAAACCCAGTGTACCTTGCAAACAGAGATTTAACTATGGTAAGTCTACCATAAATCTCTTTTTCTGCAGCGGGGTACACTATGTTCCACAGGGAATACATCGGGGATGTCCTAAAGCAGTTCCTCAAGGGAGGGGACGCACCTTAGCGGGTATGAGAACCCGGCGTCCAAAGGAAGCATCCTGGGAGGCGGAAGTAGCAAAGGCATAGAACCTAATAAACGTGTTCACTGAGGACCACACTAGCCGCCTTGCACAAGTGTTCTGCGGATGCGCCACAACGGGTTGCCCAAGAGGGTCCAACAGTCCGAGTAGAATGGGCTTTGATAGCAGCAGGAGCTGGGAGTCCAGCCTGCGCATAAGCTTGTGCAATCACCATTCTAATCCATCTGGCCAAGGTTTGCTTATTCGCAGGACAGCCACGTTTTTGGAACCCAAACAGTACAAAGAGGGTATCTGACCTCCTGGTAGAGGCAGTCCTCTCCACATATATACGGAGAGCCCGTAACACATCAAAAGACCGTTCTTTGGAGGACAAATCAGAAGAGATGAAGGCTGGAACCACAATCTCTTGATTAATTTAAAAAGATGACCCCAGCTTAGGTAAATAACCAGGGCGAGTTCTAAGAACTGCTCGGTCACGATGAAATATTAAAAAGGGTGGACGACAGGACAACACGCCTAAATCTGACACCCTTCTAGCAGAGGCAATAGCCAGCAGAAACAGGACCCTGGCTGTGAGCCATTTAAGGTCCACTGACTCAAGAGGTTCAAATGGAGACTCTTGCAGGGCATTCAAGACAAGACAAATCCCATGGAGCCACAGGAGGGACATAGCGAGGCTGAAGCTGCAGTACGCCCCGGAGTGAATGTATGAACGTCGGGTACAGATGCAATTTTTCTCTGAAACCACACCGACAAGGCAGATATGTGAACCTTGAGGGAGGCCAGATGAAGTCCTAAATCCAGGCCTTGTTGCAAAAAAGCCAGAAGTCTGGAAGTACTAAACTTGTAAGCATTGTAATTCTTAGCAGCACACCAGGTGAAGTAAGAATTCTAGACCCTATTATAAATTTGAGCAGAAGCCGGTTTGCGGGCCTTCAGCATAATTTGGATAACCGCCTCGGAGAATCCTTTGGCCCTCAGGAGTGAAGCTTCAAGAGCCACGCCATCAAAGCCAGCCTGTCCAGGTCTGGGTAGATACAAGGGCCCTGAATGAGTAGGTATGGGCGTTGAGGAAGTAGAAGAGGACACTATTGATAGACCCTGCAGGTCTGAGAACCAATGCCATCTGGCCCATGGTGAAGCGACTAGAAGTAGTATTCCTACTTCTTGCTTGAACTTCCGTAGTACCCTGGGCAGAAGTTACACTGGAGGGATCACGTAGGGCAACTGAAAGTTCCATGGAAATGCCAGTGCGTCCACGAACACTGCTTGAGGATCCCTTGTTCTTGATCCGAAGACCGGAACTTTGTGATTGTGACGAGACGCCATCAGGTCTACATCTGGTAGACCCCACCTGTTCACTAGGAGTTGAAAGACTTCCTGATGAAGACTCCACTCTCCGGCATGCACGTCCTGAAGATGTCCTGAAGACGTCCTGAAATCCGCTTTCCAGTTGAGGATTCCCGGAATGAACACTGCCAATATTGCTGGCAGATGGCGTTCCGCCCAACGAAGGATTTTTGACACTTCCATCATTGCCATGCAGCTTCGAGTGCTGCCTTGATGATTTATGTATGCCACCGTGGTGGCGTTGTCTGAATGTACTTGAACCTGCCTGTTTTATATCAGAGGCAGGACAAGAGTCAAAGCATTGAACATTCCAGAATGTTTATTGGGAGGAGAGATTCCTCCTTGGTCCACCGACCCTGAAGAGAGAGTGTTGCTCTAGCAAGATGCCCCAACCCTGTAGACTGGCGTCCGTATTCAGTAGGACCCAGTTGGGGATCCAGAAGGGATGGCCCCTGCTCAACTGTTTGTCACTGAGCTGGTGGCTACAGGACCGACGAACCTCCGGAGTCAGAGATCATTTGAGACCTGATACGATGAAGCAGACCGTCCCACTTGGAAAGGATTAACCTCTGCAGAGGGCAGGAATGAAATTGAGCGTACTCTTACCATGTTGAAAGCAGACACCATGAGGCCTAGTACTTGCATCGCCGAGAGTATCGACACTCCTGGGCGAGAGAGTAAGTATCTGATCCTGTCCTGAAGTTTCAGGACTTTCTCTGGAGACAGAAACAGTCTTTGGCTGTGTGTGTCCAGCAGTGCCCCCAGGTGCACCATGCTCCGTGCAGGGACCAGCGAGGCCTTCTTCCAGTTGACTAGCCACCAGTGGGCTTGTAGGAAGTTGAAAATGACTGAGGACATCTTGGGAGTTCGCCAGGATCAGCAAGTCATACAGATATGGCAGGATCCTGATTCCCTGACGACGTAGATGAGCCGTCACCACGGCCATAACCTTAGTGAAAATCCGAGGGGCTGTGGCCAGTCCAAACGGCAGAGCCTTGAACTAATAGTGAAGGTTGCCAATAGCAAACTGCAGATATTGCTGATGCGATACGGCAATAGGTATATGCAAATAAGCATATTTTATATCCAGGGATACCGTATAATCTCTGAGATCCATGGGCAGTACAATCGAGCGCAGCATTTCCATACGGAACTTGGACACTCTCACAAATTTGTTCAGTGATTTGTGGTTGAGTATAGGTCGGAAAGACCATTGGGTTTCGGGACTAGTCAACAGGGTCGAGTAGTATCCTCCGCCTTTCTGGGACAGGGGTACCGGCACTACCACTCCTGTATCCAGGAGAGAACGCACAACCAGGTGTAGAGCTTGCGCCTTCCACGGATCCGAAGGAATAACCACTGTGCAGAACTGGCGAGGGGAACGTCTCTTGAAAGAGACTGCGTACCCGTGAGAGACGACTTCTTGCAACCATTAGTCTGAAGTGGTCTTTATCCAGACCTGGGTGAACTGCAGGAGTCGGCCTCCCACCCTGGGATCCCATACAGCAGGCTTGTCTTGTTTAGAAGCAGGCTGACGGGCAGCCCAGGAATGTTTTGCTTTGAGCTTAGTGGTTTTGGGAGCATGAGCTAGTCTCGGTTATGCCTAACCTTTTGCTTTCCCTTGAGATCAAAAGGAACGAAAATTGGTACTCTTTGCCTTCTGAGCAGAAGGATTAGTATTTGGGAGAAACACAGTCTTAGAAACCGCTAAATCAGTCACAATCTTATTCAGATCTTCCCCAAACAGGATGTTTTCCTTCAAAGGGAGTGCCTCCAAGGTCTTTTTGTAGTCCAGGTCCACCTTCCATGACCTAAACCACAGAATTCGGCGAGCCAGGATGGACATAGACGACGCCTTGGCCGCCATTACACCTGCATCAGAGGACGCCTCCTGAATATAGTGGGAGGCGGCGGTTAGTAATATGAGACAGATATTGTCTGGCAGTGTCAGATATATCCTGAGGCAGCTCTTCCTGTATTGCCTGAACCCATGCTTCAATTCCTTTTGCGGCCCAGGAGGCTACTATATTGGGTCTATGTACAGCACATGTAAGGGAGTAAATAGACTTCAGGCATCCCTCCACACGTTTATCTGTCGGTTCCTTCAGTGAGGTGACAGTGGTGACAGGGAGAGTATATGACACCACAAGACGGGTGACATGGGAATCCACTGGCAGTGAATTTTCCCACTTGTTACACAACTCAGCAGGGAGAGGATAACGAGCTAGCATCTTTTTAGACAAGGATCATTTCTTTCCTGGCGAAGACCAGAGTTCCTGACGTATGTCTACTAAATGGTCAGAATGTGGTAAGTCTACTTTAGCTACCTTCTGACGTTTAAACTTATCAGGTTTCTTAGAAGCAGTAGTGGGATCTACATCATTATCATCGATCTGTAGAATTAGCTTAATAGGCTCTACTAGGTCAGGGACATCAACCTGAGTTGTAGATTCCTCGTCAGAAGCAGCTGTATCAGTGTCTGATGGGTCAGTATATTCCCCATCCTCATCAGATGAATCATCTGAGATATTAGTCGATTGTGAGGAGGAAGCGGCCCGCTTAGATGACCCCTTGACACCAGAGTGACATGTGGTAGGTTTCTGTCTAACCAAAGATTGATTTAATTGCTGTAACTGGGTAGACAAGGTATCCGCCCAAAGGACAATATGTGGCTGCAATGGAACAGAAGGTCCCATAGGAGGCGCCAGGCGTCTCACAAGCATACTGAGCATAGCTGAGAACGCCGACCAAGGTGGCTCCTGATTGGCTGCAGGAGCTGCGGGCTGACTGGGAGATGTATGGCACATATTACACAGACCATCATGCAAAACTTCCCCCTCAGGCAAATCCGCGGATTTCCCGCCCTTTGTGTTAGACATTATGGCGAATGTAACCATAGAGCGTATGAGTATGATACAGCCAGACAAATATAATACCTGTAAATAAATCCCCTATTTATGTGAAAGCATGCACAGTACACAAATAGAGAATAAATGCGGTATGATGTGACTGGGTACACAGTAGAATACACTTAATTGTAAATACTATGCAGCACTATATACAGTATGATACACTGACGCACCTAGTCCCTTAGGGTAAAGAATGCAGTGATGGATATAGCTGTGATACACTGAAATGAAACCACACAGCAGATACAGGCACACACAGTCACAGTGAGAATGCAGATAATTATTTTAGTCAGACAATAAAACTGCACTGGACTAGTAAAAAAAAAAAAAAAAAAAAAAAAATATATATATATATATATATATATATAAACAATGCACGGTCAAAGACCGGATGTATATATCTGAATACTCGTACAATATATTCTGGTAGAGGTACACTTGTTCTTAACTAACTCTGTTTTAGAATGACATGTAGAAAGTGTCTGTAAAATCACAGTGCTGATGAGTCAGGCGGATTTACAGAAGGAGACCTTGCCCTGCAGTCCCGGAGACCAGTCGCAGCTACTGTGAGAAGATGGCGCCCAAAGTCTCAGCAAGGGAGTGAGGGAGAGTGTGAGGCAGCTCCAGGGCAGGAACACCAGCAGAAGATGGCGCCCGGAGCTGGGGGAGGGGCTACAGGTCAAGCGCCTTATCCCCTATGCTGGTCCTCACCACCGGGTACTGTGAAGCCTTAAAAAGGATATTTTACTATCCAACCTGTGCTCTCATGCCCTGGTGGATATAGTGGAGCCCCTGCTCTGTCACAGTGTCCACGCCAGCGTCGCGGTCCGTGTCCTAAGACCGTGACCGGAACGCGATTTAATGGCGGGTCCCAAATGGGGGACCCTCTTACCTCCTCTCTTAGTAGCAGCCACACGATCCAGGAGAGCGTCTGCGGTGGTGTGCCTAGGAACCGGAGGGCCTCCACCGCAAGTACCCGGGAACAGAGCCAGCGGGAAGTATGCGATGCCGCTGGGGTGGTGATGGAGCTGCAGCACAGTATGTCACACTGACATATGAAGTCTTCTAAAAAGCTTTTTCAGGGCTGCCTTGCGCAGCCCCCGTTAAGTGACCTGCTTCATGCAGGCACCAACTCTAAAACTGAGCTCACAGTGCCTGAAGGCGGTGTTATAAAGGAAGCTCCGCAATAACAATAATTAATAATAATCCTGGGACAGTCTAAAGCTTTAGCCTGTTGGTGCCTCAGGATCAATATCCATCTCTACACCCCAATGTATTCCCTGTGGAACACAGTGTACCCCGCTGCAGAAATACCGGTCAATGTTTGTCTGTATTTTGACCATCTGTATTTTGATTGTAGGTAAATTGACCGCATCCCGAATGCAGAGTAGTATGGGGAATAACAGCCTCTCACTTTTAATTGTCCTGTTTTCTATGGCTGTAGATCCCAGAGGTGGTGATGGTGCATCCAATCTCTTTGCTTAATCTCCAAACCCAACATGAACTGCTAATAAATATCATACAAGGTCCATCTAGGGAGTCAGCCACAGCCTTCCTCGGTAAACACAAGAGGGACACAGGAGGACTGTAAGGGGACCGCTGCACCCAAAAGTCATTGGAAACATACTGCCAAACAGAGAGACTTCTGCGGAATAACATCTAAGGCTGCATGCCAACACTGTACAGCTGGCAAACAGATGAAACAAAGAATTTGATTTAAATGTGTAATGCTTCATGTTTAGGTATTAGCAGAGGCTTCTCTTTGTGTGGCTGCAGATGGAAATGAAGCAGACAGTCTTGTTAATGTAGCACATATTCTTGCATTAAAGAACAACATCCATCATCTCAAAGAAATTAAATTAAAATCTTGGTCCAAATGCTGGCTGGAGGTACGGCCCTTGGACCATCACAATGTCCTTAATGGCTGTTTTGCTGAGGAAGCCAAAATGTAGTAATCACCTGTTTGGGATTTCAATTTAGCTCTTGCATTAAAAGCTAGAACATGTGTAGTCTTAAAGTTAGGTATTTGTCATTAATTTAATGCAAGCTGTCACCACACTGTGTTGTGCTAGGAGAAGAGGCTTTAGTGATAACCTAACCCGAACGCTCTGAGTCAGCATTTCCAAAGGGAATCAGATTTATTAACACTGCTCGATGAGCCAGCAAAAGGGGACATATAAATAGAACTCTATGTCTTGCTGCCATTCAATATACAATTTCCATCACAAACATGCCAGCTTTCTACTAGACCTAGACAGGACCCTTTCATTTAGAAACAATTATATATATATATATATATATATATATATATTTGAATCTTTTTTAATTTTTTGACGAGAATAAAGACCTTTTCATCCTGATTTTGTACCTTCTTTTTTTTTTTTTCAACCAAATCCCGTTTTTGCACATTTGAAATAGGATAGGGTGAAAAACGGGAGCACACGTACCTGCAAAAAGCCGCTTTTGCATAAATTTTGGCACGACGGACGCAGAAAAAATTGACACAGAAAATTTACGTGATTGACGGCTAATTGGATACAGCCCTTAAGGTCCATACACATGGTGAGATTCGGGCTATGCCCGTTTCTCACTATGCGACATGGACTGTAGTCGGTAACGCAAGCAAAGATGCTTGTGCTTGCAATACCAATTTCGGCTAAGTGACAATTTTGACTATCTTTTACATGAGATAGTCAAAATTGACTTGCCTGTACAGTCTATTTTTGTTTGCGATGCCGATCCCGCGCATCGGCATCGCAAGCTGTGTACACGCAGTGCAATATGCACTAACTTTCCTTACGATTTTGACTATATAGTCAAAATCGTAAGAAAAGTTAAGTGCATATCGCACCGTGTGTATACAGCTTTAGGCAGCCCATACATTATTTAGGCAAAAATGTTATTTTTTTCCAACATTAACCTAATACCACGAAAGCAGAAACATTGAATTAAAAAATAAAAATGTTGTATCAGCTGTTTTCTTAAGTCAAACCTGCACCTGGCCAGTATTCTATTGTATTTCTGTTTTGTCATACACTGTAAATGGCAGGTTATTGTTTTACTTAATTCAATAAAACAGCTTAGGTTTTGGCTTATTCTTAGCCATACCAATTACCTCATTAGCATATATACAGGTTCCAAAAATGACGTTAACATCTGGGCTATATTTATAGAACACAAATGTTCACAAACTTTCATATACTTTTATAGAATACCCCCAATGACATTTTCATTTATACAAGGGATGCGATAGTTGAACCTTGAACAGTGCTATGAACTCCTGTACCTTGGTTATGTATTACACATATAGGTCTATTTACTAAGCCTTGGATGGAGATAAAGTCGCTGGAGATAAAGTACCAGCCAACCAGCTCCTAACTGCTATGTCACAGACTGTGTTTGAAAAATTACAATTAGGAGCAGATTGGCTGGTACTTTATGTCCAGCGATATTGGGGGTCATTCCGAGTTGTTCGCTCGCTAGCAGTTTTTAGCAGCCATGCAAACGCTATGCCGCCGCCCTCTGGGAGTGTATCTTCGCTTAGCAGAAGTGCAAACGAATGCATCACAGAATGGCTACAAAAAAATATTGTGCAGTTTCTGAGTAGCTTCAGACCTACTCAGCGCTTGCGATCACTTCAGACCATTCAGCTCCGGATTTGCCGTCACAAACACGCCCTGTGTTCGGCCGGCCACACCTGCGTTTTTCCTGGCACTCCTGCGTTTTTTCGAGCACTCCCTGAAAACGGTCAGTTGACACCCAGAAACGCCCACTTCATGTCAATCATTCTGCAGCGGCCATTGCGACTGAAAAGCTTCGCTAGACCTTGTTTGAAAATACATTGGCCGTTTTGAAAGTACTTCGCGCGTGCGCATTGCGTAGCATACGCAGAAGTGCCTTTTTTTTGCATCATCGCTGCGCAGCGAACATTTTCAGCTAGCGATCAACTTGAATGACCCCCATTATCTCCATCCAAGACTTAGTAAATAGACCCCATAGTCCATAATAAACAAGCTTGTTCCAGTCCTAGATACTTGCGTTTAAAATGTGTCCTGTCATTATGGAACAGCCTGTATTGTATATCCATCTATCTCTACACACACTATTTTTTTCATCAGGATTAAATCAAAATGAAAGAAACCATCACAAATATTTTCAGATTTTGTCCAATATTTTATTTCTTTATAAACATACATTTACTATAAAAGCTGATGCATCAAGAATGCTTTCCAATTAACACCCATCTGACCAGGGTGATACGAATTGAATAGAACATTGGAACCCGACAGTACAATGTCCCAGTTAAGGCAATATGCACCGCACAATGAACACAGATTAACACACAACTGCTCATCTCGGATAGGTTAAAAACTGACAAAACAATTAAACACAGTGGCTAGATGTACTGTTGTTCTTGCAATGCTTAGGAGCAGGCCTGTTCTATTGAAGAATCCATTAACATGTTGGTAGTAATAATTACAAAAAAAAAAAAAACATACTCAGCAAGACCATAAGTACAGAGTCGAAATGTTTTATTCTTTCACAGGAGAAGATTGCACACGGATACACTTTGTTAGGAGAATATACAATGCAATCACACGCTAGCTCCTTATTTGGTAAGCCTGTCGGTAAATGTACATTTAATTGCGGTGTTGAGGATAAAGGTGATGAGACGACTGAATGGGACTGTTTCTTAGGCAACCGGGTGGTCAAATATTCCTACTGGCAGTTCAATACAAGTCATCAAAGTTTGGAAAGAAGCTGCAATGCGATACAGACATTGGGGAGTATTCAATTGTTTGAAAAGACAGTTGGGTGTCTGTTTTTTTCCTATCTAATGGACAGGAAAAAAACAGACACCCAACTGACTTTTCAAACAACTGAATTCCCCCCATTGATGTATCCAGGTAGCTGGTAGGCAGACTACTACAGTCCACCTGTGTTGTGCTGGTGACCAGTTTAAAGCACAGAAAGTCTGTTATCTCATACAAGCCACACAGTATGTACTTTTCAGTGTAAATAATACATCCCCCACAGTGTAAAAGCACAAGATGGGTCAGTGAAGCAACAAAAAGGATTTGTAATTTTCCATATGGTTTCAGTACATAAGTAAAATAATTGGACAGGAAAACCCAACAGTATTGTCATGTTTATAGTGTGCATGTTATATGCGGTGCTGGAATAAGGTGTAAAGTATTTGCAGACACCATGCAACGTGTAAACATCATGGACTAGGAACCATGCGAGCTGTCAGCAAGGTCTACAAAAGAAACCGCAAAATCTATTTTTTTTTCTTTTATGAATATTTTTCGGTCTTTCAGTGCTGTGAGCAGCACGTGCACCGCCCTCTGTGCATCATTTACTGTAGCGTCATTGCATCTGCTGCACCTGCCGCAATGTGAGACAGCTTCTGCATTTAAGGCACCTTTGGCATGTTACGATGTGCAGTTGATGCTGCAGATGTAACACAACCATATATGCTCAATAAACGATAAAGGGACCGGATCTAGTGAATAGCAAAACACATGCAAAACAAACTATTGCTTAAATAAATAGTTCTTACTAGCAGAATAAGACATGTTATTGCTTATACTACAGCAAAATGAATATATTTTATTACTTTCACGGGAAATGAAAAACATCGACATGACACAAACTCTGTTACACACTAATAAGGCACCTTGCAAAGAAAGGTGTCCTTTAGCCGCTCGTGTACATAGGTTATATTCAGTCTGTAGGGTGCTAGGCGCTGAGACACCGAGCCTGGGGGCCGGAACACTGTGTTCCTGCTGATAGGCCGCTGACTTGCCAGCAGCTAGTTATGAGAATCAACAAGATCTCAGGTTTCCTGCAACATTCACTTATTTCGCTCCCAATAATTCCTTTATATCACAGTAAGGAGAACTGCAAAGTCTGGCTGAAATCTCACACTCGGCATAAAAAAACATCTGAAAACCCTTTTCCAGAAATGAATAGTAAAAAAAATGCAGCTCTCATTACTTTACACACCAAGCTACTGGTTAGAGGCAGAATATAACCACATCTGTCTTATCAATATTCTCCCATACCATTAATAGTGCACTTGTCAATTAAGAGAAGTTGCCTATGCTCTATAAACATTCTCCAAGTGTTTTGCAAAGCCCAGGAGTCTTCTTTCAGACAACCAAGAACGCTAGAGAAAGAATGGTTCCTTGTGCCAAACCCAACGCTCAGTGTAAATACGCCAATTATTCCAAACCTTATAATGGAGCACAAATAACCACTGACAGTATTTTTCAGTATGATGGCGCCACCTAGTGTCTGAATGGAGAAATGCAAATGTGTCCTACTGAACACTGTGTGGCAAGCACCTGTGCCCACTCATAAGCCACACGAGCGTCTTGATTACACACATTACAGTCCTGGTCACAAAATGAATGCTGAGGCAACAGTTTCTGCAGAGAGTGGGACAGCAAGAGACCTACGCTGTCTACATCAAATGCACTGTATACAGAGTTTACACATACAGATCCTTAGTCTAACCTTGTGCTGCAATAGATGACTAAATACAGTATAAAAATATTCATCTTCCTCAAGATCTGTCCGACAAGCGCAAGAACAGTGAGGCATATAAAACTGCCTGCTCCCCTTACAATCCCAGCGGTAGGCAGTGTCACCCTAATACTATCACCCAGCACCGCAACCATGGCTGCGCGCTGGCTGTAGATGTGTTTGCTGGTGTGATGAAACTTGTGCATAACATGAAGCCCTATGATTACAATTAGATTGAATGCACCCTTAATTTTTAAGTTAAACTAGAAGAGGCACATCAGATCATGTAGCAAAGACCAACCCACGTGTACACATCACCTAAAGCCTTCCCCTTGGGTAATGCTAGACTAGGGCCTGACCGCGCTCTTCTTGGCAATTAATTTAAAAAAAAAAAAAACGCCTCTGTGGTGTTTGATAGATTAAATCTACCAGATGCTTTTCACAAATGAACGTCTGTAAATCTTATAACAACAATGTAGTAAACTAGCAAGCACCACACACAGTTTTCCATTCTCATCATGAGAGGAGCGTCAGGAGCGCTGCAGGTAAAGAGATTGTCTGGAGTCCGCCCTTAGTGAAGATTGACATCCTCTCCTGGGAAGGTTCTCATGGCAGATGGTGGAGTCACAATGGTGTAGGATGGCCGGCCGCTGGACAAAATGGTATAGAACATTTATAATGAACAATAGATCCACAATAATATACAGGGCTAGGTGCGTCATCGCTTGGAAAGTGATAAAATGGAGAGTGAAAAAGCAACAGCCAATCAGCTCCTAACTGCCATTTTTCAAACACAGCCTGTGACATGGCAGGTGGGACCTGATTGGCTGGTGCTTTTTCACTCTCCATTTTATCACTTTCCAAGCGATGACGCATCTAGCCCACTGGCATATAAAACTGCCTGCCTGTACACTAAACTTTGATAAGAAAAACAACTGAAACTAATTACTAGAACTGATTACTAAACTATACTTTACAATTCATGTCCTATAAAACACTGACGGTGCTTGTTTTTCTTATGATAATGGTTTTATGTTACGTGTCATCATCTGGTTACTTATATGTGAAACGGAAATATTATGCGCAAGCGTATTACTGCCTTGAAACTCCAATCGGCAAGTAGGGGGGACATCTATTCTTTTAAATGATACTTTCATATTAATCATTTATTGTGTACCATGAATACTATGCAAAGTGTTGGAAAATAAATGTGAATAAGATTATTTCCGCAACATATTAAGGTGTGTGACCCATGTTGGATTACATTTCTTTTCCTGCAGGTCTCCATGTACCCCTATGTACTTCCCCTACCTATATACTTATACCACTGGCATAGGTTATGATACCTCAGGCAGGGACAGATTAACAATGGGGAGGATTAGGGGGCGTGGCCTGCTGTGCACACAGACGGACGTGCGGACTTACAGCTCCTGCACTAAGCTGCACATTTATCCCGGCTGAGCCATCCTATACAGGTCATAGTGACCTCTCTCTGTTGCTGATACCCTGCAGCAGCTGCCCAGTGTTCGCTGCGGAGCCGGCGGTCACTCTAGGTGCCCGTGCGGGTTGCGGCCTGCACCGGGTTAGAAGCCGGGACCTCGATTTTTGCAGGGGCCAGACCGGAAGTTGTTGGTGGATGATCCCGAACCCGTTCAGCACTGCTGCCGCCCGCCGCCTAGCACTCCTCGCCTGCTGCCCACGGGTCTGACCCGACCCGCTACTGGAGAGCCGAGCGGTAGAGAGCCGGGGATTGTGAGCACTCACCCCGCCAAGCGGGATCCCCGTCACTAGCCGGAAGTCGGAGCCGCGGTGCTCACAGTGCCCGGACTGCGGGTGCCCGGACTGCGGGCCTCCGCACACGGAAGCCGCCGCGTCTACCTGATCACAGAGACCGCTGGTTGACGAGGATCCGGATCACCCGTGGAAGCCCAGAGCCCGGTAGTCAGTGTGGTAAGCACACTCTGCACTGCACCTCCATCTAGCAGATCCAGTCCTTCTGGCGACAGCCATTTTGCCTGCACTTCCACCCCCATATCAGTGTAGAGAATTGCAGGTGCTGTCTACTGAGCACTGAAGTGGGGACTTCATAAGTTCTGGTACCTTGCTCCATCCCAATTGCTGTTGGGTCTTAAAATTCCCAGCCATGTCACCCCCACTGCTAAATGCCGCTCTGCAGATACGCGTCTTTGTATAAGGGGGGAAGCATTCCTACGTCCGCGGGGTCTGCGCCCCTCCTGTAGCCCTTACCATCTACTAAACCCCTCAGGCACACTACCCCCCCCCCCTCATATCACCACCGCCTCTGGTCTGGGACGCACAGACCCTCACTGCTCTGGCGTATTGCTATATTGTAGGAGGACATTCCACATTCCGTCCTCAACTCTTTTTCAACCTGTGAAAGCGTTTTCATTTCGCCCCATGTGATGGACTGATAATACACCAGTGTGCCCTTACACCTTCTCTTTAATTCTTTAAGTGTATCCCTATTTAGTGTTTCTAAGCTAACTGGCACCGGCTTTTAATATGTCTAACAAGAACCGGAAAGCTTCAGCTACGACTACTCCTTCTATATTTACACCCAAAACCAAAGCCCAGTCGCAGAATACATATCGTGCGGGATCATCTCCCTCCGATTCCCCGTCAGAGCTGGACATAGATCCGTCTATACACTCTGTCCTCACTACTCTGGTAGACGGGATAAAGCTGACATTCCAACAGGAGCTCAAACGAGCGGTGGACGACTTTAAATCTGAACTGACTTCTCTTGGTACGAGAACAGATGCTCTGGAGTCCAAAACGGACAAAATATGCCAATACCAAGGTACGGTTGAGAGAGAGCTCTCCCTCCTGAGATCCGAAATCACTGATCTTAAGGAGAAACAAGAGGATTTGGAGAATAGATCACGTAGGAATAACCTTAGGGTCCAGGGTGTCCCTGAGACTATCTCTGCCCCGTCTATACCTGCATTTCTCAAAGATCTTTTTAGTATATTCTCCCTAGTCTTCATGATAACGAACTCCTCCTTGATAGGGCACACCGTGCACTTAGAGCCAGACCTCCTCCTGGCCAACAACCCAGGGATATTGTCACCCGATTACACTACTACCAGACAAGAGAGAAGCTTTTCATAGCGACTAGAGATACACCGTCTATTGCATTTCGGGATACACAAGTTCAGCTATTCCAAGATCTAGCACCTTCTACTATACAGAAAAGGAGAGATCTTCAACCTATCACAAGAATTCTGCGACACAACAATATAAATTATCGATGGAACTTTCCTTTCCAACTACAAGTCCTAGCAGACAACACTGTCCGCACAGCCAAAACGCTGGAAGAAGGCCCAAAATTATTAGAGGACTTAGATATTCTTCCGGAACCTAACACTGGTGTTGTTCCCATCGAGTTCTCCCAAGACGCAGCGTAACCGGCCCCCCTCAGGCTACATGGCAGCAAGTTCGGCATGGCCCGAAAAATGACTCTGCCCCTCCTTGATTTGGGACTCTTGCACGTTTGGTCATATACTCCGTCCCGAGACAGGAGTAGAATGGGATTCTTGCTATTACCCGCACTATATTAGTGATTTAATTCCTCATTCACAACCTCATTACTGCTGTATAGTATTAATGTTATCTCTTAGCATTCTTCCTCTTCTAGTTGGCTAGCGCCTTATTTCATTCACTGGCCTGCACTATGCCTATCATTAAGTCTCTATTGTTTATAGGCTCAATTTACATATTTTGTCTAACTACTTGGATAATTCTGTTTTTGTTTTATATGTTGTTTGCTATTTTGTGTTTCTGTTTGTATATCGTGGATCCACCGTCACTGCACCTCCCCTTATGCGAGTCCTACTGTATGGTTTAGGGGCCCATGGTCTCTCACCAGCCCTAGATTTAATTCCCTCCCCCAGGGGAAGATATTGTTCTAGTTCTTGTTCACCCCTTTTTTCCCCTTTTATTCTAGTGTGTTACTCGCTACCAATATGCATATCCCCTTTGTTGGGGTCTATTTTTTGAGGGGATTTGGCCTGCTAAGGCCCTTTTCTTTTCTTCTCTTTCCTCATTCATCTCTTTTTTCTTTCTTTTCTTTCTCTCCCCCTTTTTCTCCCCTTTTTCCCTCTCCCCGACTCGACTGGTCCTGTTCTAATTTTTCTAGGATTTTTCAGCGGAATTCTAAGCTTTTCTGATCTGGCCTCCCACATGGGTCTGAAGGTCTTCTCATTGAACGTTAATGGTCTCAATTCCCCCAGGCGACGTACACTTGTCCTGGATGCTTGTAGATGGGAAAAAGCTGACATTGTGATGCTTCAGAAGACACACATGACCGGTGAACATTCTCAATTGCGAGGTAAGCGCTTTCCCCAACCTTATTTTGCTTCTGCCCCTTGCAAAAAAAGAGGCGTAGCAATTCTGATCTCCAACAAGGTCCCTTTTACTCTCTCTAAGTCCTTGATAGACCCGGAAGGTAGATACCTCATGTTACTGGGTACTATTGGAGCAGAGACAATTACCCTAATCTATACGCACCAAACACAGGCCAGGGATGTTTCTTCCGCAATACATTTAGACAAATTTAACAGTTCTCTCAGGGTCACGTACTAATTGGCGGGGATTTTAATGCAGTCCTAGATCCAACCCTTGATAAAAAGGCTCCCACACAAATTAAACACTCCCCTGAGGTACTGCGGACGGCTCAAGTTCTGGGAGATGGCATGAATAGACTCATGCTGTTAGATTCCGGGCGCCTTCAAAATTCTATGGCTAGAGACTATACCCACTATTCCGCTCCTTACCAAATTTATGCAAGAATTGATATGATCTTAGTCTCCCGTTCCCTAGCATCTACGGTCTCCTATGCGGATATAAAGCCCGTCTCATGGACGGACCACGCGGGAACTGTCCATCTGTTCGACCTCTATAACCCCAGTGGTAGATCTAGATCCTGGCGTCTAGATGATAGCTTACTATTGGACCCTTCTGCTCTCCAGGACATTAGATCTACTATATCGGAATATTTTGAGATCAACTTGTCAGACGAGATCGCTAACAGTGTTATTTGGGAGGCTCATAAAGCCACGATAAGAGGTAAACTCATTAGAAAAGCATCTCACCGCCGGAAGCAAACCCGGAGTGAAATCTCCTCTTTAGAAACTGAAATATCTTCACTATTAGCAAAACATAAGCTACGCCCCACTCTTACTTTACTCTCCCAGATAAACACTTTAAGAGGCAGACTTAACACTGTGCCATCACGCAGATCGGCTTTCATCTTAAGACGGCTTCAGCAGAAATATTACGATAAAGCAGATAAAGCTGATTCCGTTTTGGCAAAAAAAGGCCTCGAACTTGATCAACAAACTCAGGTCTCAGCACACAGGGACCGCCACATATGATCCCGAGACAATAGTCCGGGAATTTCAGTCTTATTACGAAAAACTCTATAATCTCCCTACTCCCTCAACCCAGTGAGAGCCCCGGAACACCCCATCCCTCTCCTCTTTTTTCTCTGCCGTTTTACTCCCTCGTATTTCTGACCAACAACTGTTAGAATTAAATGCTGATTTTACAGACATAGAAATTCTCGGTGCCATCAAGGGACTTAAAACTTCTTCTGCCCCAGGCACGGACGGTTTTTCCCCCCAGTATTATAAAAAATGTGAAGCGGTGCTCACCCCCTTCCTTAAAAGGTTTTTTAACGACATATTAAACAGTGCATCTTTTGATGTTATGCCTTCCTTGGCAAGTATAGTTGTTATTCCGAAACCCGATTGGGACCCGGAACTAGTCACTAATTATAGACCTATATCGCTTTTAAATGTTGATATCAAGAGCTACGCGAAACTATTAGCGAATAGGCTGGGCCCCCTTCTCTCTAAATTGATTCACCCGGACCAGGTCGGTTTCATACCTGGACTTCAAGCCCTTGAAAACACGCGTAGGACGGTTGAGTTGATTCATGAAATACAAAGGCGAAAGATACCGGGTCTGGTCCTGGGTTTAGACGCCGAAAAGGCATTCGATCGGATTCAATGGCATTTTATGTTTCACACGCTTCAACATGCGGGTATTGCTGGCCGTTTCTTTCAAGGAATATCTGCATTATACGGTAACCCCAGGGCAGCTGTACTTGCCAACAGAGTGATGTCTCCGTCTTTCTCAATTGCCAATGGCACGCGACAGGGCTGCCCTCTCTCCCCTTTAATATTCACCCTCTCTATAGAACCCCTCGCTGCGTGGATCCGTGCCAACCCATATATAAAGGGAGTAAGGGTGGGCGCTGTCGAACACAAAATTGTACGCAGACGATGTTCTGCTCACAATCTCCGACCCTATACATTCTCTGCCCCATCTTTTTCGAGAAGTAGAGGAGTTTGGAGTACTCTCTGGTTTTAAAATTAATACTGATAAGACTGAGGTCTTGAACTTTTATATCACGCAAAGCGCGAAAGATAGCCTTACACGTATGTTTCATTTTCGTTGGAACAAGAGGCAGCTCACGTACCTGGGAGTTGCTATTACCAAAAATTATCATCTTTTTCAGGCCAATTAACCCAAACTACTCACCCAACTTAAAGAGATCTGGAAAACTGAGGGATCCGATATATCTCTTGGATCGGCCGTATCAATGCCGTTAAAATGAATTTATTGCCTAGACTCCTCTATTTGTTTCAAACACTTCCTGTTCGGGTGCCCCCTTACGTTTTCAAAAACCTCCAACACCCCACATCGCAATTTATCTGGTGCAAGAAGAAGCCTAGAGTGAAGCGTGTAACATTACAAAAACATTCCTCGGAAGGCGGCCTAGGGGTCCCGGACTTTAAGGCCTACTATATAGCTGCCAAATTAGCACAATGTATCCAATGGAATGCTCCTAAAACTGAGAGGGTTTGGGTCTCAATAGAAACTGATTACCTCAACTTGCATTATATATCTTCTTTATTATGGCTTCCTTGTTTAGCGCGCCCTCGCTCGGCTAAATCCCATCCGGTAGTTTCCCATTCTTTAGACATCTGGGACTCGGCTAATCGGAAGTATCACTCGGCTCCACACCCTTGCCCTCTGATTCCGCTATTCGATAACCCTTTGTTTCAGCCAGGCCGTCATCCAAATGCTCTCTTACATTGGCGGGAGGGAGGTATAAGACTGCTGAATGATCTAACAACTGATTACCTGTTCCCATCCTTCTCAGATCTCCAATCCAAATTTGCCTTCTCTCATAAACTCTTCTTCCAATACTTGCAGATCCGGCACTTTCACTCCACGCTCCTTACACAACTTAATCATAGATCACTGACCACTTTAGAAGATCTTGCAATGCATAAGGACTTGACTAAAGGACTTCTTTCCACTATTTCTAGATCACTGTTGCTCCCCTCCCAATGAGACAAAGAACCTCACGAAAGGGCATGGGAGTTAGACTTGGGGGAACAGTTAGATTCTGAGGAATGCTCTAATATCTACTCTAGCTTAGCGTCTAGCTCCATTTGTGTTTGAGCGAAGGAAAATGCGTATAAGCTCTTTTACAGATGGTATTATGTTCCCACTCGACTTGCTAAAATGTACCCGGAGTTCTCTCCTTTGTGTTGGAGATGTAAGACACTGGATGGAATATTCCTGCATATTTGGTGGGAGTGCCCTAAACTATTCCCCCTTTGGAGGGAAATAGGGCCCCTAATTAACTCAATCCTAGGTGTTCAAATACCCCTGTGCCTCAAGCATTTCCTTCTCGCCGTGTCGTTGCCCGGGGCTTCTCGATGTCAGACTAAACTATTTACCCATATGGTTCTAGCGGCTAAATGTGCCATAGCATCGTCCTGGAAATCCACAGAGGTTTCCACTCTGGGAGAAATTGTAGGGAAAATATGGCATATCTATACTATGGAACATATTACCAGTATCTTAAAGGGCTCTTCTGGGGCCTTTCATAGAACCTGGGAACCCTGGATGTCCTTTTTCAAGACCTCTCCACCGTTTTACTAATTGACATCTGCTCTCCCACATTTTATAAACGGTTTGCGATACAATACGAGGTTTTTCTAGTTTATTTCCCAAAGGACAGGGCCGGTCGAGTTCTCCCTCCATCTCTCTATACTATATCTCACTGTTCTTCTTCTCCTCCTCCCCCTCGTTTTCTAGACTATGTTTCTATCCTCCCTTTTTCTTCTCTCTCCCCTCTGTTTTCTCTCTGTTTCTATACTGTTTCCCATTATATTAAAAATTGATGAGACTGATTAATGGTTTATAACTGTATATGTTTACAGGAATCTTCCCTAGGTTTTTGATTTCCCCTATTGGGGTGTTCATTGCAATTCGACGATTCTGCAGGAATTCTATTGCACAATGTTACTATCAGTTCCTGTTTTGTATCTCATCTTCCTAATAAAATATTAAAAAAAAAAAAAAAAAAAACAATGGGGCGGATTGAGCTACAACTCCAGGCCTCCACATAAAAATAGGCTCATCATCATGGAATGACAGTATAATGATAAGTCACCTGGCTGGCCACATGATTGGGCATAAATCAAAAGTATTACATTTGTATTTCTAGTTTTCTTAAAAGATTCTGCAATTTTTCTATTTTTATGTATTTTGAAAGTCTGATAGTGTGAAAGCGTACACACCCACAAGGCATTAACCACACCCACATACAACTGACCACACCCACACAGCACTGGTCACAGCTCATCCCCTTCTTAGTATATGCCCGTAAAACATTTTCAGCCCCTGGCCCACGTGGCCCTTCATGTGGCCCTAATCTAATGGAAATGCGTGATCTTGTATAAAGTCGGGACCTGCCCACTTATGTGATTGTCTAAGTGAGGATGGAGCTGCATGTGATCAGAGCAATGTCATAATGTGATGAGGGGAATGAAGGCAGTAGGTACCCAGGGACTGAAGTTACTCCCTCCGCTAAAAGTAGTGTTATACTGCTCGTCAATTTTACGTGGAAGTATCGAACAGAAAAATACTCACTTCTGGATCTTGCGTAACAATCGTTACAGTTTAGAAGGCCATTACGAATTCTGACATCTGTTCCAGTAGTCGCATCACCAAGTTGTCCCTTACAGATTCCACACTAGACAGGGGCGAGAGGGGATTACAGCATAAATCTTTACACTTAAATGGAGCACAGTCAGTACACTTTGGGGGGTAATTCAGAGTTGATCGCCGCAGCAAATTTGTTAGCAGATGGGCAAAACCATGTGCACTGCGGGGAGGGGAGGGGGAAGATATAACATGTGCAGAGAGAGTTAGATTTGGGGGGGGGGGGTGGGGGGGGGGGGGAGTGTGTTCAATCTGAAATCTAAATTGCAGTGTAAAAATAAAGCAGCCAGTATTTACCCTGCACAGAAACAAAATAACCCACCCGAATCTAACTCTCTCTGCAAATGTTATATCTGCTCCAGTTTATTTTTACACTGCAATTTAGATTTCAGATTGAACACCCCCCCCCCCACCCCAAATCTAACTCTCTCTGCACATGTTATATCTGCCCCCCCCCCCCCCCCCCTCCCCGCAGTGCACATGGTTTTGTCCAACTGCTAACAAATTTGCGGCTGCGATCAACTCTGACTTACCCCCCATTGTCAGGACCTGATATTCCTCCTTTAATAAATAGGTAAATTTAGGTGGAGTGCCTATTCGAGGCCCCTTAGTTTCACGTCATTACCTGCCATGTTGTCCGCATGATTAACATAATATTTGACACTGAGTAATAGTGTGATCATGCTTCCACAGTACAATATAGGACTTCTGGGGTACGAAGCTTGGAGACCACCCAGCTAGAGCACATAACCTCCCACCAGGAAACACTGGGTCACAAATGCGAATATAGAAAAATGTATAAGATAGGATCAAACCTTGAAGCACTGGATGTGGAAATACAGACTGAGCGTCTCGATTATCATGGCTGCTCCCTTGCCAAGAGCAAGTCCGCACGTAGAGCACAATTTCTTCCCACTCACAGACCTGATAAAGAGCAAGCTGAGTGTCACACTCCGCACTAGAGCAAGGGGCGGGTTCCTAAGCAATACTCGCAAGCTGTGAAACAGACACATTTAATGTTTGCTATTGACCTTTTGTACCTGTTGGGTGACTGGCACTGTGGTGCAGAAGACTGCGTGGAATAGCCAATGTCCCTTGTATTCTCCCAGGAAGAGGATCTGTGTCACAAGACAAAACACTGTTTGAGTGAAGAAAAGTAATATACTAAAGAAATATATAGGGGAGATGTATTAAGCCTGGAGAAGTGATAAAGCAGTGATAAGTGCAAGGTGATAACGCACCAGCCAATCAGTTCCTAACTGACGATTTACATATTGGAGCTGATTGGCTGGTGCGTTATCACCCTGCACTTATCACTGCTTTATCACTTCTCCAGGCTTAATACATCTGCCCCATAATGTGAAAGAACTATGCAGTAAAAACCTAAAAGCAAATTGGATGCGTGTACTACGTACATAGGCGATGTCATGCTATAATCTTCTCGCACCAACTTTCTCTTATAACTAATGCTGCGCTGTTTGGAGTTGTTACACGGTGGCCTTGCAGCTCACATTTGGCCGAGCTGAAATATTCTGTGCTGCTGTTAACAATTTCATGCTCTGACTGCAAGTTGTTCTACCTCTGGCAACTCAGTCACTTGTATGCCCTTCTGTACCAAGAATGAAGGCAATAGGAGTCATGACCCCTGCCAATTGCACCATATATAAGAGTAGGCCAGGCATGACACTGTGTCACTGTCACTGCAATTGCGAACTGGTTTTGAAAAGCAAAGCCAAACTGTATTAAGCCTTAACAAGAGATAGATAAAGAGTGATAAATGACCAGCCAACCAGTTTCTATATGCAATTTTTCAAACACAGGGGTCTATTCATAAAGCAGTGAAAATAGTTGAGAAAAGGACCAGTTGAGAAGTTGCCTATGGCAACCAATCAGCCTTGAAGGAAGCCTTTATCATGTACATTCCATAAAATGTAAGGGAGATGCTGACTGGTTGCCATGAGCAACTTCTCCATTGGTCTGTTTCTCTACTCTTTTCACTGCTTTGTGAATAGACCCCACAGCCTGTTACATGGCAGCTAGGAAACAGATTGGCTGGTTATTTATCACTCTATCCGTCTCCACTTTATCTCTTGTTAAGGCTTAATACATTTGGGCCAAAATTACATAACTCTGTGTTAGCAGTGCAAAGACCCAGACACCCCACTGACTCCTCTAACTGCTGGAGGCAATCACACTCATTGGGATATCAAAGGCAAATTACACAGAAGAATACCACATATCAAACAACACTTTCATTTAGCATTCCAAGGGCAATTCAAAAGTTCAAGAGAATGGGAAAGAAACATAATATGGGAGCCAGAACCTTTGTGATCCAAGAATCTAGTCATATGTATACAATAATTAATGAGTAACAGAAAATAATTCCCTGGAACACAAAACAATAAAAAGTGCTCCAAGTTTTCTATCACGGTACTTTGTTGTCTTATTATAAGCAAACACAAAAGAAAACAAAGTGAGACATCATACATCTGGGTGAAATCAAGGTTTCCTAGTCATCAGTCACAGTAATGACAGATATTGCTTGTTGCAGAATGATCGACAACTCACCCCTTTGAGTCCAAGGAGGGTGCCCTCTGCTGGACACTGTTATTATCAACACAATTATTAAGAGACCTCACATCCTCAGATAAATAGGACTCTGATGACACTCCTAGTAATAAATTATAATAATATAAAAAAAAACAATGTTAATAAACATGAAAATAATTTGATATTAATCTAATTTGAACACAATTTAAAAAAAACAAGCTTCTAAAACAGGGAGGTTTATTTGTATGGCTCCACATATTCCATAGGACATGACAACATACAGCACATAAAAATAGTAAACATAATAACATGTATATGGGTACACAGCAAGACAGGTGGGCTGGGCAAAGAAGCAGGCCGGCAAGGCCAGGAAGCCAGGCAGGCCGGCAAGGCCAGGGAGCCAGGCAGGCCGGCAGGGCCAGGGAGCCAGGCAGGCCGGCAGGGCCAGGGAGCCAGGCAGGGAGGCAGGGAGCCAGGCAGGGAGGCAGGGCCAGGGAGCCAGGCAGGGAGGCAGGGCCAGGGAGCCAGGCAGGCCGGCAGGGCCAGGGAGCCAGGCAGGCCGGCAGGGCCAGGGAGCCAGGCTGACAAGGCCAGGGAGCCAGGCAGGCCGGCAGGGCAAGGAAGCCCTGATGGTGGGTACACACTGATAGATATATCTGCAGATCAATTGATCTGCAGATATATCTATGGACGGATCGGGCAGCGTGCTGTGCACACACATTGCCCGATCTGTCGGGGACTGACGTCATGCACTGGACGGGCATGTACACACGCCCGCCCAGTTCAGCTGTCAATCACCGCCGGCTGCTGCAGCTTGTGTACGGACGGTCGGCTGGTCGCCCGTACACACACAGCGATGCGCCAATATATCGGCAGATATATTGGCTGTCGGCTGTGCTGCAGGGTCGACGCAATATGTTTGTGAACGACGGAGTTCACAGACATATCGCCCGTACACACTGGCCGACGGACCCACGATATATTGGCTGTTCAAAAGAATGGCCAATATATCGGCCAGTGTGTACGGGCCTTAAGTCTTGGAGAAAGATAAAGTGGAGAGAGATAAAGCACCAGCCAATCAGCTCCTAACTGCCATGTTACAGGCTATGGGGGGAATTCAATTGGGCGCGAGGTTTAGCGAGGTAAAATCAAAAAGGGTCACAAGGTTTTCCGCACTGAATACCCCGTGACACAAGTAAAAAATTATATATATATATATATATTTTTTTTTCTTTTATATGGCGCCACATGGGATCTGCAGTGCCAAGTTACAGAGTGCACAGACATATAAGCAAAACAAGAAAACAGTGACTTACAATTCAAGATAATTTAGGAAGAGTACAGGGTATATAAACACTGCAGCATCAGCAGACAACACTGAAATAAGTGTCAGGGCGGCAGAAAACTGGGGGATTTGGTGCCGTCGAAGGGAGTATCGAAAAGAAGATAGGTTCAGTCAGAGATGGAAAAGCACATGAGGGAAGAGGGCCCTGCTCGTGAAAGCTTACATTCTAAAGGGGAGGGGCACACAGACAGAGGTGACACAGATGGGGTAGAAAGTGAGTGTGGGCCACAGAGGGCTTAGGATATAGATATATTATTATTAATTATTATTATTATTATTATTATTATCCTCCTTTATTTATATGGCGCCACAAGGGATCCGCATATATATATACCTCCATGTCTCCAGTGTTCTACCCCCATCTTGCCACTGGTAAGGGGGTCTGGTGGGAGATGTACACTACACGGAGGGGGAGGGGGGGGGGGGGGGGAGGTCACTCACGCACCGGGGTGCCAGAGCAAGTAATGGTGATTTTTCCTAAACACAACCATTTTAGGAATAATCAGACTTACCCTGGAGGTGCATGAAAAAAGACGCAGTGATTTCTATAGAGATCATTGTGTCTCATTTTCAGTCCTTCAATTGAATACCAAAACCCTGCGCCTGTGGGAAGAACGCCATACCATGAGGTTTTTTCAACTTCCATCTGCAATTGGATTCCCCCGTTTGATAAATACGTTACGAGCTGATTGGTTGATACTTTATCACTCTCAATGGCTTAGCATAGACTCCACAGTCTGATGACCGCAAAAATCACACCTCTGCATGTGTCTAGTTATAGGAGGCTATAGCAGACACGGCCAGTAATGTTGGGGGATTGTAGGGCAGTGCCTAAAGGGGGGTAGACACGGTGAGATCAGTGTTTAAAATCTAAGCAATCTGACTTCATTGCTTAGGTTTTAAGCACGGATCTGTCATGTGTATGCCCCCCAGCGATAGCGATGCGCAGCCTCACGAATCGCTATCGCAGGTGCTAGATTGAGCCTGCATGCAGGCTCAATCTAGTGGGTCGCTCACTTCACCGCTGTGTGAAGTGAGCGTCCCCCCGTCCCCCCACCACTCGCTCAGCACACAACACGCTGTGCTGAGCGGGGGGAGAGATGTGTGCTGAGCGGTCTGTGCTAAGATCGCTCAGCACACATCTCCCCCGTCAGTACTGGCCTTAAGAGACATCACTGAACAATCCTGATATGAGACTAGCGTTGCTTACCTAAGTGTAAGTGCAGTTTGCTGGAAGTGTTGCACTGCTGTTGTTGCATCTGGTCACTTTCCCCCACAGACATTCTCTCTTCTGTTTCAATTCTGTTGGAATCAGTCAACATATTACATATCATGAAAAAAGTCTCCTTTAATAATGCCAACATAATCTATTCTGCAGGAGGTCCTGACCAGCAGACAGTGTGTTACATTGTAATGTAATATACAAGGACACTACCTTGCGCTGTCAGCTGACCTTCCTGCAGTACAAGCCCTGTCAGCACATGCTTCCGGATCATAGTTACTCTCAAATATTGGGCCTAATACAGTAATACAGTATTGGGACTAATACAGTAATTAGCAGAATTTGCAACCCTTTTGTTAGCATGCTGGGTTTCGCCCACCGCTGCTGCCTCCACCCCCTTCAACAAGCAGAAATTGCGATTAAGGCGGAGGCCCGCAGCCATGTTTCTGATCACAGCGACTGCGTGTGACTTCACGCAGCCGCCGCAATCACAACCGCGGTTTCCCCGTCGCTGCCCCTGTTTCTCCATCGCCGCCCCCGCAACGCTCCGTCTCCACCCTGGAAACAGAGCAGGCAGGCAGAGGCGATCGCATTTTCTGCACCCCCCCCCCCCTCAGAAAATGCAGGACGGGTGCTGCGCATGTGCCCGCATCGTTTTCGGATTTGTTGCGGTTGGATCGCACACTGAATGAGGCCTATTGTTTTGATTTTGAAAAGCATATTACTAGGTTATAACAGACAACAATAAAATTTGGATCGAGGAAAAACTTTAAAGCCTGGGACAGTCTCTGGAAACAAAGGATAACTGGAATCTTCATGATCAATTTTGCGAAAGCGCCTATTCAACTGTCCGCAAAAACGGATTTGTGGTAATTTTACCATGAATTTCAATTCACCAAATCTGAGCAGATAAACATGGGGAAAATCCCAATTTTAAGTTAAAATGTTGGGATTTGGTTCTGAACCCCGGGGACAACCCCCTGAATGACTAATTAGAGTTTAAGATTATAATTATTTTTAACTGGCCAATAATATTAATGACATGTCATTTTTGGGGTGAAAAAGTGCAAAATGATAGAAATTAGGGTACATGGGACAGGTATATTGGGGTGCTTTGTGAGTAGGACAATTGTTTTTAGACTTGCAGTTGGGAGTAATCAGTCTGTTTTACACTTTAAAAAAAATAATCCCCTAAAATGACCCGATTATATACTTACAGACATTTTTATGTACCCCAAATTTAATTTTAGCACTAATTTTGCTGGGAGAAAACAATAGCTTTCTATAATTTTTTTCAATTTAAGAATTTTTTATATAACAGCCATTTGATCCTACTTAAGTATCAGAAATATGTTTATTGTAACCAGTAATAAACTGTTATACAGTTATCCGATGTTAGTTTAGCTTTTTTGAAGGTATGGACAGATTTACCCATTTGTCACTTTTGGCAACAATTTCATGGTAATCCCGTTTTTTCGAATTTGCGATCAATTACGGCAAAATGCGGGAGCGCACATATCCGCAAAAAGTCAGTTATTGCTACAAAAAAGATGCGAAAATGGCATTCGAGGTAAATTAGTATAGAACGTATACAGACCCCAATGATGGAAACCCAGCAATGATTCTACATACTGCTATCTATGAAGCATCACGCTACTATTGATGGAATACTGGTATCAATGGGGCACAGCGATACCATTGCTGGTATACTGGTATGTGTGGGGCATTGTGATACTATTGCTGGTATACTGGTATGTGTGGGGCAGAGCGATACTATTGCTGGTATACTGGTATGTGTGGGGTAAAGCGATACTATTGCTGATATACTGGTATGTGTGGGGCAGAGCAATATTGCTGGTATACTGGTATGTGTGGGGCATTGCGATACTATTGCTGGTATACTGGTATGTGTGGGGCATAGGGACACTATTGCTGGTATACTGGTATGTGTGGGGCAGAACGATACTATTGCTGGTATATTGGTATCTATGGGACATATCGACACTATTGCTGGTATACTGGTATCTATGGGGCATAGCGACACTATTGCTGGTATACTGGTATGTGTGGGGCAGAGCAATATTGCTGGTATACTGGTATGTGTGGGGCATTGCGATACTATTGCTGGTATACTGGTATGTGTGGGGCAGAAAGATACTATTGCTGGTATACTGGTATCTATGGGGCATAGCGACACTATTGCTGGTATACTGGTATCTATGGGGCATAGCGACACTATTGCTGGTATACTGGTATGTGTGGGGCAGAGCGATATTATTGCTGGTATACTGGTATGTGTGGGGCATTGCGATACTATTGCTGGTATACTGGTATGTGTGTGGCATTGCGATACTATTGCTGGTATACTGGTATGTGTGGGGCAGAGCGATACTATTGCTGGGATACTGGTATGTGTGGGGCAGAGCGATACTATTGCTGGTATACTGGTATGTGTGGGGCATTGCGATACTATTGCTGGTATACTGGCATGTGTGGGGCAGAGCGATACTATTGCTGGTATACTGGCATGTGTGGGGCAGAGCGATAGTATTGCTGGTATACTGGTATCTATGGGGCAGAGCGATACTATTGCTGGTATACTGGTATGTGTGGGGAATAGCGATACTATTGCTGGTATACTGGCATGTGTGGGGCAGAGCGATACTATTGCTGGTATACTGGTATGTGTGGGGCATTGCGATACTATTGCTGGTATACTGGCATGTGTGGGGCAGAGCGATACTATTGCTGGTATACTGGTATGTGTGTGGCATTGCGATACTATTGCTGGTATACTGGCATGTGTGGGGCAGAGCGATACTATTGCTGGTATACTGGTATGTGTGGGGCATTGCGATACTATTGCTGGTATTCTGGCATGTGTGGGGCAGAGCGATACTATTGCTGGTATACTGGCATGTGTGGGGCAGAGCGATAGTATTGCTGGTATACTGGTATGTGTGGGGAATAGCGATACTATTGCTGGTATACTGGTATGTGGGGGGTAGAGCGATACTATTGCTGGTACGATACTATTGCTGGTATACTGGTATGTGTGGGGCAGAGCAATACTATTGCTGGTATACTGGTATGTGTGGGGCAGAGCGATACTATTGCTGGTATACTGGTATGTGTGGGGCAGAGCGATACTATTGCTGGTACGATACTATTGCTGGTATACTGGTATGTGTGGGGCAGAGTGATACTATTGCTGGTATACTGGTATGTGTGGGGCAGAGCGATACTATTGCTGGTATACTGGTATGTGTGGGGCAGAGCGACACTATTGCTGGTATACTGGTATCTATGGGGCAGAGCAATACTATTGCAGGTATACTGGTATCTATGGGGCAGAGCGATACTATTGCTGGTATACTGGTATCTATGGGGCATTGCAATACTATTGCTGGTATACTGGTATGCGTGGGGCAGAGCGATACTATTGCTGGTGTCAAAGTCAGAAAAATATCCCTATACACGCTGCCATATTTGCACCTCACGCTGGTCCGCGCTGCGCATGCGTGCGCTTTCCCGTGATAGCGCATACCCGCTGTTGCGTGCACCCGCTGGTGCTCGGTATGCGTATTTACGGTAAAGTTTGTGTAGTCGTAGCGTGCGACTCATTCGTTACATATTTTCACAATTAACGTAGTTTATAGATTATGGTCCCTTTGATAGATTCTGAAAGTTTGGTTAATATAGAATGTCCCTGAACGGAGGGATCCCTCTTTGTATTGTGAGAAGGGTCTAACAGGAGTCATACAGTAGTGTTTGGTACCCATCGGAAGAGTATTTAAAATAAGATTTTACTTACCGATAAATCTATTTCTCGTAGTCCGTAGTGGATGCTGGGACTCCGTAAGGACCATGGGGATATAGCGGCTCCGCAGGAGACAGGGCACAATAATAAAAGCTTTAGGATCAGGTGGTGTGCACTGGCTCCTCCCCCTATGACCCTCCTCCAAGCCTCAGTTAGGATACTGTGCCCGGACGAGCGTGCATAATAAGGAAGGATATTGAATTCCGGGTAAGACTCATACCAGCCACACCAATCACACCGTACAACCTGTGATTTGAACCCAGTTAACAGTATGATAACAACGAAGGAGCCTCTGAAAAGACGGCTCACAACAAGAATAACCCGATTTTTGTAACAATAACTATGTACAAGTATTGCAGACAATCCGCACTTGGGATGGGCGCCCAGCATCCACTACGGACTACGAGAAATAGATTTATCGGTAAGTAAAATCTTATTTTCTCTGACGTCCTAGTGGATGCTGGGACTCCGTAAGGACCATGGGGATTATACCAAAGCTCCCAAACGGGCGGGAGAGTGCGGATGACCCTGCAGCACCGAATGAGAGAACTCCATGTCCTCCTCAGCCAGGGTATCAAATTTGTAGAATTTAGCAAACGTGTTTGCCCCTGACCAAGTAACTGCTCGGCAAAGTTGTAAAGCCGAGACCCCTCGGGCAGTCGCCCAAGATGAGCCCCCTTCCTTTTGGAATGGGCTTTTACAGATTTTGGCTGTGGCAGGCCTGCCACAGAATGTGTAAACTGAATTGTATTACAAATCCAGCGAGCAATCGTCTGCTTAGAAGCAGGAGCACCCATCTTGTTGGGTGCATACAGGCTAAACAGCGAGTCAGATTTTCTGACTCCAGCCGTCCTGGAAACATATTTTTCAGGGCCCTGACAACGTCAAGTAACTTGGAGTCCTCCAAGTCCCTAGTACCCGCAGGTACCACAATAGGTTGGTTCATGTGAAAAACAGAAAACACCTTAAGGAGAAATTGAGGACGAGTCCTCAATTCTGCCCTGTCAGAATGAAAAAATAAGTAAGGGCTTTATATATGATAAAGCCGCCAATTCTGACACACGCCTGGCTGAAGCCAGGGCTAATAGCATCGTCACCTTCCATGTGAGATATTTTAAGTCCACAGTGGTGAGTGGTTCAAACCAATGTGACTTTAGGAAACTCAAAACAACATTGAGATCCCAAGGTGCCACTGGGGCACAAAAGGAGGCTGTATATGCAGTACCCCTTTTACAAACATCTGAACGTCAGGCACTAAAGCCAGTTCTTTCTGGAAGAAATTCGACAGGGCCGAAATTTGAACCTTAATGGACCCTAATTTTAGGCCCATAGAAAGTCCTGTTTTCAGGAAATGTAGGAAACGACCCAGTTGGAATTCCTCTGTAGGGGCCTTCTTGGCCTCACACCACGCAACATATCTTCACCAAATGCGGTGAAAATGTTTTGCGGTTACATCCTTCCTGTCTTCGACCAGGGTAGGGATGACTTCATCTAAAATGCCCTTTCAGGATCCGGCGTTCAACCGCCATGCCGTCAAACGCAGCCGCGGTAAGTCTTGGAACAGACAAGGCCCCTGCTGGAGCAGGTCCTTTCTTAAAGGTAGAGGCCACGGGTCTTCCGTGAACATCTCTTGAAGTTTCGGGTACCAAGTCCTTCTTGGCCAATCCGGAACCACGAGTATCGTTCTTACTCATCTCCCTCTTATGATTCTCAGTACTTTTGGTATGAGAGGCATAGGAGGGAACACCTACTCTGACTGGTACACCCGCAGTGTTACCAGAGCGTCCACCGCTATTGCCTGAGGGTCCCTTGACCTGGCGCAATATCTGTCTAGTTTTTTGTTCAGGCGGGACGCCATCATGTCCACCTTTGGTTTTTCACAACGGTTTACAATCATGTGGAAGACTTCCCGATGAAGTCCCCACTCTCCCGGGTGGAGGTCATGCCTGCTGAGGAAGTCTGCTTCCCAGTTTTCCACTCCCGGAATGAACACTGCTGAGAGTGTTATCACATGATTTTTCGCCCAGCGAAGAATCCTTGTAGTTTCTGCCATTTCCCTCCTGCTTCTTGTGCCGCCCTGTCTGTTTACGTGGGCGACTGCCGTGGTGTTGTCCCACTGGATCAATACCGGCTGACCTTGAAGCAGAGGTCTTGCTAAGCTTAGAGCATTGTAAATTGCCCTTAGCTCCAGTATATTTATGTGGAGAGAAGTCTCCAGACTTGATCACACTCTCTGGAAATTTTTTCCTTGTGTGACTGCTCCCCAGCCACTCAGGCTGGCATCCGTGGTCACCAGGACCCAGTCCTGAATGCCGAATCTGCGGCCCTTTCATAGATGAGCACTCTGCAGCCACCGCAGAAGAAACACCCTTGTCCTTGGAGACAGGGTTATCCGCTGATGCATCTGAAGATGCGATCCGGACCATTTTTCCAGCAGATCCCACGGAAAGGTTCTTGCATGAAATCTACCGAATGGGATCGCTTTGTAAGAAACCACCATTTTTCACAGGATCCTTGTGCAATGATGCACTGATACTTTTCCTGGTTTTAGGAGGTTCCTGACTAGCTCGGATAACTCCCTGGCTTTCTTCTCCGGGAGAAAACATCCTTTTCTGGACTGTGTCCAGAATCATCCCTAGGAACAGTAGACGTGTCGTCGGAAAAAACTGCGATTTTGGAATATTTAGAATCCACTCGTGCTGTCGTAGAACTACTTAAGATAGTGCTACTCCGACCTCCAACTGTTCTCTGGACCTTGCCCTTATCAGGAAAGCGTCCATATTTCTTTTAAGAAGAATCATCATTTCGGCCATTACCTTGGTAAAGACCCGGGGTGCCGTGGACAATCCAAACGGCAGCGTCTGAACTGATAGTGACAGTTCTGTACCACGAACCTGAGGTACCCTTGGTGAGAAGGCAAATTTGGACATGTAGGTAAGCGTCCCTGATATCCAGTGACACCATATCGTCCCCTTCTTCCTGGTTCGCTATCACTACTCTGAGTGACTCCATCTTGATTTGAACACTTGTATGTAAGTGTTCAAATATTTCAGATCTCACCGAGCCGTCTGGCTTCAGTACCACAATATAGTGTGGAATAATACCCCTTCCCTTGTTGTAGAAGGGGTACTTTGATTATCACCTGCTGGGAATACAGCCTGTGAATTGTTCCCAATACTGCCTCCCTGTCGGAGGGAGACGTTGGTAAAGCAGACTTCAGGAACTTGTGAGGGGGAGACGTCTCGAATTTCCAATGTACACCTGGGATACTACGTGTAGGATCCAGGAGTCCACTTGTGAGTGAGCCCCCTGCGTGCTGAAACTCTTGAGATGACCCCCTACCGCACCTGAGTCCGCTTGTACGGCCCCAGCGTCATGCTGCGGACTTGGCAGAAGCTGTGGAGGGCTTCTGTTCCTGGGAATGGGCTGCCTGCTGCAGTCTTCTTCCCTTTCCTCTACCCCTGGGCAGATATGACTGGCCCTTTTGCCCGCCTGCCCTTATGGGGACGAAAGGACTGAGACTGAAAAGACTGTGTCCTTTTCTGCTGAGATGTGACTTGGGGTAACAAAAGGTGGATTTTTCAGCTGTTGCCATGGCCACCAGGTCCGATGGACCGCCCCTTTATACGGCAATACTTCCATGTGCCGTCTGGAATCTGCATCACCTGACCACTGTCGTGTCTTCGTCTGGCAGATATGGACATCACATTTACTCTTGATGCCAGAATGCAAATATCCCTCTGCGCATCTCGCATATATAGAAATGCATCTATAGTCAATAAAATCTTGTCCCTGTCAAGGGTATCAATATTTTCAGTCAGGAAATCCGACCAAGCCCCCTCAGCGCTGCACATCCAGGCTGAGGCGATTGCTGGTCGTAGTATAACACCAGTATGTGTGTATATACTTTTAGGATATTTTTCAGCTTCCTATCAGCTGGCTCCTTGAGGGCTGCCGTATCTGGAGACGGTAACGCCCCTTGTTTTTATAAGCGTGTGAGCGCCTTATCCACCCTAAGGTGTGTTTCCCAACTCGCCCTAACTTCTGGCGGGAAAGGGTATACCGCCAATAATTTTCTATCGGAGGAAACCCACGTATCATCACACACTTCATTTAATTTATCTGATTCAGGAAAAACTACAAGTAGTTTATTCACACCCTACATAATACCCTTATTTGTGGTACTTGTAGTATCAGAAATATGTAACACCTCCTTCATTGCCCTTAACATGAAACGTGTGGCCCTAAAGGAAAATACGTTTGTTTCTTCACCGTCGACACTGGAGTCAGTGTCCGTGTCTGTGTCTGTGTCGACCGACTGAGGTAAATGGGCGTTTTTACAAGCCCCTGACGGTGTCTGAGACGCCTGGACAGGTACTAATTTGTTTGCCGGCCGTCTCATGTCGTCAACCGACCTTGCAGCGTGTTGACATTATCACGTAATTCCTAAATAAGCCATCCATTCCAGTGTCGACTCCCTAGAGAGTGACATCACCAATACAGGCAATTTGCTCCGCCTCCTCACCAACATCGTCCTCCTACATGTCGACACACACGTACCGACACACATCACACACACAGGGAATGCTCTGATAGAGGACAGGACCCCACTAGCCCTTTGGGGAGACAGAGGGAGAGTTTGCCAGCACACACCAAAAACGCTATAATTATACAGGGACAACCCCTTATACAAGTGTTTTCCCTTATAGCATTTTTATATATGTAATCATATCGCCAAATAAGTGCCCCCCCTCTCTGTTTTAACCCTGTTTCTGTAGTGCAGTGCAGGGGAGAGCCTGGGAGCCTTCCTCACAGCAGAGCTGAGCAGGAAAATGGCGCCGTGTGCTGAGGAGAATAGGCCCCGCCCCTTTTTCGGCGGGCTCTTCTCTCGGAGTTTGTGAGATCTGGCAGGGGTTAAATACATCCATATAGCCTCAAGGGCTATATGTGATGTATTTTAGCCATAAAAAGGTATTATACATTGCTGCCCAGGGCGCCCCCCCCAGCGCCCTGCACCCTCAGTGACAGTTGGTGACTGTTGGTGAAGTGTGCTGACAACAATGGCGCACAGCTGCAGTGCTGTGCGCTACCTTATGAAGACTGAAAGTCTTCTGCCGCCTGTTTCTGGACATCTGGACCTCTTCAACTTCGGCATCTGCAAGGGGGGTCGGCGGCACGGCTCCGGGACCGGACTCCATGGCTGGGCCTGTGTTCGATCCCTCTGGAGCTAATGGTGTCCAGTAGCCTAAGAAGCAAATCCATTCTGCACGCAGGTGAGTTTACTTCTCTCCCCTAAGTCCCTCGTAGCAGTGAGCCTGTTGCCAGCAGGACTCACTGAAAATAAAAAACCTAACTTAAACTTTTATTCTAAGCAGCTCAGGAGAGCCACCTAGATTGCACCCTTCTCGTCGGGCACAAAAATCTAACTGAGGCTTGGAGGAGGGTCATAGGGGGAGGAGCCAGTGCACACCACCTGATCCTAAAGCTTTTATTATTGTGCCCTGTCTCCTGCGGAGCCGCTATATCCCCATGGTCCTTACGGAGTCCCAGCATCCACTAGGACGTCAGAGAAATAGCAATATTCCGGTGTTGGTTTGGAGCGTATTAATCGCTCGTGCGAATAGTTATGGACATAAGAAGTTTATGTCCATTACTATTATTTACTCTTACTCAGGTATGCGGCGGGAAACCCAGTGTCCCACCCACCTGAGCTGTTTGAAATCGTCACAGCCCACCTGTATGAATCAACCTATGACCTTTTGTTATAATGCGAAGCCGAATTCCTGTGTCCAATGGACGATCAGATTGTAGGGACCATTAGATTGCATTGTGTGTGGGGCAAAAATAGGCAGGCCGACCACATCCAGCTCTCACTCTTCAACGGTTCTCATTGCTGAAAATCGGGTGCTGGATGTCCAGGCGCATGCGATCGTTTCCCCTTGTGCGTAAGTTTTTCTCCGTGATCATATTGTCTTACTGTGAGCCATTTCTCTCATCTCTCTCTCTCCCTCTCTTCTCTTTCTCTCGTATTTTCCCTTGATTAGATTGTATTGTATTTCCTGCATAGTTATCTGGTTAGTTGGTTTATGTTATACTGTAGTGTATCATTTGTACTGTGATTCCTTTTTGCAAGAATAATTAGTTATAATACATATAATAGGCTTTGGACCCTAAACAGATATCTGTGTATTTTCTCATAGTGTTAAGTGTTCATAGAGCGTCGGTGACGCTCAAGCAGCTTTGTAGTTAATCAGGTTACACCAGGTTACACTTACACTTTGTCTCTACACTAAGGTATACTGTGTATCTCATTGTTAAAGGTATAGATATAAAGGTATAGCGTTGTGAGCGTTTGCGCCGCTGGTGATCTCCTCGTGGTCTCGAGCGTCCGCTACGCCATAGCGAATCATTACGTCAGTCAACAGCCAATAGCGTGTCAGCCTGTGATCTCTGGGCCGTGAGCGAACGCGACGCTTGAGCGTCTCGCCTACGGCTGAGCGATCGATATGCAACTAGCGTACCCTTACGGTACTTCTTACGTAGATAGCGTACAGTGTTCTTAGACCTCATAAAGGGTTATAAGTACGATAAATAATTTAGCTTTATCAATTGGCGGCTCGTCCTATCCTTCACATATCTGCACTAGGTAGATCAGCAGACATTATCCCTCAGCAAAGGGCGGGAGGTTGTCTCGTAGTGCTGACGGGATAAGCGTCTGCTTCGCTTAGATAACGAGTGCTGAAGGAATCCGGGAACCGGAGGTAAGAACAAAACGCTAGTGTCTTTTAAAACTGTTTATTTTTCTTCTGTTTTGCGTATACACGCACGCATACATATATCTGCATTTCTTTTTTTCATTTTCGTATATCACCATCCTGTCTGCCAGTTTTATAGTTGATAGAAAGTGCTAAAAGAGATTTGCTGTTATTTCATAGTTTAAGAATAAAGGTTACATAGTTAAAAGTATAGACAAACACACAGGTTTGCCTGGACGATAAGGCAAAATCAGTGTGGTGTGCGGTAGATGATCAGGGATCATCTACATTGATAAAAGTATAAATTGTGTTACGGTAGATCTTTTGCTTTGCGTACACGTGTCCCTAACAAAAGACTTGTGTACGCAATCCAAAGGCAGACGCACGCAGCGTACATTACGCAACGGAGCGTCCGGTTACGCCCACGTAGCTCAAGTCACGATAAGTTGAAGTAACGCAACGCGATAAGTAACGCAAAGCGGTAAATAGCGCAACAGGCGATAAATAACGCAAGTCTATTTTTGGTGTCCGAAATTTAAATTAACAGATCCTGCTCCTAATTGGTAACACAGCTGGGCTAAAGAAAAATTTCTGCGCAGAAATAGAAATAGAAGCAAAAGAGTGCATGTGGTGAGTGAGTGTTTTTCATACATTTATACAATTTTAGAGGTTGAACCAAAAGAAATCACCGAGTACTCGTGAGGAACATACGTGTAAGTGACATGCACGGTGGCTAGGGAGGCATCCTTGGTTAAACACAATATATGAGCATTAGAGTATAGCGGACCAGGAGGTAATACAGTAACGAGACCAGGAGGTCATACTGTAACGAGACCAGGAGGTCAGACCAGGAGGTCATAGCAAACCAGCAGGTTCAGGTAAAATAGACAAAGAAGTCCGCTATACAGTCCACAGGCACAACACCGAAAAGGGTTGGTGCAACACCCATATAGGCCATACAAGCTCTTGCTGAAGGAATTCGCAGCCGCAATTATCGATTCCATTTGGTCTTTCCGTACATAAGCTTAGGTGCTTGTGTGCTGAACGATTGGACCGCACGTAATTGTGTACAGTAGTTAGTAATCTGACCTAGTACCATTAGAGTAAAGGGTTCACAAACGCTATTTGTACATTCTAACGTGATTTGTGTAATTTTTTATTTTTACAAAAAGGGAAGTTCGCTGGTCACTCAGGAACTATCTGACAACCCCACCTTTACTGGAAAGAGTAGTGCTCTTCGGATCACACTCGCATTTTTCAGTAAACAAAAGGTTAATAGGTGCCCTGTGTCGAGTGCGCCAGCACCATATCGGTGTGATCAGGTCGCATTGGTCGGCGTGGGCGAGCGAGTGGGGTGCTCGGTAAACTTCACCGTCTGCCTATCGTGAATAATTTGGTTTTCTGTAAGGGTTCGCTGAAGACCCTGATATAGAGATCAGAGGTAGAGCAAGCAACGCCTGCAGATTATGGGGGCCAGTTGTTCAGGTAGGGGGCGATCAACCTCGGTTCGGGTTGACTCTGTAAACCGACCTATTGGATCGGCCAGGTACATAATGTGTGAGAAATATGGAAGTCACACAGAAGCTTTATGTGATGAATGGGAGAGAATGACTGTACAAGACAGGGAAAAATTCCCAAGAATAGGTAGCTTCAGTCCAGAAGTGTTACAAAATATAAGGAGGAGGATATGTCTCATAAAATCAACAAAGAGACGAATTCAGCATCATGATTATTTACAGTTGTGGCAACAGGAAGGTGAGATACAGAGAGGTTTGGCTCTGGCGGCGGGATCTGGGGCAGTCAGGAAACTGGTAGCCACAGCCCCGCCACCACCATACATAACAGGAGAGAAGTTGATTGCGGAGAGAAACGCACTAAGGTGTAACGCACAATCACTTAGTAACCATGTAAATGTTAATGATAATGTTAACCCATTAACCCATGCAAGTATTAACCCGTGCAAGTTGTACCCTGTTTTGAACTTCCCTCAGGAGTGTGAACAAGAAGAAGATTCGGCAACAATTTCAGCGCTCTCTCTAGCGGCCACCATATCAGAAACCACAGTAGGAACTGCTCCACTCACGAGATTAGTGAAGGCCCCTAGCGGAGGGATAGGTGAGGTCGTGTCAACGGGTAAGTACGGCACCATGCATTATGCTGAGACAATTGTACCACAACAAACTGTAGAATCTACACAGAGTGAAGTTGTTAAAATTAATCCAGTTAAGGTGATAGTAGTTCCCAATGGGAAAACAGATGCATCAGGAGCCACACCCGTTAGGAACATTGCCATGTATTGCCCGTTTACTAGAATGGAATTGAGGACCATAGTGTCTGAATTCCCAGACCCCAGAAAAGATTTAGTTGCAAGCCAAAAATACATCAGGGATCTAGGAAACACTTTAGAGCCCAATAATAAGGATTGGCAGATAGTGCTAAGAGCTTGCTTACCTTCCAATGTCGACTCAGCCCAATTCTTAGTTGATTGTGGACTAGATAAAGATGTACCGCTTACAGATGTGTACGACAAAGATAATGTAAAAAGGATAAATTTACAGTTAAAAGAGTATTTCCCAGCCGTTGTTAAATGGAACAGAATATTCTCCATTAAACAAAAGGAGTCCGAAACGGCAGCAGAATATTTCCACCGGGCACTATTAGAAATGGCAAAATACACTGGTATAGAAGACATTAGGACCAACCCAAACCATCAAGAAGTAGCAGTATCTGTACTGATGGATGGTTTAAAAGAAACATTAAAGGCTAGGGTACAAACCACGCAACCATGTTGGCGAGGTCTGTCAGTGTCCACTTTGAGAGAGGCTGCTATTGATCACGACAGAAACATCACCAAACACAGAGAGTCACAAAGTGATAAGTTAATGTCAGTAAGTATACAGGCTCTGACCACAAAGCAGCCTGCGTATGTACCACCTAACCTGTGGGTAAGTCAACTGTTGTAATATGTTATTATTGTCACAAACAGGGACATTTTGCACGAGACTGTAGATCAAGAAATATACAAAAATCTTACCAACCCCCTAGACAACGACACGACACACGACATTGGGATCAGGGTCCACAGAGGCGGAGTTATGAGCCACATACAGGGGAAACAAAAAGATATCCCCCGAACAGAGACTGGCATGCCTCTGATAGTCCCCAGCCAACTCCCTCACAAGTAGTTGCTGTCAACAGGATTCAGGGAGGTCACCATACCCAATAGGGGTGTGGCCATACCTGTAATCTGCAGCCAGTAAAATTGATTGCCAATCTTGGAAGTGAACCTGAGATCGCAATTAATGTAGCTGGTAAAACTTTAAACTTTCTTGTAGACACAGGGGCGGCCAAGTCAGTGATAAATTCGACAGTGGGCATGAGAACCACTGGTAGGACAGTTCCAGCCATGGGAGTAACAGGAGTAGTCCAACACTACCCTGTTAGCAAACCAGCCGAGATTACAATAGGACCCTTGCATACCAAGCATTCCTTTTTGCTGGCTGCATCGGCACCAACCAATCTCCTGGGAAGAGACTTACTGTGTAAAATGGGGTGCGTCATTTATTGTACTTCTGAAGGTGTATTCTTGGACATACCTGAGAATCACGCTCAGGAAGTGCGAGACATGTTAGACTCCCCATCAAAATTAATGTCACATACCATTATGACAAATAGGAATCCATCCCAAGTAGAAGAGATGACATCTCAGATACCAGAGTCACTTTGGACAAAAGACGGACAGGACACTGGATTAATGGCAAACGTAGCTCCAGTAGTTGTACAAGTAAAAGATGGTAGGATAGCTCCAAAAATCCCACAGTATCCTCTGAAGCCAGAGGTGGAGTTAGGAGTTTTCCCTGTAATAGAGCGCTTGCTACAACAGGGCATTCTGGTGAGAACGTCCAGCACAGCCAATAGTCCCATCTTCCCTGTTAAAAAGAGTGGGGGGAGGGGTTACAGGCTAGTGCAGGATCTAAGGGGGATTAACAAAATAGTTGAGAGTCAGTTCCCCGTAGTGCCAAATCCAGCTGTCATCCTAATGCAAATTCCTCCCACTGCCAAATTTTTCACTGTTATTGACCTCTGCTCCGCATTCTTTTCGGTACCTCTGCATCCTGACAGCCAATATTTGTTTGCATTCACATACAGAGGAGTCCAATACACGTGGACTCGATTACCCCAAGGTTTCATAGATAGTCCAAGTATATTTTCTCAGGCTTTGCACGATTGTTTACAGTCTTTCCAACCAGTGAGTGGATCTGTATTAATACAGTACGTGGATGATCTACTACTGTGTTCTGATTCATTGGAAGCATCCCTGAAGGATACGAAACAGCTCCTGTTTCATCTTTCAGACACAGGACACAAGGTTTCCAAAGACAAGTTGCAATTATGCCAAACTAAGGTAAAATATTTGGGACACTGTCTAACACGAGGACTGAGACACCTGACCGCTGATAGAATCCAAGCAATTAGAGACATGACTTTGCCACAAACCCAGCAACAGATCAGAACGTTTTTAGGAATGTGTGGGTATTGCCGTAATTGGATCCCAGGGTTTTCCATTTTAGCGCTACCTTTGCAGGAAATGGTCTCCTCAAACAAACCTGATAGGATTTTGCATACAGACGAATCCGAAACAGCATTTGAGAGACTCAAACAGTGCCTAACGGAGGCGCCAGCGCTAGGTATGCCGGACTATGGGAAACCCTTTGAACTATACGGAACAGAAAGTGCTGGTTGCGCAGCAGGTGTACTAACCCAAAAACACGGTGATGCCAGCAGGCCAGTTGCATACTACAGCGCTCAGCTAGATACGGTAGCGCGATCCCTCCCCACATGCTTGCGAAGCGTTGCGGCGATAGCATTGCTAGTGACAAAAAGCGAAGATGTCGTGCTAGGCCACAACCTCACAATCCATACGCCACATGCAGTATCGGCCTTATTGAATTCTGCCCAAACCAGACACGTCTCATCAGCGAGGTTTACAAGATGGGAATTGGCACTAATGGCCCCAGTAAACATCACCATAAGGAGATGCAGTGCATTAAATCCTGCAACATATCTCCCAGGTGTGCCTGGTCAGGCACAAAGGGTGGAAGGTGAGAGTGATGGGGAAGGAGGATTTAATACAAAGGAAGATACACATGATTGTATGGAATATTTGACCCAAAATTTTACCGCAAGGCCTGACATCAGTGACAATCCACTGGAAGATGCAGAACTCACGTTCTACACGGACGGTAGTTGTCACAGACAGTCAGACTCGGGAGACTTGTGTACTGGATACGCAGTCGTAGATGACCAAGACACCATAGAAGCGGAACCGCTAGGCCCACCTCACTCAGCCCAGGTTGCTGAACTGGTCGCCCTAACCAGAGCATGTGAATTGGCTAAGGGTAAGTCAGCCAATATCTACACCGATTCTAGATACGCATTCGGGGTAGTCCATGATTTCGGAGCCCTATGGCGCCTCAGAAATTTCATGACGGCAGCTGGTACACCGATAGCGCATGCAGCTCACATAAAAAGGTTTCTAACAGCGATACAGGAACCCGACAGAGTGGCTGTTATCAAATGTAAAGCACATACATATAGTCAAGACCCAGTATCACTTGGTAACAGCCGAGCAGACGAAGCTGCTAAGCTAGCAGCTGCTACCCCCATACAGACAGACACCACACAACTGATGGTATTTAATACCATCAACACACAGAAGTTGTGTGAGATGCAGAATTTGTGTTCCACACAGGAAAGAGCGGTCTGGAAGGCAAAGGGATATGGCCAAGAGTCCTCAGGGCTCTGGACGGATGGACATGGTAAACCAGTGGCCCCCAGAACATATCTTCCATGTCTGGCTGAAGCAGCTCACGGGCTGACTCATCTAGGCAAGGAGGGAATGTGCAAATTGGTAAGAGCATACTGGTGCGCCCCAGGATTCTCCTCTCATGCGAGTAAAAGAGCAATGTCATGCCTTACCTGTCTGAGGAAGAATATTGGAAAGGCAATACCTACAGAACCATCCCATGTCCCACCTGCCGGCGGCCCTTTCCAGGTAATACAAATTGACTTTATACAATTACCCCCTTGTCGGAATTTGAAATATGTACTTGTTTGTATAGATGTTTTTTCAAATTGGGTCGAAGCATTTCCTGCGGCTACAAATACCGCTATGTTTACTGCTAAGAAAATTGTGCAGGAATTTGTATGTAGATATGGTATCCCTAGAATAATCGAAAGTGATAGGGGTACCCATTTTACAGGTGATGTCTTTCAAGGAATGTGTAAGTTAATGGGAATTGATAGCAAGCTGCACACTCCGTACCGTCCACAGGCGAGTGCGAAGGTCGAAAGAGTGAACAGCACTATTAAAAATAAATTGAGCAAAGTAATGGCAGAGACAGGATTGACATGGCCAGAAGCTTTACCCATTGTACTGTACAGCATCAGAACCACTCCCAGGTCCCCACTTAATCTGTCTCCCTTTGAAATCTTGTTTGGTCGACAACCGCATGTCATGATTAACCCTCAGGATGATTTGAAATGTAACAATGAAGTAACTGTAAAGTACTTGATTAACATGAGTAAACAGTTGAGGAATCAAAATGATAATCTGAAGTTGGTGATTCCTGATCTACCAGGTAGTAATTGTCATGACATTGAACCTGGGGATTATGTAATGATACGGAATTTTCTACGCTCAGGTTGCCTTATTGACAGATGGGAAGGACCATACCAGGTCTTATTGACTAGCACTACAGCATTGAAGGTTGCTGAGAGAGAGACTTGGGTCCATTCATCCCACTGCAAGAAGGTTGCTGATCCAGAGAAGTCCCGTGATAAGGAACAGACGGTAGAGGTTGTATCACTGGAGTGTCTGTTCCAGGAGGACTGAGGCGGCACCTGAGCCTTGAAGACCGAGAGCTGTTGTCGACTCCCCACTCCCTTTTATTGTTTTTTTGTCCACTTCCCATCCCCTCTCCCTCAAATGTATTTTTCCTCCTTCTCATTCTTCTTCGTCTCCTCCTCAAAGATGGACTTGCCCCAAGAGTCTGTGATCCGGATTTTCCTGTTGACCATGATGTTGACCAGAGCAGTCTGTTCCGGCGAGAGTACCATGGAGGTCGATAGAGGTTCTGGAATGGGTTCTGATGATAAAGATGGAGGCGTAGTTTTCCAAGATCAACCTAACCAACAAGCAAAGGCGAGTATCAGAAAACGATCCGATAGCATTGACCATAGAAGGAATTGTGACGGATTATTAGCTGAAGAGAACTGTATCTGTAGGCTCTGTAACAATGTCATTGAAGATGGGTGCATTAAGAAATGCCAATCCAGTTTTAATATCCATATGGATCGGCATCCATTAAGTGACTATCACTCCTTAGTGGGTAATGTGTTAAACAAAACAGATTGTTGGGTATGCTCTCAAGTACCTCAGGGTCATAGCAAATCAGGGCTAGTACCATTTCCTTTAACGATAGAGGAGGTACTTGAGTTAAGTGGTGGGAGACCGGTGGACCGGAGGTTTAATATCTCCAGCCCTCCTAGTTTGAAGCTCCACCAATACCATGTGGATAGGTCCCTATTATGTTTCAACATCTCCAATCCCAGAAAGCCGGGAAATTGGGAAGTGTCATGGAGTAACCACACCATGACCTTTTCGCATAGAGCAGATAGAATGCCTACAGATACAGAGCTTGTACGCCACATAGCCAGTAGAGGAAAATCTTTCCGGTATAGATATACCTTAGGAAATAGGATTACTAGAGTTGGAGAAGTATCACCAGGATACTGTGCACATATCGTACAGCCTGATACGTGTATTAAGCAGATGGAAGAATTAGGATTAGGAGATTTCACCTGGAAGGTGTGTAATATGGTAATGTCCTTCTCCGTCCCATATGTTCTCCCCGATGATGCATATTTCATATGCGGGAGAAAGGCGTACAAGTGGCTTGCCCCAAACTCTGAAGGATTGTGTTATATTGGAAAAGTATTGCCTGAAGTAATGACTGTAACACATGACAAAATGAAGGACATACACCGTGGTGCCCAAGCTCCTTATACTCACACTCATTACGAGCACCGAGTTAAAAGGCACCTGATAGAGAAGACAGAGCATCCGGCCTCTGATCTGATAAGTGAATCCACCGGGATTCAATTCTTAATCGCGTTAGATTTCACCCGCACCGCTAGAGGAGTGCTAAATTATAAATACATATCGGCGCTCGCAAATTTGTTAGATAATATCACCGAAATGTATGATGACACGTTTAGATACACTGGAAGAGAACTTCAAGCCTATAAAACAGAACTGGTGCAGCATAGAATGGTTCTTAATTACCTCACAGCAGTGACAGGCGGATATTGTGTTACACTGGCAACGCAGTACGGCGTGAAGTGTTGCACGTATATCACAAATAGCACCGAGGATCCGGTAGAGGTCATAGACCAAAAGATGGACGATATTCTCCAACTAAAATGGGAATTTCGCCGAAAACACAATCTCACCCTTGCTGCTGTAGGTAATGAGCTGACTAGTTGGGTGTCATGGTTGAACCCGCGAAATTGGTTCTCTGGTTTAGGAGACTGGGCTCAAGGAGTCATAATGGATGTTGGGAAGTTTCTCCTATGTATCTTAGGTGTCGTTATATCGATTGGCTTGATATTTAGATGCGGTCAGGCTTTAATGAAGTGCAAACAAAGTACAAGAGTGATGAGTTTGAGGAGTGAGGAAACTGTAATTAACCTGGATTTGATTTACGACCCAACGATAGAAACAATGATGTGATGAAAATGCGATTATACGGTCCGTTTCTTTCACCTGTTTTTCTGCTTTTCTCCAAGATAAAAAGACCCCCTTGGACGAGGAAGTTGACGAGACGCTATACAGACAACGGATGGACCAAAGAAGAAGTTTTGACCACTTGAGAAACGGACATTTGATGAACTTTGCCATGGATCCCCAGTTTCCCTAGAATTTTAAACTTACGCTAGCCCAACGTTTTTTTTGTAAATCTAATGGCATTGACAAAGCTTATTGCTCACGCCTAAGGAGCAAAACAGCGCAAAGAAGACGACTTTCAACTGATACCGAACAAAACTTCAACCGACAGATGTACATTAACCTGACATAGAATACCACCGCATTTACCGTAATTATGTCTTTTCTTCATTTCTACAACCCTCAGGTAATGACACACATAGTATAGGGAATACAGGCACAGATATCAGCAATCACATATTCCCCAATTCATGTATCATCAACTAAAATGTGCTCCCCATTTTGTTCAAAAGCCGAAAAGAGCTCGGTAGAGTTTGACAGCCCATCCACAGATCCTTAATACGGGATGAGAAGGAATTCAAATGTATACTTCGCAATACCTCGAAGCTTGATTTACAACACGTACGGCACGATGATACATGACCCCCCAAACATGGACTCATACACACATGCTTCTGCTATCTCACTAGGTCATACCCTCTTCACACCTACTCCTCTCTCCTCCCCTACCCAACCATGGAAATGAATTAACCCCTGACATATATTTTTCTCTTTTTGAAATGTTTTAGAAGGTGGCAGTTATTATTGACTGCCAAAGGGTGGACTGTCAAAGTCAGAAAAATATCCCTATACACGCTGCCATATTTGCACCTCACGCTGGTCCGCGCTGCGCATGCGTGCGCTTTCCCGTGATAGCGCATACCCGCTGTTGCGTGCACCCGCTGGTGCTCGGTATGCGTATTTACGGTAAAGTTTGTGTAGTCGTAGCGTGCGACTCATTCGTTACATATTTTCACAATTAACGTAGTTTATAGATTATGGTCCCTTTGATAGATTCTGAAAGTTTGGTTAATATAGAATGTCCCTGAACGGAGGGATCCCTCTTTGTATTGTGAGAAGGGTCTAACAGGAGTCATACAGTAGTGTTTGGTACCCATCGGAAGAGTATTTAAATAGCAATATTCCGGTGTTGGTTTGGAGCGTATTAATCGCTCGTGCGAATAGTTATGGACATAAGAAGTTTATGTCCATTACTATTATTTACTCTTACTCAGGTATGCGGCGGGAAACCCAGTGTCCCACCCACCTGAGCTGTTTGAAATCGTCACAGCCCACCTGTATGAATCAACCTATGACCTTTTGTTATAATGCGAAGCCGAATTCCTGTGTCCAATGGACGATCAGATTGTAGGGACCATTAGATTGCATTGTGTGTGGGGCAAAAATAGGCAGGCCGACCACATCCAGCTCTCACTCTTCAACGGTTCTCATTGCTGAAAATCGGGTGCTGGATGTCCAGGCGCATGCGATCGTTTCCCCTTGTGCGTAAGTTTTTCTCCGTGATCATATTGTCTTACTGTGAGCCATTTCTCTCATCTCTCTCTCTCCCTCTCTTCTCTTTCTCTCGTATTTTCCCTTGATTAGATTGTATTGTATTTCCTGCATAGTTATCTGGTTAGTTGGTTTATGTTATACTGTAGTGTATCATTTTTGTACTGTGATTCCTTTTTGCAAGAATAATTAGTTATAATACATATAATAGGCTTTGGACCCTAAACAGATATCTGTGTATTTTCTCATAGTGTTAAGTGTTCACAGAGCGTCGGTGACGCTCAAGCAGCTTTGTAGTTAATCAGGTTACACCAGGTTACACTTACACTTTGTCTCTACACTAAGGTATACTGTGTATCTCATTGTTAAAGGTATAGATATAAAAGGTATAGCGTTGTGAGCGTCTGCGCCGCTGGTGATCTCCTCGTGGTCTCGAGCGTCCGCTACGCCATAGCGAATCATTACGTCAGTCAACAGCCAATAGCGTGTCAGCCTGTGATCTCTGGGCCGTGAGCGAACGCGACGCTTGAGCGTCTCGCCTACGGCTGAGCGATCGATACGCAACTAGCGTACCCTTACGGTACTTCTTACGTAGATAGCGTACAGTGTTCTTAGACCTCATAAAGGGTTATAAGTACGATAAATAATTTAGCTTTATCACTGGTATACTGGTATGTGTGGGGCAGAGCGATACTATTGCTGGTATACTGGTATGTGTGGCGCAGAGCGATACTATTGCTGGTATACTGGTATGTGTGGGGCAGAGCGATACTATTGCTGGTATACTGGTATGTGTGGGGCAGAGCGACACTATTGCTGGTATACTGGTATGTGTGGGGCAGAGCGACACTATTGCTGGTATACTGGTATGTGTGGGGCAGACCGATACTATTGCTGGTATACTGGTATCTATGGGGCAGAGCAATACTATTGCAGGTATACTGGTATCTATGGGGCAGAGCGATACTATTGCTGGTATACTGGTATCTATGGGGCAGAGTGATACTATTGCTGGTATACTGGTATGTGTGGGGCATAGCGATACTATTGCTGGTATACTGGTATCTATGGGGCAGAGCGATACTATTGCTGGTATACTGGTATCTATGGGGCAGAGCGATACTATTGCTGGTATACTGGTATGCGTGGGGCAGAGCGATACTATTGCTGGTATACTGGTATGTGTGGGGCAGAGCGATACTATTGCTGGTATACTGGTATGTGTGGGGCAGAGCGATACTATTGCTGGTATACTGGTATGTGTGGGGCAGAGCGACACTATTGCTGGTATACTGGTATGTGTGGGGCAGAGCGATACTATTGCTGGTATACTGGTATCTATGGGGCAGAGCAATACTATTGCAGGTATACTGGTATCTATGGGGCAGAGCGATACTATTGCTGGTATACTGGTATCTATGGGGCAGAGTGATACTATTGCTGGTATACTGGTATGTGTGGGGCATAGCGATACTATTGCTGGTATACTGGTATCTATGGGGCAGAGCGATACTATTGCTGGTATACTGGTATCTATGGGGCAGAGCGATACTATTGCTGGTATACTGGTATGTGTGGGGCAGAGCGATACTATTGCTGGTATACTGGTATGTGTGGGGCAGAGTGGTACTATTGCTGGTATACTGGTATCTATGGGGCAGAGCGATACTATTGCTGGTATACTGGTATGTGTGGGGCATAGCGATACTATTGCTGGTATACTGGTATCTATGGGGCAGAGCGATACTATTGCTGGTATACTGGTATCTATGGGGCAGAGCGATACTATTGCTGGTATACTGGTATGCGTGGGGCAGAGCGATACTATTGCTGGTATACTGGTATGTGTGGGGCACTGCGATACTATTGCTGTTATACTGGTATGTGTGGGGCATTGCAATACTATTGCTGGTATACTGGTATGTGTGGGGCAGAGTGATACTATTGCTGGTATACTGGTATGTGTGGGGCAGAGCGATACTATTGCTGGTATACTGGTATGTGTGGGGCAGAGCGATACTATTGCTGGTATACTGGTATGTGTGGGGCAGAGTGATACTATTGCTGGTATACTGGTATCTATGGGGCAGAGCGATACTATTGCTGGTATACTGGTATGTGTGAGGCAGAGCGATACTATTACTTGTATACTGGTATGTGTGAGGCAGAGCGATACTATTGCTGGTATACTGGTATCTATGGGGCAGAGTGATAATATTGCTGTTATACTGGTATGTGTGGGGCACTGCGATACTATTGCTGTTATACTGGTATGTGTGGGGCATTGCGATACTATTGCTGGTATACTGGTATGTGTGGGGCAGAGCGATACTATTGCTGGTATACTAGTATCTATGGGGCAGAGTGATACTATTGCTGGTATACTGGTATCTATGGGGCATAGGGACACTATTGCTGGTATACTGGTATCTATGGGGCAGAGGCAGCGATACTATTGCTGGTATACTGGTATGTGTGGGGCATAGCGATACTATTGCTGGTATACTGGTATCTATGGGGCAGAGCGATACTATTGCAGGTATACTGGTATCTATGGGGCAGAGCGATAATATTGCTGGTATACTGGTATCTATGGGGCAGAGTGATACTATTGCTGGTATACTGGTATGTATGGGGCATTGCGATACTATTGCTGGTATACTGGTATGTGTGGGGCATTGCGATACTATTGCTGGTATACTGGCATGTGTGGGGCAGAGCGATACTATTGCTGGTATACTGGTATCTATGGGGCATTGCGATACTATTGCTGGTATACTGGTATGTGTGGGGCATTGCGATACTATTGCTGGTATACTGGCATGTGTGGGGCAGAGCGATACTATTGCTGGTATACTGGTATGTGTGGGGCAGAGCGATACTATTGCTGGTATACTGGTATCTATGGGGCAGAGCGATACTATTGCTGGTATACTGGTATGTATGGGGCAGAGTGATACTATTGCTGGTATACTGGTATGTGTGGGGCAGAGCGATACTATTGCTGGTATACTGGTATCTATGGGGCAGAATGATACTATTGCTGGTATACTGGTATGTATGGGGCAGAGTGATACTATTGCTGGTATACTGGTATGTGTGGGGCAGAGCGATACTATTGCTGGTATACTGGTATGTGTGGGGCAGAGCGATACTATTGCTGGTATACTGGTATGTGTGGGGCAGAGCGATACTATTGCTGGTATACTGGTATGTGTGGGGCAGAGCGATACTATTGTAGGTATACTGGTATCTATGGGGCAGAGCGACACTATTGCTGGTATACTGGTATGTGTGGGGCAGAGCGACACTATTGCTGGTATACTGGTATCTATGGGGCAGAGGCAGCGATACTATTGCTGGTATACTAGTACGTGTGGGGCAGAGCGATACTATTGCTGGTATACTGGTATCTATGGGGCAGAGCGACACTATTGCTGGTATACTGGTATGTGTGGGGCAGAGCGATACTATTGCTGGTATACTGGTATCTATGGGGCAGAGCGACACTATTGCTGGTATACTGGTATGTGTGGGGCAGAACGATACTATTGCAGGTATACTGGTATCTATGGGGCAGAGTGACACTATTGCTGGTATACTGGTATGTGTGGGGCAGAGCGACACTATTGCTGGTATACTGGTATCTATGGGGCAGAGGCAGCGATACTATTGCTGGTATACTAGTACGTGTGGGGCAGAGCGATACTATTGCTGGTATACTGGTATCTATGGGGCAGAGCGACACTATTGCTGGTATACTGGTATGTGTGGGGCAGAGCGATACTATTGCTGGTATACTGGTATCTATGGGGCAGAGCGACACTATTGCTGGTATACTGGTATGTGTGGGGCAGAACGATACTATTGCTGGTATACTGGTATCTCTGGGGCAGAGCGATACTATTGCTGGTATACTGGTATGTGTGGGGAATAGCGATAGTATTGCTGGTATACTGGTATGTGTGGGGCAGAGCGATACTATTGCTGGTATACTGGTATGTGTGGGGAATAGCGATACTATTGCTGGTATACTGGTATGTGTGGGGAATAGCGATAGTATTGCTGGTATACTGGTATGTGTGGGGCAGAGCGATACTATTGCTGGTATACTGGTATCTATGGGGCAGAGTGATACTATTGCTGGTATACTGGTATGTAAAGGGCAGAGCGATACTATTGCTGGTATACTGGTATGTGTGGGGAATAGCGATAGTATTGCTGGTATAGTGGTATGTGTGGGGAATAGCGATAGTATTGCTGGTATACTGGTATGTGTGGGGCAGAGCGATACTATTGCAGATATACTGGTATCTATGGGGCAGAGCGACACTATTGCTGGTATACTGGTATGTGTGGGGCAGAGCGACACTATTGCTGGTATACTGGTATCTATGGGGCAGAGGCAGCGATACTATTGCTGGTATACTGGTATGTGTGGGGCAGAGCGATACTATTGCTGGTATACTGGTATCTATGGGGCAGAGCGACACTATTGCTGGTATACTGGTATGTGTGGGGCAGAACGATACTATTGCTGGTATACTAGTATCTATGGGGCAGAGCGACACTATTGCTGGTATACTGGTATGTGTGGGGAATAGCGATAGTATTGCTGGTATACTGGTATGTGTGGGGCAGAGCGATACTATTGCTGGTATACTGGTATGTGTGGGGAATAGCGATACTATTGCTTGTATACTGGTATGTGTGGGGAATAGCGATAGTATTGCTGGTATACTGGTATGTGTGGGGCAGAGCGATACTATTGCTGGTATACTGGTATGTGTGGGGAATAGCGATAGTATTGCTGGTATACTGGTATGTGTGGGGCAGAGCGATACTATTGCTGGTATACTGGTATGTGTGGGGAATAGCGATAGTATTGCTGGTATACTGGTATGTGTGGGGCAGAGCGATACTATTGCTGGTATACTGGTATGTGTGGGGCAGAGCGATACTATTGCTGGTATACTGGTATCTATGGGGCAGAGTGATACTATTGCTGGTATACTGGTATGTGTGGGGCATAGCGATACTATTGCTGGTATACTGGTATGTGTGGGGCATTGCGATACTATTGCTGGTATACTGGCATGTGTGGGGCAGAGCGATACTATCGCTGTTATACTGGTATCTATGGGGCAGAGCGATACTATTGCTGGTATACTGGTATGTATGGGGCAGAGTGATACTATTGCTGGTATACTGGTATGTGTGGGGCAGAGCGATACTATTGCTGGTATACTGGTATCTATGGGGCAGAGTAATACTATTGCTGGTAAACTGGTATGTATGGGGCAGAGTGATACTATTGCTGGTATACTGGTATGTGTGAGGCAGAACGATACTATTACTGGTATATTGGTATCTATGGGGCAGAGCGATACTATTGCTGGTATACTGGTATGTGTGGGGCAGAGCGATACTATTGCTGGTATACTGGTATCTATGGGGCAGAGCGATACTATTGCTGGTATACTGGTATGTATGGGGCAGAGTGATACTATTGCTGGTATACTGGTATGTGTGGGGCAGAGCGATACTATTGCTGGTATACTGGTATCTATGGGGCAGAGTGATACTATTGCTGGTATACTGGTATGTATGGGGCAGAGTGATACTATTACTGGTATACTGGTATGTGTGAGGCAGAGCGATACTATTACTGGTATATTGGTATCTATGGGGCAGAGCGATACTATTGCTGGTATACTGGTATGTGTGGGGCAGAGCGATACTATTGCTGGTATACTGGTATGTGTGGGGCAGAGCGATACTATTGCAGGTATACTGGTATCTATGGGGCAGAGCGACACTATTGCTGGTATACTGGTATGTGTGGGGCAGAGCGACACTATTGCTGGTATACTGGTATGTGTGGGGCATAGCGATACTATTGCTGGTATACTGGTATGTGTGGGGCATTGCGATACTATTGCTGGTATACTGGCATGTGTGGGGCAGAGCGATACTATCGCTGGTATACTGGTATCTATGGGGCAGAGCGATACTATTGCTGGTATACTGGTATGTATGGGGCAGAGTGATACTATTGCTGGTATACTGGTATGTGTGAGGCAGAGCGATACTATTACTGGTATATTGGTATCTATGGGGCAGAGCGATACTATTGCTGGTATACTGGTATGTGTGGGGCAGAGCGATACTATTGCTGGTATACTGGTATGTGTGGGGCAGAGCGATACTATTGCTGGTATACTGGTATGTGTGGGGCAGAGTGATACTATTGCAGGTATACTGGTATCTATGGGGCAGAGCGACACTATTGCTGGTATACTGGCATGTGTGGGGCAGAGCGATACTATCGCTGGTATACTGGTATGTGTGGGGCATTGCGATACTATTGCTGGTATACTGGCATGTGTGGGGCAGAGCGATACTATCGCTGGTATACTGGTATCTATGGGGCAGAGCGATACTATTGCTGGTATACTGGTATGTATGGGGCAGAGTAATACTATTGCTGGTATACTGGTATGTATGGGGCAGAGTGATACTATTGCTGGTATACTGGTATGTGTGAGGCAGAGCGATACTATTACTGGTATATTGGTATCTATGGGGCAGAGCGATACTATTGCTGGTATACTGGTATGTGTGGGGCAGAGCGATACTATTGCTGGTATACTGGTATGTGTGGGGCAGAGCGATACTATTGCTGGTATACTGGTATCTATGGGGCATTGCGATACTATTGCTGGTATACTGGTATGTGTGGGGCATTGCGATACTATTGCTGGTATACTGGCATGTGTGGGGCAGAGCGATACTATTGCTGGTATACTGGTATGTGTGGGGCAGAGCGATACTATTGCTGGTATACTGGTATCTATGGGGCAGAGCGATACTATTGCTGGTATACTGGTATGTATGGGGCAGAGTGATACTATTGCTGGTATACTGGTATGTGTGGGGCAGAGCGATACTATTGCTGGTATACTGGTATCTATGGGGCAGAATGATACTATTGCTGGTATACTGGTATGTATGGGGCAGAGTGATACTATTGCTGGTATACTGGTATGTGTGGGGCAGAGCGATACTATTGCTGGTATACTGGTATGTGTGGGGCAGAGCGATACTATTGCTGGTATACTGGTATGTGTGGGGCAGAGCGATACTATTGCTGGTATACTGGTATGTGTGGGGCAGAGCGATACTATTGCAGGTATACTGGTATCTATGGGGCAGAGCGACACTATTGCTGGTATACTGGTATGTGTGGGGCAGAGCGACACTATTGTTGGTATACTGGTATCTATGGGGCAGAGGCAGCGATACTATTGCTGGTATACTAGTACGTGTGGGGCAGAGCGATACTATTGCTGGTATACTGGTATCTATGGGGCAGAGCGACACTATTGCTGGTATACTGGTATGTGTGGGGCAGAGCGATACTATTGCTGGTATACTGGTATCTATGGGGCAGAGCGACACTATTGCTGGTATACTGGTATGTGTGGGGCAGAACGATACTATTGCTGGTATACTGGTATCTCTGGGGCAGAGCGATACTATTGCTGGTATACTGGTATGTGTTGGGAATAGCGATAGTATTGCTGGTATACTGGTATGTGTGGGGCAGAGCGATACTATTGCTGGTATACTGGTATGTGTGGGGAATAGCGATACTATTGCTGGTATACTGGTATGTGTGGGGAATAGCGATAGTATTGCTGGTATACTGGTATGTGTGGGGCAGAGCGATACTATTGCTGGTATACTGGTATCTATGGGGCAGAGTGATACTATTGCTGGTATACTGGTATGTAAGGGGCAGAGTGATACTATTGCTGGTATACTGGTATGTGTGGGGAATAGCGATAGTATTGCTGGTATACTGGTATGTGTGGGGAATAGCGATAGTATTGCTGGTATACTGGTATGTGTGGGGCAGAGCGATACTATTGCAGATATACTGGTATCTATGGGGCAGAGCGACACTATTGCTGGTATACTGGTATGTGTGGGGCAGAGCGACACTATTGCTGGTATACTGGTATCTATGGGGCAGAGGCAGCGATACTATTGCTGGTATACTGGTATGTGTGGGGCAGAGCGATACTATTGCTGGTATACTGGTATCTATGGGGCAGAGCGACACTATTGCTGGTATACTGGTATGTGTGGGGCAGAACGATACTATTGCTGGTATACTAGTATCTATGGGGCAGAGCGACACTATTGCTGGTATACTGGTATGTGTGGGGAATAGCGATAGTATTGCTGGTATACTGGTATGTGTGGGGCAGAGCGATACTATTGCTGGTATACTGGTATGTGTGGGGAATAGCGATACTATTGCTTGTATACTGGTATGTGTGGGGAATAGCGATAGTATTGCTGGTATACTGGTATGTGTGGGGCAGAGCGATACTATTGCTGGTATACTGGTATGTGTGGGGAATAGCGATAGTATTGCTGGTATACTGGTATGTGTGGGGCAGAGCGATACTATTGCTGGTATACTGGTATGTGTGGGGAATAGCGATAGTATTGCTGGTATACTGGTATGTGTGGGGCAGAGCGATACTATTGCTGGTATACTGGTATGTGTGGGGCAGAGCGATACTATTGCTGGTATACTGGTATCTATGGGGCAGAGTGATACTATTGCTGGTATACTGGTATGTGTGGGGCATAGCGATACTATTGCTGGTATACTGGTATGTGTGGGGCATTGCGATACTATTGCTGGTATACTGGCATGTGTGGGGCAGAGCGATACTATCGCTGGTATACTGGTATCTATGGGGCAGAGCGATACTATTGCTGGTATACTGGTATGTATGGGGCAGAGTGATACTATTGCTGGTATACTGGTATCTATGGGGCAGAGTGATACTATTGCTGGTATACTGGTATGCATGGGGCAGAGTGATACTATTGCTGGTATACTGGTATGTGTGAGGCAGAACGATACTATTACTGGTATATTGGTATCTATGGGGCAGAGCGATACTATTGCTGGTATACTGGTATGTGTGGGGCAGAGCGATACTATTGCTGGTATACTGGTATCTATGGGGCAGAGCGATACTATTGCTGGTATACTGGTATGTATGGGGCAGAGTGATACTATTGCTGGTATACTGGTATGTGTGGGGCAGAGCGATACTATTGCTGGTATACTGGTATCTATGGGGCAGAATGATACTATTGCTGGTATACTGGTATGTATGGGGCAGAGTGATACTATTACTGGTATACTGGTATGTGTGAGGCAGAGCGATACTATTACTGGTATATTGGTATCTATGGGGCAGAGCGATACTATTGCTGGTATACTGGTATGTGTGGGGCAGAGCGATACTATTGCTGGTATACTGGTATGTGTGGGGCAGAGCGATACTATTGCAGGTATACTGGTATCTATGGGGCAGAGCGACACTATTGCTGGTATACTGGTATGTGTGGGGCAGAGCGACACTATTGCTGGTATACTGGTATGTGTGGGGCATAGCGATACTATTGCTGGTATACTGGTATGTGTGGGGCATTGCGATACTATTGCTGGTATACTGGCATGTGTGGGGCAGAGCGATACTATCGCTGGTATACTGGTATCTATGGGGCAGAGCGATACTATTGCTGGTATACTGGTATGTATGGGGCAGAGTGATACTATTGCTGGTATACTGGTATGTGTGAGGCAGAGCGATACTATTACTGGTATATTGGTATCTATGGGGCAGAGCGATACTATTGCTGGTATACTGGTATGTGTGGGGCAGAGCGATACTATTGCTGGTATACTGGTATGTGTGGGGCAGAGCGATACTATTGCTGGTATACTGGTATGTGTGGGGCAGAGCGATACTATTGCAGGTATACTGGTATCTATGGGGCAGAGCGACACTATTGCTGGTATACTGGCATGTGTGGGGCAGAGCGATACTATCGCTGGTATACTGGTATCTATGGGGCAGAGTGATACTATTGCTGGTATACTGGTATCTATGGGGCAGAGTGATACTATTGCTGGTATACTGGTATGTATGGGGCAGAGTGATACTATTGCTGGTATACTGGTATGTGTGAGGCAGAGCGATACTATTACTGGTATATTGGTATCTATGGGGCAGAGCGATACTATTGCTGGTATACTGGTATGTGTGGGGCAGAGCGATACTATTGCTGGTATACTGGTATCTATGGGGCAGAGCGATACTATTGCTGGTATACTGGTATGTGTGGGGCAGAGCGATACTATTGCTGGTATACTGGTATCTATAGGGCAGAGTGATACTATTGCTGGTATACTGGTATGTATGGGGCAGAGTGATACTATTGCTGGTATACTGGTATGTGTGAGGCAGAGCGATACTATTACTGGTATATTGGTATCTATGGGGCAGAGCGATACTATTGCTGGTATACTGGTATGTGTGGGGCAGAGCGATACTATTGCTGGTATACTGGTATGTGTGGGGCAGAGCGATACTATTGCTGGTATACTGGTATGTGTGGGGCAGAGCGATACTATTGCAGGTATACTGGTATCTATGGGGCAGAGCGACACTATTGCTGGTATACTGGTATGTGTGGGGCAGAGCGACACTATTGCTGGTATACTGGTATGTGTGGGGCATAGCGATACTATTGCTGGTATACTGGTATGTGTGGGGCATTGCGATACTATTGCTGGTATACTGGCATGTGTGGGGCAGAGCGATACTATTGCTGGTATACTGGTATCTATGGGGCAGAGCGATACTATTGCTGGTATACTGGTATGTATGGGGCAGAGTGATACTATTGCTGGTATACTGGTATGTGTGAGGCAGAGCGATACTATTACTGGTATATTGGTATCTATGGGGCAGAGCGATACTATTGCTGGTATACTGGTATGTGTGGGGAATAGCGATAGTATTGCTGGTATACTGGTATGTGTGGGGCAGAGCGATACTATTGCTGGTATACTGGTATGTGTGGGGCAGAGCGATACTATTGCTGGTATACTGGTATGTGTGGGGCAGAGCGATACTATTGCAGGTATACTGGTATCTATGGGGCAAAGCGACACTATTGCTGGTATACTGGCATGTGTGGGGCAGAGCGATACTATCGCTGGTATAATGGTATCTATGGGGCAGAGTGATACTATTGCTGGTATACTGGTATGTGTGGGGCATAGCGATACTATTGCTGCTATACTGGTATGTGTGGGGCATTGCGATACTATTGCTGGTATACTGGCATGTGTGGGGCAGAGCGATACTATCGCTGGTATACTGGTGTCTATGGGGCAGAGCGATACTATTGCTGGTATACTGGTATGTATGGGGCAGAGTGATACTATTGCTGGTATACTGGTATGTGTGGGGCAGAGCGATACTATTGCTGGTATACTGGTATCTATGGGGCAGAGTGATACTATTGCTGGTATACTGGTATGTATGGGGCAGAGTGATACTATTGCTGGTATACTGGTATGTATGGGGCAGAGTGATACTATTGCTGGTATACTGGTATGTGTGAGGCAGAACGATACTATTACTGGTATATTGGTATCTATGGGGCAGAGCGATACTATTGCTGGTATACTGGTATGTGTGGGGCAGAGCGATACTATTGCAGGTATACTGGTATGTATGGGGCAGAGCGACACTATTGCTGGTATACTGGTATGTGTGGGGCAGAGCGACACTATTGCTGGTATACTGCTATCTATGGGGCAGAGCGACACTATTGCTGGTATACTGGTATGTGTGGGGCAGAACGATACTATTGCTGGTATACTGGTATCTATGGGGCAGAGCGATACTATTGCTGGTATACTGGTGTGTGTGGGGAATAGCGATACTATTGCTGGTATACTGGTATGTGTGGGGAATAGCGATAGTATTGCTGGTATACTGGTATGTGTGGGGAATAGCGATACTATTGCTGGTATATTGGTATCTATGGGGCAGAGCGATACTATTGCTGGTATACTGGTATGTGTGGGGAATAGCGATAGTATTGCTGGTATACTGGTATGTGTGGGGCAGAGCGATACTATTGCTGGTATACTGGTATGTGTGGGGAATAGCGATAGCATTGCTGGTATACTGGTATGTGTGGGATGTCACTACAAAGAAAGTGCAGGGTTCTTAGCGATCAGTCTCACTCTGTGCAAGTTATATAAGAAAAGAAAACATTTGGGTGGAGTACATTTACGGAATTGGTCACATACTAGACTTACTGCATATGAGAGAAAGCATAGGGGTGACTGAATGGCATCAGCTATGACATGCAGTTCTGTAAACAATGGCTGCAAAATAGGCACAAATGACTGCAAAAAACAGTGTACACTAACATAGCGCATCTCCACTCATTAGTGATTAATCATCTTAAGTGTATATTTACATCTATCCTATACCCGCATAATAGCAGGTCCTTACTTAGCGTTGCCTATGTGTGGACACACAAATACCTTCCCTCACCCCGCCTCTCTGGCTATAAGGCTTTCTGTGTCCACTATGCAATTGTGCATTCGCGTGAGTTTAGTTTTTGGGCATGCGCAGTGTACAAATTTGCCATCATGCAGGAATGACCCACATCTTAATATTTGTTTGCCTTTTGCGATATACAGTACACAGTTCCTGTATTTATTAACCTGTTATTTATATGGCGCCACAAGGGTCCCGTAGCGCTGTACACGTACTCTGTGACATTTAACCATCTCCCACATGCAGTCACGCAGAGATGTAACACAAAATCCACCGGGTAACTGCATGGAGTGTCATGGCATACAGCTCCGCTGTGAAATACAAGCTCCATCATAAACTTTTATACCCAGCTGAAAAACCTACATGTTTCTCTGTATCTGCTCCTTGTCTGTTCTGTGCAGAGCTCCCTCTAGTGTCCACAGCTGCACTTGCGGTTTGCCATCTTCTGTCTGTGCTATATTCTTTTTGGCCTCTGTCCACGGCTACAAACAAACCAAAATAACATTAAGGTTGTGTTGGTTTTTCAATTCCAGCATTTCAGCAACCACTTCAAAATGTTTATTAATAGTGTTTTGCAAACCATGTAATTAATATCATAATTGCAAAGACGAACGAGTCAAACAGGTCGTAAGGCAAAATATTGTAAGAAAGCTGATGAAATACAGCACACCACTGGCATAGCCATGTTTATCCATATTATCATAATGTTTACCAAAAAGATTAGCTTTGTTCCATGACCATTAATAGCTCATTTACTACTATTCACTTGTTTCTAAACAGTCATTCATCACCAGTGAGACAGGTTTGCTGACATGTCCACACAGAAATTACAAAGGAGTGTAATAATAAGATTTTACTTACCGGTAAATCTATTTCTCATAGTCCGTAGAGGATGCTGGGGACTCCATAAGGACCATGGGGAATAGACGGGTTCCGCAGGAGATAGGGCACTTTAAGAACGCTTTGGATTCTGGGTATGCACTGGCTCCTCCCTCCATGTCCCTCCTCCAGACCTCAGCTAGAGAAACTGTGCCCAGAGGAGATAAACAGTACGAGGAAAGGATTTTTGTAAATCTAAGGGCAAGATTCATACCAGCCACACCAATCACACCGTATAACTTGTGATAAACTACCCAGTTAACAGTATGAACAATAACATAGCCTCGGTTCAAACCCGATCAACTATAACATAACCCTTATGTAAGCAATAACTATATACAAGTCTTGCAGAAGAAGTCCGCACTTGGGACGGGCGCCCAGCATCCTCTACGGACTACGAGAAATAGATTTACCGGTAAGTAAAATCTTATTTTCTCTAACGTCCTAGAGGATGCTGGGGACTCCGTAAGGACCATGAGGATTATACCAAAGCTCCCAAACGGGCGGGAGAGTGCGGATGACTCTGCAGCACCGATTGAGCAAACAGGAGGTCCTCCTCAGCCAGGGTATCAAACTTATAGAACTTTGCAAAGGTGTTTGACCCCAACCAAGTAGCAGCTCGGCCCAGTTGTAGTGCCGAGACCCACCCGGGCAGCCGCCCAAGAGGAGCCCACCTTCCTAGTGGAATGGGCCTTAACCGATTTAGGCAATGGCAAACCTGCCGAAGAATGCGCCTGCTGAATCGTGTTACAGATCCAGTGAGCAATAGTCTGCTTTGAAGCAGGAGCGCCAACCTTGTTGGCCGCATATAGAACAAACAAAGCTTCGGTCTTCCTGATCCTAGATGTTCTGGTCACATAAATCTTCAAAGCCCGGACCACATCCAGGGACTCGGAATCCTCCAAGTCCCGTGTAGCCACAGGCACGACAATAGGTTGGTTCATTTGAAAAGATGAGACCACCTTGGGCAGAAATTGAGGACGAGTCCTCAACTCTGCCCTATCCACGTGAAAAATCAGGTATGGGCTTTTATATGATAAAGCCGCCAATTCCGAAACCCGCCTTGAAGAAGCTAAGGCCAACAACATGACCACTTTCCAAGTGAGGTATTTCAACTCCACTGTTTTGAGTGGTTCAAACCAAGGTGACTTGAGGAAACTTAATACCACGTTTAGGTCCCAAGGCGCCACCGGAGGTACAAAGGGAGGCTGAATATGCAGCATGCCCTTCACAAAAGTCTGTACTTCAGGAAGAGAAGCCAATTCTCTTTGAAAGAAAATGGATAAGGCCGAAATTTGAACCTTTATGGACCCTAATTTTAGGCCCAAATTCACTCCCGTTTGAAGGAAGTGAAGCAGACGGCCCAACTGGAACTCCTCCGTAGGAGCAGCTCTGGCCTCACACCAAGAAACATATTTTCGCCATATACGGTGATAATGCTTCGACGTCACGTCTTTCCTAGCCTTGATCAGGGTAGGAATGACCTCCTCCGGAATCCCTTTTTCCGCTAGGATCCGGCATTCAACCGCCATGCCGTCAAACGCAGCCGCGGTAAGTCTTGGAACAGACAGGGCCCCTGCTGCAGCAGGTCCTGCCTTAGAGGAAGAGGCCACGGATCTTCTGTGAGCAACTCTTGCAGCTCCGGATACCAAGTCCTCCGTGGCCAATCTGGAACAATGAGGACTGTTCTGACCCTGCTTATTTTTATTATTCTCAACACCTTGGGTATGAGAGGAAGAGGAGGAAACACATAGACCGATCTGAACACCCAAGGTGTCACCAGAGCGTCTACCGCTACCGCCTGAGGGTCCCTTGACCTGGCGCAATATCGCTTTAGCTTTTTGTTGGGACGGGACGCCATCATGTCTATTTGAGGCAGCCCCCACCGACCCGTGATCTGTGCGAAGACTTATTGATGAAGTCCCCACTCTCCCGGATGCAGGTCGTGCCTGCTGAGGAAATCCGCCTCCCAGTTGTCCACCCCCGGGATGAACACTGCTGATAGTGCGTTTACATGGCCTTCCGCCCAGCGTAGAATCCTGGTCGCTTCTGCCATGGCCACTCTGCTTCGCGTTCCGCCTTGGCGGTTTACATGAGCCACTGCCGTGACATTGTCTGACTGAATCAGAACCGGTTTTTCCCGTAGCAATTCCTCCGCTTGACGCAGGGCGTTGTATATGGCCCTCAACTCCAGGACGTTGATGTGGAGACAAGTCTCTAGATTTGACCAGAGACCTTGGAAATTTCTTCCCAGTGTGACTGCTCCCCAGCCTCGGAGGCTTGCGTCCGTGGTCACCAGGACCCAGTCCTGAATGCCGAATCTGCGACCCTCTAGTAGGTGAGCACTGTGCAGCCACCACAGGAGAGATACCCTGGTCCTGAGAGACAGGGTGATCCTTTGATGCATTTGTAAATGGGACCCTGACCACTTGTCCAAGAGGTCCCATTGAAAAGTCCTCGCATGGAACCTGCCGAAGGGGATGGCCTCGTATGAAGCTACCATCTTCCCCAGAACCCGTGTGCAATGATGCACTGAAACCTTTTTTGGCTTTAATAGGTTCCTGACCAGGGCTATGAGCTCCTGAACCTTTTCGATCGGAAGAAAAACCTTTTTCTGGTCTGTGTCCAGAATCAGGCCCAAAAAGGTCAGACGTGTTGTAGGGACTAGCTGGGACTTCAGTATATTGAGAATCCAGCCGTGTAACTGCAACGTCTTCATGGACAGAGACACGCTGTCCAGCAACTTCTCCCGAGATCTCGCCTTTATGAGGAGATCGTCCAAGTATGGGATAATTGTGACACCCTGCCTGCGCAGGAGCACCATCATTTCTGCCATTACCTTGGTGAAAATTCTCGGGGCCGTGGAAAGCCCAAACGGCAACGTCTGAAATTGGTAGTGACAGTCCTGCACTGCAAATCTCAGGAACGCCTGGTGAGGGGGGAATATCGGAACATGAAGGTAAGCATCCTTTATGTCCAGGGACACCATCCAATCCCCCCCCTCCAGGCTGGCGATGACCGCCCTGAGTGATTCCATTTTGAACTTGAACCTCTTCAAGTACAGGTTCAGGGATTTTTGATTTAAAATGGGTCTGACCGAACCGTCTGGTTTCGGGACCACAAACAGGGTTGAGTAATATCCCTCTCCTTGCTGGAGATGAGGAACTGTGATAATCACCTGTTGAATATACAATTTTTGGATTGCTGCCAACACTAGCTCCCTCTCTGATGGGGAAGCCGGCAGAGCCGATTTGAAAAACCGGCGAGGAGGCAAGTCTTCGAATTCCAGCCTGTATCCCTGAGAAACAATCTCTATTGCCCAGGGATCCACCTGCGAGCGAACCCAGACGTGGCTGAAAAACCGAAGACGAGCCCCCACTAGATCTGCCTCCCCCTGGGAAGCCCCAGCGTCATGCGGTGGACTTTGCAGATGCAGGGGAGGACTTCTGCTCCTGGGAACTAGCTATGTGCAGCCTTTTTTCCTTGCCTTTTCCTCTGGCAACAAAGGACAATCCCCGTACCTTCTTGCTCTTATTGGAACGAAAGGACTGCATTTGATAATGAGGTGCCTTTTTTGTATGCTGCGGGGGGACATAAGGTAAGAAATTTGACTTACCAGCCGTAGCAGTAGAGAAAAGGTCCGAGAGGCCGTCTCCAAACAACTCCTCCCCCTTGTAAGGCAAGGACTCCATATGCCGCTTTAAATCGGCGTCTCCCGTCCACTGTCGGGTCCACAAGAGCCGCCTAGCAGAAATAGACATAGCGTTTATTCTGGAGCTTAGTAAACAAATGTCTCTTTGAGCATCTCTCATATACAAGGCAGCCTCCCTGATATGCTCTATGGTCATTAAAATGGCATCCCTATCTAAGGTGTCAAGCTCCGTAGATAAGGAATCTGCCCATGCCTCGACAGCACTACAAACCCAGGCCGACGCCATAGCCGGTCTAACAATAGTACCGGAATGAGTGTAAATGTGCTTCATGGTAATTTCCTGTCTGCGATCAGCAGGATCCTTGAGGGAAGCCGTATCCTGCGAAGGCAGTGCCACCTTTTTGGATAACCGTGTCAGCGCCCTGTCGACTTTAGGCGAAGATTCCCATCGTATCCTATCCGTTTGTGGAAAAGGATACGCCATAAGAATCCTTTTGGGAACTTGTGGTCTCCTATCTGGAGATTCCCAAGCCTTTTCGCACAATTCGCTCAGCTCAAATGAGGACGGAAAGGTGACCTCAGGCTTTTTCCCTTTATACATGTGTACCCTCGTGTCAGGGACAGGGGGTTCCTCAGTAATATGCAAAACCTCTTTAATGGCAATAATCATGTACCGAATACCTTTTGCCACCTTCGGCTGTAATTTTGCATCTTCATAGTCGACACTAGAGTCAGTATTCGTGTCAGTATCTGTGTCATCGATCTGGGATATGGTGCGCTTCTGAGGTCCCGAAGGTCCTGGCGCCACAGGTACAGGCATGGTCTGGCTACCTGACTGATCCCTAGCTTCAGCCTTGTCTAACCTTTTATGCAATAGATTGACATTTGCATTTAAGACATTCAGCATATCCATCCATTCCTGTGTCGGCGCTGCCGACGGCGATATGACATTCAAGCACTCCCCCTCCACATTAAGCGAGCCTTCCTCGTCAAACATGTCGACACACGCGTACCGACACACTTCACACACACACAGGGAAACTCTTTTCTGAAGACAGTATCCCCTTTAAGGCCCTTTGGAGAGACAGAGAGAGAGTATGCCAGCACACACCCCAGCGCAATGACCCTGGAGACCAACACAAAATGTTTTTCCCCAGCCGCACTGTATAATATGTTATCCGCCAATTATGTGCCCCCCCCCCCCCCCTTCTCTTTTAAACACCCCTTCACCGTGTGTAAGCAGGGAAGAGTCCGGGGAGCTTCCTCTCAGCGGTGCTGTGGAGAGAAAATGGCGCTGGTGAGTGCTGAGGGAGAAGCCCCGCCCCCTCGGCGGCGGGCTTCAGTCCCGCTCAAAGTTATTAAAAAATGGCGGGGGCTCTTTTATATACATGTACAGTGCCCACCTGTACATGTATATTGTCTTTTGCCATAAGAGAGGTGTTATATTGCTGCCCAGGGCGCCCCCCCTGCGCCCTGCACCCTTACAGTGACCGGAGTATGTGAGGTGTATGGGAGCAATGACGCACAGCTGCAGTGCTGTGCGTTACCTCAGTGAAGCTCTGAAGGCTTCTGCCGCCTGAGACGTCTTCTGACTTCGTTTCTTCTGGCTCTGTGAGGAGAACGGCGGCGCGGCTCTAGGGGTGGACGCCCAGTAAGAACCTGCGTTCACCCCCTCTGGAGCTAATGGTGTCCAGTAGCCGAGGAAGCAGAGCCTATCAATTAAGAAGGTCTGCCCCTCTCTCCTCAGTCCCTCGATGCAGGGAGCCTGTTGCCAGCAGTGCTCCCTGTTAAAATGTAGAAAAAATCCAAACAAAAATGCTTCCTAGGCAGAGAACTCCGGGGAGCTCCCTGCAGTGCACCCATCTCGCTCTGGGCACAGTGTAAAACTGGAGGAGGGACATGGAGGGAGGAGCCAGTGCACACCCAGAATCCAAAGCTTTCTTAAAGTGCCCTATCTCCTGCGGAGCCCGTCTATTCCCCATGGTCCTTACTGAGTCCCCAGCATCCTCTAGGATGTTAGAGAAAATAACACATTAGAGTTTTATTTATAAGGTTATAAATAGAATAAAATTGTTTAGCAAGCTAATACAACAGTATAAAATGTACGGGGGCTGCTTCATTTCAGAGATCATGAACAGCAATCCTGGCAAGTGTTGTACTACTTTTAGTAACGTGGCCATAGGGTGGCACCAACTATAAATAAAGTCCTTGATTAAGGGAATAATGAAAAGTGAAGAACTGAAGTTAGATTTTAGTTTTTTTGTAACTTCACAATGTTTTTTTTTTTAACACATTGAAATGTTTTTGACTGAAATTTAAAAAAACTATTTGGCATGGAGCAGAGCGGTCTGCCATGTGACATCAGAAGGGCGGGTGGTCCTACCTCTCCAGTGGTCTCTTCCTGTCCTCCCGGTACAAGCTCTGTATGGCTGGAGACAGAAGTCCCATTGGTTTCAGAAATACCATGGTGTACGCTGGTGACTGGGGACGTGGTCAGTGGCATGACTGTGTCTTCAATGATCTTCCTTTCCTAGAAACACATCCATTCCTGGTTACAAATGATCTTTTGAGACATACAGCAGATATTAACTGAAGGAAGAGAAAAACATTTTTCAAAGGGAAGTAACATAAGTATTCTCTGCATGGAAATATAATGCAGTGCACGGAATCAATCTACACAAATGAAAGCGTTTCTGTTTTGGTGGCTTGAAGTGTTTGCAGCACAGAGACATCTGACCGGCTATTGAGGGCTAAGGCTGCGGGATAACTGTAGCTCCACAGTGCCAGGACAACTACACCTCAGCTTCTTCTGCACATAACCCACCAACAGATTTATCAAGGTCTAGCCTCCTTAAGTGTATATATATATATATATATATATATATATATATATATAGAGAGAGAGAGAGAGAGAGAGAGAGACAGAGAGAGACAGAGAGAGAGAGAGAGAGAGAGAGAGAGAGAAAGAGAGAGAGAGAGGGAGAGGGGGGGGGGGGGGGAGATGGGTGTCACAAGAGTTAAAAGTGTACTGTGGACCATAGATGCAGTGCTAACTATAAATGTCTATTATATGGTACTCAAAGCATTGGCTGATCCATAAAGGATAATGCTATTCCACAAATATTTTGGTGAAACAGGCAGATTCTAAAGCAATTCTCCCATGAACATCTCATTCAGGTGAGTGAAAAGTGTATTAGGGGAATTGACATTTAACTACACATAAAACATTTTTGGGGGCTCCATTACCCTGTAATAAAGTAGTAGGTCTGTGTCCACCATACAGTTATTATAGGTGCACAGCGCCAAAGTGACCTCCTCTGCCGCTCCGCGCTGACTGGATAACGCAGAGACAGGCAATGCCCCAGATCCCACAGCTCACACGTAGCCCTGTACAGCACAGAGAACACATCACTAGTTACCTCCTCATAGTATTTACGCTCCTCTTCTTCCACTTCTTTCTGGGCCTTCTCCCATTCCTCCTTCAGCTTCTCCTGCTCTTTTTGATACCTTTCCTACAGCAAAAAAATTAAGTTAAACATTAGCATGACAGGTCTATTGAATTAGATTAAAATGTCTCTAGGCAAACGGAAATCATTTGGAAGAAGTTCTGGACTTTATTATATTATTCCCCCCGGAACTCTGCAAACTACAACCAACTCATAATCTAGTATACAGTGTTTTTTTATTTTTCCAAACACGTTTAAGTTTTCAAGACTTTTATATAAATTGATAAAAGTAAAACTCAACACGAATGACCCAGCCACAAAGCAATACCTGGAGCAACCTTTCCTGTTCCTGCTGCCACCTCTCCTGCCGCCTGCGCTCCTCTTCTGGGTCCCAGGTGCAAAATCGACTTGGGGAATTTAATGGTGGTTGCAAAGCCTGGCAGAAAACACAAATCAACATCGTTTCTTAATTGATCTTTTAAAAAAAAATTTATAAGTAAATGTATAATATTTTGAAATACATTTGTTAACTGTAATCACATTTTTCTCCTATCCACCAGAGAAAATAATAGTACATTATATAGCTTAGAGCAGAGGTTCCCAAACTTTTTTGAATCGCAGCGCCAGCAGAATTGTTTTCATGGCACCCCTAGGCCAAAGTTTATTGAGAAATTTGGAATGAAATATTAAATTAAGTAAATTGTGTTTATATGTCATCCTTAGGTTCTACTGAGTGGTGAGGGATAAGATTTGCTTCTGTTTGTCCACATATTTTATGATTGACAGCCACCAGCACTGGTTTTGTCTGTTACATTGACCATAAATAATTTGAATTGGACCACCAATTCAGGGCACCCCGGCAAGTGTCCTAAGGCACCCCAGGGTGTCACGACACAGTTTGAGAACCACTGGCTTAGAGCATTGTATAGTAATTTCCAGTGACAGCTTGCTTTGGTGCATTTCAGCCAATCAAGTCCCGCAGTGTGAAGGCAGCCATTTTGTTGCACTACCATCCCTGTCATGACACCGCAAGTGTTGTCCATAGAAACCAATAAGCTTACAGCTAGCGTTTACGAAGAACATTCTGTAAAATGATAGGTAGAAGTTAATTGGTCACTACAGGCAACTTTAGGAGGCTTAATACATAAACCCCATTATCAGTGAATATGGATAGAATGCAATTGTGTTTTATTTGAAATACTTATGTTCAATAGCGGTTATACATTCATCCAACATGCACAACGAGAATCATATTGGGCAGTTAAACGTTGAATAAAATAGGGACAATTCTAGGGACAATAAAGCCTGGCCCTGATCTTATAAATGTAGGGGCAATTGGCAACTGTGTGTGCTTTCTCCAGTAACCTGTGCCCTTATGCCATGGAAAACTACAGAAGGCATCAGTTATGATGATCTCTGATTACCCAGGGATGCATATTCATAATTAAAGTTCTCCTTAATGAGCTATTGATTACATGAATGGAATTTGGAATATACCAGTGTTACTTTACAAATAATTCAATGTCATTATATTAAGAGCCATTTCTTGAAATACACTATAAACTAATACATTACATTGTTTTATAACTGTATATACCATTACGTATATATAGTAAGGCTGGGAGCAGAAATATTAATGTTTATTAGAGATATAAGAAATATTTATTAATCTAAAAGGGGCTGTAACACTATATAGTGTCATATTTCCTTTGTATGTGACTGCTATCAATGAAGGATGTATTAGTAAAATATTCCTGATATAGGGCTTGAAATCATTTTTAGGATTGTGCTAAGAAGTCTATTTGCAAAGCTTCTCTTCCCCAGAATCTGTCCATGCCCCCCCATAGTTCTCCTAGGTTGGGTGTGAAATCCTTTTACAATACAATAGAGTTCTTCCTTGGGAAAAGTGTATGGGGTAGTAGCGATGTGGACAGATTAGCCTAGATGCAAAAAAGCATGAGGGTGAGATGTATCAAACCGTGAGGGGAGATTTAGCAAAGCTTGGAGAGAGATAAAGTACCAACCAATTAGCATCTAACCAGGGCCGGATTAAGGCAGGTGGGGGCCCAGGACAACGGAGGTTGTGGGGGCCCACACTATTGTTGGCAAAGCCCCTCACACACACACCTGGACATCAGCAGGGACAGCGCGTCGGAACATACAGACACTGTCTCGTGAGATATCCCTACATAACCCTGCAAAACCGCCTGTGCACGGAGGAGCTAATTGGCAGCCGCTATTAATGAACAGCTGAGCCGCTGGAGGGAGACTCCTTTGAGTGAAATACGTAATATGTTGGGGCCCCTACTGTGTGTGGGCCCCAGGTGGCCACCCCTATCGCCTCTCGCTTAATCCAGCCTTGCATCTAACCGCCATATTACAGGCTGTGTTTGAAAAATGATTGTTAGGAGCGGGTTGGTTGGTTGGTACTATCTCTCTCTAGTCTTTGAAATGACAGTTATAAGCTGATTGGTTGCTTTAGGCAACTACTCCACTTTACCGCTCTCCAAGGTTTGATACATGTCCCCCCTGAGAGAAGCAGCAGACAAAACCTGAACTTGCGAATACACTTTGCAGAGAGAAATAGCCTACAGCTATGTGGCATACACTGTCCTGTGCGAGGGAGAATTACTTATTTTTAAATGAAGAGCCTTGTTAAGGAAGTAAGCTGATTAGACCAGTTGCTGATGCAGAATGAGTAATTGCTGACAGAAGTGTCAAACAGATCTTAATAAAGCCGCTAAGCACTTGTGTGTGACGTTATTGTTCATTGTCTTAGCTTGACAGACTGTGAAATATTCTGCGGCTTCTTCAGTACTCTGACAACACAAACATGCCACAGAACATTACTTACTGATGAGTTCTCACTGCTCTCCGGCCCGCCTGTTAAACAGAAGCGAACAAAAACAACTTTATTTGGATATCTTGTAATTTACAATGCGCATAAGTCAGTACAAATGGTCATGGATAATAATGCACTTTTTACAACTGGGTCAATTATCCCAATTCACCATGTAATGCTTATGTACCAGACTACTGGGCATAGGCGTTGCTACAAAGGGCTTCTGGTGGGCTCATCAGACAGAACACACTTATTGGAATATCCTTATCATCATTACTATTTTATTCTTTAGAATTCCTCCAGCATTGATTTCATGAAGGACACACCAATGGTCTCCAGTAATAGTATACTTGTAGGATATTACAATAGTGCAGGGACGTGCGGTGAGGTAAATGGCTGAGGAGGCACTGGCTAGTACCAGAGCCAGATTTACACATAATTTATGAGCCAAAGGGTACATCTGGGCATTATACACAGGCGCAGCAGTACATACTGCTGGAAATATGGTGAGTTTTGATCAGAGAAGTGCAGAAAAGAAAAGCAAAGGAGCCACTGCCTCACCTGCCATATACTTTTTACTTCAGAGTTTTGACTATAAAAATCTTTAGAATAATACAAAGAAGATATTTATAATATATTCTTTGTATTTTTCATATACGTTATATAGTCAAAAGTCTGTTTTAAACGTTAGTATGAAAGGAAAGGCTCGCACGCCACAGCAATAGTGTAAACCCTATCCGTGCATTACAGAATACAGGTGGTAGACTGGGACTGACATTCTCAAACATTTATTATAAGAAAAGTTTTACAAAGTAAAAATCAACTGCTAGATTATAAGATCTGTTAATGATGTTTTATTGATCACAAGGTTTTCAATTGGAAAGACAAAATATACCATATAGTCAGGCTTATTAATACCCAGAACTACTACCTGTAATCTGTGGTGTGTCGTCTCGCAGACATCCGGGGAGAACTGAGAACAAAGTGTTGGTGATGATCAGATGTGCATTGCATTGTAACTATTACCTGTTTTCCTCCATGTTTTACAGTATGAGCAAGGGGGATGTTTGAATTTAAACTCCTATAGGTGAACTCATTGGTATAAAATGGAACACTTATGGAACAATGGGCGAGATGTACTAAGCCTTAAAAAGTGATAAAGTGTACAGTGATAAAGTACCAACCATCAGCTACTAACTGTCATGTTACAGGCCCTGTTTGAAAAATGACAGTTAGGAGCTGGTTGGCTGTACTTTATAACTTTTCAGGGCTTAGTACATCTGGCCCAGTATTCAAGCCCCACCAAAGTAAACTCCACAGTAAGGGTATTAGGTTATTCCAAGGGGGCATCATAAAGAGATGGTAGTAGGGATTTGGGAATGACTGAAACAGGAACTACTGGATTCTGGAAGCCAGCGCTGTATCTTATTACCATAAAAGGTAGGCCTTTCCAAAACAGGATTCTAGCATTGGCCAGACGTACATACCCTTGACTGATTGGATCAATCAAATTCAAATGAATCTGTAAACAATCACGCTACACACACACACACACACACACACACATTACATAAATCTGACCAAATACAGTGAACCAATTTGATGGGAAATGAAATGATAAAGAATAACAACATTTACTAACAGGTGGGTAGCCAGTAACTGGTGCCATTGAGGTGTACTGGCTGATCCAGTTTTACATTTTGATTGTCTAGGATGGGGCCTCAGACAATATAACGCTTTGTAATCACATCTGTACAGGGTTTGAATTCTTTACACAGAACCTTTAACTTGTTGATCAAGCCTAAACTCATAGGACACGCCATTCATCACGGATCCCCGTGACCCAGTCTCTGCTGACCTATTAGTACTCAAATTATTATTTTATCCCCAATTATAGAATCATATGTTTAAATGACCAATATTTACACTCCTCATATGACCTTGAATTGGGCACTAGCACAGAACTGGAAGTCTTCGGGTCACATCTTGGGTGTTTAATGGGGAGCATTCTGCACCACCATGTTTGTTCAGCTTCGTCTGAGACATGAACCCCGAGCAGTGTACTGTATGGCAATGTATAAAAAAGCTTGACAAGCACAAACTTGACACATGTAATTACAGTTATGTCCCCTCACTTCTGACAATAGTAACTTCAGAGGTAACATGACATTCCATTTAATGAAGGAGGTGGTAGAAAATAGCAGGAGGTTGGACTTTGGTTTTTCCAGCGTTCTACAAATGCACTTCTAGAATGTTGGCAGGTTTTCTAAAAGCACAGTGACCCTGACCCTCAGTGTGCACTGGACAGACCCTCATGATGAACAAGTGAAACATCACAGCGTTCTGCTGTTCTCATCCAGCATGGCTCAGCCTAGATAGTCAATCTTGACAACTGCTCCAATATAAAATAGTAGAAACCCATCCATTGTGCAGTGTCTAACCAAGCATCTCGCACCATATAATACGCAAAAACACTAGATGAATGGGCACACATCTGTAATATCTCTCTGGTGGCATGTGCCATGGGCTAGACTCACTCATGCTGTACTGATTATACCAGAGGTAGAAAATATGTGGATAGAACAACATATCACCACAGTAGTCTGTATATATCTATATGGTGTGCAGGTGAAATTCCACATATATTCTCACTTACGTAAAAATGGTGCTAATCAGGAATTATGTTAAGGCTAGAACTCTCTAATATGAAGCTGCAGTCACCAGACTATTATATCAGCAGTGTCTCTTTCTTTACAGACATGTTTCTTGAACATCCTATATAATAAAAGGATAACGCTGCTCCTCACCCCTATGGGGGAATTCAAGTGTTCTGCACACTGGCGGCTACTAGACAGCGCCCGACGGAGCAATTCAAGTGAAGTTTCGTTAGGGCGCGCACAGCCGGCGATGCTGACATTACTGTTATGTTGTTACGTCATTTTGACGGGCTGGTAACTAGTAACTGCATATTGTCTAACATTACATTATATTATGTGAAGTTATATTTATGGAACATTCTTTGATAATACAGACAAAATGGTGTAATAGATAAGAAGAAGACCAGCTGCTGCACCACAAGTGGTTCCACACGTTACAAGACTTTTACAAACCCAGTGATTTTCAAAGTGAGAACAACGCAGAGAGAGCCCAACACCATAAGCAGCGCACCAGTGACCTGTATGTGTGACCACACCACAACACTGTGCAGGGGAAGGCAGCGTGCGGTACAATGCAGCGGCGGTTACCTGACTTTAAAATACACTGGGGGCGACGCACAGCGGGCTGGATCTTAAGAGTAATGTTTAGCTGGATTTTATGGAGAGATCCTGAGGTGCAAAGGTCATAATAATGTGTAAAAATACGGCAAAAACAAACAAAACAACCAGTTACGAAACTTTACAAAATAACATACACATATTGCTAATATTAAAGGAAATAAAGATAACAGAATATTTAATACATTTAAAAACAAGGTTTACAGCGTGTATTCCCTGATAATAATATACAACAGTTAATTTCAAAATCCCCTGGTTTGACATCCTAATGGATACTTCAGCTTGTGAAATAGAACTGTAAATAATTTGACATTTATGAGTAAAGCATAAAACATGCAAAAATAAATGTTTAAAACCTCACAATGCATAATGTGTGGGATGGTACATTTATCAGATTAGGGCAGTGGTTCCCAAACTTTTTTGAGTCACGGCACACTAGAGCATCCACATTTTTTTCACGGCGTCCCTAGGCCAAAAGTTTCTTATTGAGAAATGTAAAAATATGAAATTAAGTAAATTGTGTTTACATGTCATCCTTAGGGTCAGTTGTGTGGTGAGGGACAGGATTTGTTTCCGTTTGTCCACATATTTTATAATTGGAAGCCACAAGCACTGGTTTTGCCTATTACATTGACCATATATAATTTGAATTGGTCTTGGACCACCAATCCAAGGCACCCCTGCAAGTGCCCTAAGGCACCCCCAAGGTGCCTAGGCACAGTTTGGGAACCACTGGATTAGGGGATACGTCACTTAAAACACTTTAGGGGATACCTGATAAACACTTATCACAAGGAGATTATTAATTGTTATTAAAATAATAATCATCATCAAAATAATAATGTTTAGAAACCCTTTAAAGTAACACTGATCATAGCTAACTAAACTGGGAGAAGTTGCCGTATTATTCGCTGGTGGTCAGGGGCAGGTGCATTATGGGGATGATGGTGAGGAATAGATAATGCAGTTCAACAAGGCAGATCTACCGAGTGTCCCTTTTTAATATCATGCGTATATTTCATCTCCTCTACTCTTGTTCATGTCACCAATGTCTCTGCATCACTTCATGACCAACAAGATTAAAACAAAAGTAACTTAAAAAAATAAAGTGATGATAAATGTGATTGTTCACTGTTATCCCGACAGTCCACTGAAGCACTGTTAAAAATTAGAAAAATACCTACACCACTGCACTACAGACAGACAAATCTTACTGATACCTCACAAAAACTGAAACTGCAGTCATGCAAGCTGCTGTGACATCATCTGCCCTGTCCCAGTCCATATATCCACCAATCCATAATGAGCATTTTGTGTCTGCTGCACAGCAAACCTTCCAAGATGTGACATACTGCCAGCTCAGTTATCATAACATGGCCACCTGCTGCCCCACGCTTGGACCAATTCTCCTGTCTCCACCATATATTTCCCAGCTGAAAGGCACTTGTTCCAGTAATATAAATGAATCCATTGTTTGTGGAACATCCTATGTCATTCCACATTTCTTTGAGCAAATAAACTGCAGGATTCCTCAAAAGGGTGTGGTATGGCTGACCGGCGGGGTCACCATACCGACGCCAGGATCCCGGCAGCATACCGTCGCTGGGATCCCGGCGGGGGGGTGCGAGGGCAACAAGCCCTTTTGTGGGCTCGCTGAGCCCGCCACACTGCGGGCTCGGTGGCGACCTGCGGTCGCCACGGGTTCTATTCCCACTCTATGGGTGTCGTGGACACCCACGAGTGGAAATAGTCCCTGTTGGTCGGCATGCTGACCATCGAGATATTTAGGGAGTTGGTCGGTCTCCCGACCGCCGGTCACCTGAATACCACCCCTTCAAACAGCGTAAAGAGCAAATCTGTTTATGTAAGGTGATCTACAGCCCCTCCTCATCCCTACTCAAACCTGGGTTGTCTACCCTAAGGAAGTGAGCATCAATGCAGGTAGATTATGATGCCAAGAGACAAGGGTGGTAATTCAGACCTGATCGTAGTAGCAAATTTGTTAGCAGTTGGGCAAAACCATGTGCACTGCAGGTGAGGCAGCTATAACATTTGCAGAGAGAGTTAGATTTGGGTGGGTTATATTGTTTCTGTGCAGAGTAAATACGGGCTGCTTTATTTTTACACTGCAATTTACATTTCAGTTTAAACACACCCCACCCACATCTAACTCTCTCTGCACATGTTATATCTGCAGTGCACATGGTTTTGCCCAACTGCTAACAAATTTGCTGCTACGATCAGGTCTGAATTACCCCCAAGGTTACTTATATTGGCCCAAACTGCCATATATTAAAACTATTTAACAGGTAACACTCATTAAATGGTGCAGGGCTCCTAGAATAATGCTAATTGCATAAAAAAATGTAAATTACAAAAACATAACTGCATGCGCGAAATATACTAAGCACACTAAACATAACAGGTGCATACACAAACAAATGGCCTAAACACACAATAAAATGAAGGTATGAATGTGTATTTATTGCATTATATCATAATGAACAGGCATTTTTTTGTTGTTGTTGTTTCGTCACATTTAGTTATCTATGAGAACGTGTCCTGACCGATAATTTTTCCCCTTTGCAAATAAATGTGCCTGTACGGGGCAGCAATGTTTCCACTGTACATGTAATATTGTAAGTACGATATGCTTAACTATAAGAGATTACAGCATTTACGAATTTCCGCAATGACTCTTACTGGAGATTCACACTGGCTGCACCATTGTATATTTAATTTTATTTAGTGGAATAAAACAATACTACATTGCACAGTAGGCAAATTCATTTATGTACAAAAATATTAATAAAATGGCTTAAAAACACTGTAGGACAAGGTCTGCTACATGAGTGCAACCCCAGTTCTATTCCAGTCCATGTGGGTGAATGGTGTGGCATGCCATCACAGGGTGGCGCTATGTGTACGCACCATACTGCTCTTTCCGTAGAGAATCCTTTCCATCTTCAGGTGCTCTCTTTACCTGAGTCAAAGTCATTTCTTTCTGTTCCTTGGTCACAGAATCCAGAGACTGTAACAATCAAACATTTAATGCCACAGTAAATCAATGAGTAATAAAATAGGCTATTTTAAACATGGAAAACAAAAAGATATGTCCTCATACATCTAATCTCAGTACATCTATAACCTCCCGTTGGGATTATGGTTACTAGTATTTGTTGCTAGTATACCATAAACCCTCTGCGTCCCGAAACATAGCGTAGGCAGAGGGCTACCCTAAACATGCGAAAGTATTGCCGCCGTGCAATGCTAGTGCATGTTTGTGGGGGGGGTAGGGACCGGCATGCGAGGCGGATTTGCCCTGTGCTGGGCGTCCCCTGGGTCAGTGTCATGGGGGGTAATTCCAAGTTGATCGCAGCAGGAATTTTGTTAGCAGTTGGGCAAAACCATGTGCACTGCAGCGGAGGCAGATTTAACATGTGCAGAGAGAGTTAGATTTGGGTGTGGTGTGTTCAATCTGCAATCTAATTTGCAGTGTAAAAATAAAGCAGCCAGTATTTACCCTGCACAGAAATAAAATAACCCACCCAAATCTAACTCCTTCTGCACATGTTATATCTGCCTCCCCTGCAGTGCACATGGTTTTGCCCAACTGCTAACAAAATTCCTGCTGCGATCAACTTGGAATTACCCCCCATGGATCGTAGATGTGGGATTTTTCGCACATCTAGGATCCAGGCAGCGTCTGCTGTATCATAGCACTTCATATACAGATTCAGACGCACACGGACAAGTGTGGTACATCACATTGATCAGCACAGTCTCCTGGTGAGTCCTAGTCACATCACATTGCAACTAAGAAGCATTATCAGGTAAAAAGATGGCTGGCGCTACCAGAATTGCATGGGGCCTGGCACGTCAAGATGGGCTGTTTGGCACGACTGTAATTATATTTAGAAAGATTCTTTCCCAGTTTCTAAAGTTTGTTTCTGACCATCAGTCACAACGTAGTATGGTAAAGATACTTACATATATCAAGCAATTTTAAAGAGTTTGTTTCTGACCGGTCCCCCCAGAGCCCCACATTTAGCATGTCACTAAAACAAATAGCTGTACAGCGTGGCAGTAGCACAGAAACCAGTTGTCTTCAATAGACGTCTGGACGCAGAGAATGCCAGCTTCCGGAAAGGGACATCCCATTTAATTTCTTTTAATAATCTTATCAGCAACCTAACCTATGGGAATTTACTAAAAGAGTCATACAAAGCTCATTACCCAGTGCATGACCAGTGAATTTGCATCCACTTGTTGCCTGTCAACTTCATCTTTCCCATTCATAGTGAGTTCGGTTGTAGTGACAGATGGCATAAACTGTATACTGGTCACAGCGGATCCCTCCCTGCTTATGCCAGCAGGTGGCGCAGAATCTGGAAGAAAGTTGTAAAGATACCACAAAATCAAGGTGGGGAACGTACCCATCAGCTCTGTAAGAAGGCAGCAATCGCTATACAAACGTGCTATAATAGCAACAGATGCTCATCTGATGTCAAACCTTTTTTTTGTAGTGAAACTGAACCAGAACACTGGGCAGGCTTATTATAACAGTGTAAGAGGCATCACTTCCTATGCATTTAAGTGTTACAGTATTTACAACCCCAACTCTTTCTAAATGAGGGTTGCTATAATTACTGTTCAATAAATAAACTTCTATTATGATACACATTTAAAGTGAAAGTGAGTGACTTGTATGTGGGAGAGACTTTCACTTAAATTTGTTTCATCAAAAAATTATTATTGCTCAGTCCCGACACAGCAGGGCAGGCACGGCCAATCTGTGGCTCTCCAGCTGTTGTGAAACTACAAGTCTCAGCATGCTTTACTAGCTGATCAGTGGGAGGGTATGCTGGCATCTGTAGTTTCACAACATCTGGAGAGCTACAGGTTGGCCAGGCCTGCAATAGGATGACATATAGACACTCCATAAAAACTATAATCTTGCCAAATCTCAATTTTGGACGTTACAAAAAGGTACACGTGCCTCTGCATAAAATCCATCAACGTTTGGGGAATGTAATACGTGCTACACCTAGCCCAGCCATAAGTGATTAATAAATGAAAAGTTTCAACATTAATGTGACTATATTCAAATTCACCACAAAATATAAATTACTGTCTAAGAACCAGCCACCACAGAATACATAAATACATTCAGGATACAATATACTACTTGCTATGGGGTCTATTTACTAAGCCTTGGGGTGGGAATAAAGTGGCCAGAGATAAAGTACCTGATAATCAGCTCCTGTCATTTTTCAAACACAGCTTGTGACACGGCAGTTAGGAGCTGATTGGCTGGTACTTTATCTCCGTCCACTTTATCTCCATCCAAGGCTTAGTAAATAGACCCCTATATGTGGTAAAGAATACTACTGCTACTAATGTACAAACCTTCTATCATCTGCTCCATGTGGTTGGAGACTGGTGACAACGCAGAATCCACCTGCTTTGTGTGATTTGCAACTTGAGAGAAAACCTGGAGGAAAAAACAAGATTTAATGGAAAATGTAGCAAAACAGATGGGAAGATTTATCAAAAGGTCAGTTCTGACCAAATCTCCGCTTGTTTAGTGATTGACGTGGCTATAGGCAAATGTTGGCAGCTTGTAAATAGCTGCAAATGATTTTTTTTTTTTTTAGGATTTTAGTTACCTACCAGTAAATCCTTTTCTCATAGTCTGTAGAGGATATTGGGGTCCATTTAGTACCATGGGGTATAGATGGGTCCACTAGGAGCCATGGGCACTTTAAGAATTTGATAGTTTGGGCTGGCTCCTCCATCTATGCCCCTCCTACCAGACTCAGTCTAGGAAACTGTGCCCGAGGAGACGGACATACTTCGAGAGAAGGATAGATAAGGATAGTGGCAAGATTCCGAACCAGCACACACAACAAGAGAAAAGCCAAGTAACCAAACTTGAAAAAGGACCAGCAACGGCTGAACCAACATTACTTAACCAAGTAACAGTGCAGGAAGAACGAAGCACTGGGCGGACTACAAGAAAAGGACTTACAGGTATGTAATTAAAATCCTATTTTCTCTTACGTCCTAGAGGATACTGGGGTCCATTTAGTACCATGGCGATGTACCAAAGCTCCCAAGCCTGGTGGGAGAGTGCTGAGGTTCCTGCAGAACTGATTGACCAAACTGAAGGTCCTCAGAGGCCAAAGTATCGAACTTGTAAATCTTTGCAAACGTGTTTGAAACTGACCAAGTAGCTGCTCAGCAGAGCTTTAAAGCCGAGACACCCCGGGCAGCCGCCCAGGAAGAAACCACTGACCTAGTAGAGTGGGCCGGTACAGATTTTGGACATGGCACACTTGACGTGGAATAAGCATGCTGGATAGTAAGTCTGATCCAGCGTGCAATTGTCTGCTTTGAAGCAGGACACCCAATCTTCTTGGGATCATAAAGAACAAACAGCGAGTCCATCTTTCTGTGACGAGCTGTTCTTTTCACATACACCTTCAAAGCCCTCACGACATCCAAAGACTTTGAAGTAGCAGAGGTGTCGGTGACAACCGGAACCACAATAGGTTGGTTGATGTGAAACGCAGACACCACCTTAGGAAGAAATTGCCGACGAGTTCTGAGTTCAGCTCTATCCTCATGGAAAATTAAATAGGGACTTTTGTGAGACAAAGCCCCCAGCTCCGACACACACGTCTTGAGGAAGCCAAGGCCAACAGTGTGACGGTCTTCCACGTAAGATATTTTATGTCCACCTCCTGTAACTGTTCAAACCACTCCGATTGGAGGAAATGCAGCACCACATCGAGATCCCAGGGTGCCGTGGGAGGCACAAAGGGAGGTTGGATGTGCAGAACACCTTTCAAGAACGTCTGGACCTCAGGGAGAGAAGCCAATTGTTTCTGAAAGAAAATGGACGAGGCCGAAATCTGGACTTTTATGGAGCCCAGACGTAGGCCCACATCCACTCCTGCTTGTAGAAAAAGCAGGAAACGTCCCAGATGGAATTCCACCGCAGAAAATTTTCTGCTTTCACACCAAGAGACGTATTTCTTCCAAATACGATGGTAATGCTTAGACATTACCCTCTTCCTGGCTTGGATCATAGTCGGGATAACCTTGTTAGGGATCCCTCTCCTTTCTAGAATCAGCCGATCAACTTCCATGCCGTCAAATGTAGCCGCGGTAAGTCCTGATAGATGAACGGGGCCTGTTGCAGAAGATCCTTGCGAAGAGGAAGAGGCCACGGATCTTCGAGGAGCATCTGTAGAAGGTCCGCGTACCAGGCCCTTCTTGGCCAGTCCGGAGCATTTATAATTGCTTGAACCTTTTCCCTTTTTATTCTCTTTAGAATTCTTGGGATTAGAGGAAGTGGAGGAAACACGTACACCCTCTGATAGACCCATGGAGTCTTAAGGCATCTACCGCCACCGCCTGTGGGTCTCTCGACCTGGAACAATACCGCTTGAGCTTCTTGTTGAGACATGAGGCCATCATGTCAATCTGTGGATATCCCCATCGACTTGTCAAGCATCTGAACACTTCCGGGTGAAGGCCCCACTCCCCCAGGTGCAGGTCGTGTCTGCTGAGGAAGTCTGCTTCCCAGTTGTCTACTCCCGGAATGAAGACCGCTGACACAGCGTTTCCCTCTGCACAGAGCAGAATTCTTGACACCCCTGACATTGCTGCTCTGCTTTTCATTCCGCCTTGTCGGTTTATGTACGTTACTGCAGTCACATTGTCTGACTGGACCTGAATGGTCTGATCTTGAGAAGATGTGAGGCCTGCAGAAGGGCATTGTATATGGCCCTAAGTTCCAGAATGTTGATTGGAAGGACGACTTCCTGACTGGACCATCTTCTTTTAGATTTGCGGTGGGCAGATAGCTTTTATGGCAAAAAAGCAATCAAGTCCCGGTGGAATTCAGATGGCACCACCGCAAATAAGCTTTTATCTTTAATGATCCAAGCTTGAAAAAGGAGATTGCACTCCGAAACGCGTCGTTTGGACGATATGGATACCTGCTTGTGAGTGTATCGCTGGATTCCCTAATCTACCTCTTAAAGATAAAAGCTTATTTGCGGTGGTGCCATCTGAATTCCACCGGGACTTGATTGCTTTTTTGCCATAAAAGCTATCTGCCCACCGCAAATCTAAAAGAGGGTGAGAAATATATATATCTTTTTGGGATCAGTGCAATATACCTCATGTATGTTTCATATGTTTTTATGTTATTTCTGTAATAAATTGTGTTTTATTTATAAACACTTATACCATTTGTCATCTTTGTCACAAAAGGCGCCTATGTACACATAAAAATTATTTTTTCTGCTCTAGTATTCTAGGGATTTGGTGTTCCCTTGTTAATGTGTAACGGCTGCCTACTGTGACATTTATTGCGCACTTTTTGGTTATATTTCTTTTCTGGACCATCTTCTTTGAAACTGCACCCCCTGAGTGACTGCTCCACAACCTCTGAGGCTTGCGTCTGTGGTTAACAGAATCCAATTCTGAATTCTGAACCTCCGACCCTTGATGAGGTATGGAGTCGGTAGCCTGGTAAGAGGCCACCATTTTCCCCAGAAGTCGAACGCACAGATGCACAGATATCTGGGTTGGCTTCAGGACATCCCGAACCATCGACTGGATCACTAATGCCTTTTCCAATGGAAGGAACACCTTCTGCGACTCCGTATCCAGTATCATTCCCAGGAATGGGAGCCTCCGTGTTGGCTCTAGGTGAGATTTCGGAAGATTCAGAATCCACCCATGATCCTGGAGAAGTTTGGTTGAGAGAGCAATGCTGTCCAGCACCTTTCCCTGGACGGTGCTTTTATCAGGAGATCGTCCAGGTACGGAATTATGTTCACTCCCTGTTTGCGGAGTAAAAACATCATCTCTGTCACCACGGCCAGTTCAGAATGTGAAGCTATGCATCCTTGATATCCAGAGACACTAGGAATTCCCCCTCCTCCAGACCTGAGATCACCGCTCTCAGAGACTCCATCTTGAATTTGAACACTCGTAAGTACGGGTTCAACGACTTGAGGTTCAAAATTGGTCTTACCGAACCGTCCGGTTTCGGTACTACAAACAAGTTGGAATAGTACCCCTTGTGTAGCTGATGAGGTGGAACTGTACCAATTTTTGGCTGGCATGTTGTAAAGTTTTACTTGCCTGTGGTGAAACTGGCAAGCCTGATTTGAATAATCTGTGAGGTGGGAGCTCTTGGAACTCCAGTCTGTAGCCCTGGGAAATAAGATTTATGACCCAAGGATCCTGGCACGAATTTGACCAGATTTGACTGAAGAATTGTAGGCGAGCTCCCACCTGACAGCCTTCCAGACACAAATGTATAGGGGGTATACCGCACTGGAGAATAATGTATCTAATAGATAATATAAAGACCAAAATGTAATAAGTAAAAAGAGAAAACCACTGTTTTCTAATAATCTTAAATTTGGTGGTGCACCCTGAGTCAGTATTGGAACATGCAACAAAAGAAGAGAAAAGAAGACTCTTTTGTGGGCGCACTCTTATATGTATATGTATAGAAGTCTCAGAAGAAACAATGTTAAAAAATATGTAAATTTTATTAGCAAGAATCGATAAAATGGTAGTAGAATATACTGTCAGAAATATCAGAAAGGGGGAGGGTAGGAGAAAACAGAACAAATTTTTACATTGTAAATACTGAATAATAGTTCTAGTCAGAAAAGGGGAGGGTAGGAGAGCATAGAACAAATTATTACAGTGTAAATACTGAATGATGGTTCTGAACTGCCTGGGTTCAAAAATACAGTAAATAACAGCAGGAGGCCTGAAAAAGTATATCTATATGAATCCTGAGTAGGTATGTGAATAAATTATACAGATATATTAGGTTGATGATAGTCCGCTATATCTATTATAGGTATTGTAGAGACAGATAGAGTAGAAAGGCTTGAATAAGTGAGATGAATCTGCTGTCAATGTTAGACGCTTGAGCAAAACCGTCCAAGTGTTTCTACTAAACTGAGTATTCCTCAAGAGTCTCCCACTTGAGTACTAACCCAGCCCAACACTGCTTAGCTTCCAAGATCGGAAGGATTCGGGCGTTGCCAGTGTGGTATGATAGTAGAAGAAATATTTGATATCGAAGGCTCAGGAATCACTGATGAGAGTTCACGAAATGGAGAGGAAAAGGAGTGGATGTAGATTGGAGAGGAAAATAGGGGATCTGCTGCCAATGTTAGACAGGGATGGTTACCCCTGAATCAATGGTGAGAGTCCTGAATTAGAAGAAGTGGGGAAAAAAAGAAGAAGAAGAAGAGAAAGACAATGCTAGTCTAAAGTTGTTTAGGTGAGATTAATAAGATACAAATGGACAAAAGGTCCTGCAGGACAATTGTTGCACAAATGCCAATCAATTACAGGGTGCTAATAATGCCTGTGATGTTAATACCAAACGTTGTGACAGGCTGATTGTAGAAGAATTGGCAGAAAGAAAAAAGTAAAGAGTGCTTGAAACCATAGAAAAATAACTGTTTGATACTAGCAGATTGATATCAAGTGTCTCAAAGAGATAACAAGTGGAAAAATTAGCAAAATAGTAACATATCAACAGTTCTATCATAAGATGAATTATTACTTTTATGTCTCACTGATATCAGAGCTGCAGAAATACATTGTATAATAATAATAATAATAATAATAATAATAATGGTTAAAAAAGCTACTATAAATCTTTGCTCCAAGTGGGTTTTGAAAGAAAAAAGAAGAGAGAAAAAAACTAGACAAGATACTGAGCCCGTAAATATGTCGGATTCAAAACCGAACACAGCTCTGGTAATCCATTATAGCTCCACAATGTCATATGTCATAAGATGGGGAGACGTACGCTGCCGGTTGCCTACAGGATAGGTACTATCATAATCTGATATAGATTGGTTTTATAAGACAGTATATACAATGAGCATAAGAAATGAATACCAAATAGATATATAGGAAATATACTGTAATTGTGCAGATGTTACCCGCAAATAGAAGGAACGGTCAGCCACTGGTATGAGGCATGATACAGTGTACACAAGGGATGTCCGTTTCAAGGTCCAGACGTGTCGCGAATGCAGGATACAGTATTTGCTGAGATTGCACTGTGCGATGCAGCCACAGAGCAGATCAGTCTATCTGGTCTGATTCAGAGACAAAGTCTGTCAAAATCGTAATGTTGCGGGCTGCAGTTGTAAGATATAACTGCAGGGCTGGTGCGGCTGTCTGTGTCCGAGATAAGGGAGAGAGGAGCGCGATGTCCGGTGTCCCGTCGCGGCAGTGTGTGGCGGCTCGTTGCTGTAGCGGCTGAGTGAGACGGAGGCTGCTGGAAGTTCAGGCTGTCCGAAGTCGGCTGTCACCCAGGCAGTGGGGTACGGAAGACGCGTTTCGCCCGTTCACCAGGCTTGGTCACTTCCTTATCTCGGACACAGACAGCCGCACCAGCCCTGCAGTTATATCTTACAACTGCAGCCCGCAACATTACGATTTTGACAGACTTTGTCTCTGAATCAGACCAGATAGACTGATCTGCTCTGTGGCTGCATCGCACAGTGCAATCTCAGCAAATACTGTATCCTGCATTCGCGACACGTCTGGACCTTGAAACGGACATCCCTTGTGTACACTGTATCATGCCTCATACCAATGGCTGACCGTTCCTTCTATTTGCGGGTAACATCTGCACAATTACAGTATATTTCCTATATATCTATTTGGTATTCATTTCTTATGCTCATTGTATATACTGTCTTATAAAACCAATCTATATCAGATTATGATAGTACCTATCCTGTAGGCAACCGGCAGCGTACGTCTCCCCATCTTATGACATATGACATTGTGGAGCTATAATGGATTACCAGAGCTGTGTTCGGTTTTGAATCCGACATATTTACGGGCTCAGTATCTTGTCTAGTTTTTTTCTCTCTTCTTTTTTCTTTCAAAACCCACTTGGAGCAAAGATTTATAGTAGCTTTTTTAACCATTATTATTATTATACAATGTATTTCTGCAGCTCTGATATCAGTGAGACATAAAAGTAATAATTCATCTTATGATAGAACTGTTGATATGTTACTATTTTGCTAATTTTTCCACTTGTTATCTCTTTGAGACACTTGATATCAATCTGCTAGTATCAAACAGTTATTTTTCTATGGTTTCAAGCACTCTTTACTTTTTTCTTTCTGCCAATTCTTCTACAATCAGCCTGTCACAACGTTTGGTATTAACATCACAGGCATTATTAGCACCCTGTAATTGATTGGCATTTGTGCAACAATTTTCCTGCAGGACCTTTTGTCCATTTGTATCTTATTAATCTCACCTAAACAACTTTAGACTAGCATTGTCTTTCTCTTCTTCTTCTTCTTTTTTTCCCCACTTCTTCTAATTCAGGACTCTCACCATTGATTCAGGGGTAACCATCCCTGTCTAACATTGGCAGCAGATCCCCTATTTTCCTCTCCAATCTACATCCACTCCTTTTTCTCTCCATTTCGTGAACTCTCATCAGTGATTCCTGAGCCTTCGATATCAAATATTTCTTCTACTATCATACCACACTGGCAACGCCCGAATCCTTCCGATCTTGGAAGCTAAGCAGTGTTGGGCTGGGTTAGTACTCAAGTGGGAGACTCTTGAGGAATACTCAGTTTAGTAGAAACACTTGGACGGTTTTGCTCAAGCGTCTAACATTGACAGCAGATTCATCTCACTTATTCAAGCCTTTCTACTCTATCTGTCTCTACAATACCTATAATAGATATAGCGGACTATCATCAACCTAATATATCTGTATAATTTATTCACATACCTACTCAGGATTCATATAGATATACTTTTTCAGGCCTCCTGCTGTTATTTACTGTATTTTTGAACCCAGGCAGTTCAGAACCATCATTCAGTATTTACACTGTAATAATTTGTTCTATGCTCTCCTACCCTCCCCTTTTCTGACTAGAACTATTATTCAGTATTTACAATGTAAAAATTTGTTCTGTTTTCTCCTACCCTCCCCCTTTCTGATATTTCTGACAGTATATTCTACTACCATTTTATCGATTCTTGCTAATAAAATTTACATATTTTTTAACATTGTTTCTTCTGAGACTTCTATACATATACATATAAGAGTGCGCCCACAAAAGAGTCTTCTTTTCTCTTCTTTTGTTGCATGAGCCTTCCAGACACTGCGGTCCACCGTCATGCTGAAGTCTTTGAGGAAGCAGAGCCTGTGCTCTGTTCCTGAGCACCTGCTGTTGCTGGATTGCGTGGCTTACCTCTTGCGCCGCTGGAGGAAGTAGAAGCACCTCTGGATTTGCCCTTGAATTTGGCTGTCCGAAATGATTGTAACTTAGAAGCTGAATAAGTCTTCTTAGTTGGGGGGCTGCGGAAGGAAGATACATAGACTTACCCACAGTAGCTGTGGAGATCCATTTGTCTAATTCATCTCCGAACAAGGCCTCTCCTGTGAATGGTAGGCCTTCCATGCCTTTCCTGGAATCCGCGTCAGCAGTCCACTGGCGTAGCCACAAGCCTCTGCGTGCCGACACTGCCATAGCGGTGGTGCGTGCGTTAAGCATGCCTATTTCTTTTATGGCTTCCACCATAAAGTTCGCCGAGTCCTGTATATGCTGCAGGAGTAAGACAACATCCTCCCTAGAGAAGGAATCTAACCCCTCAATTAGGTTACCTGACCACTTTGCAATGGCTTTAGTGATCCACGCACATGCAATAGTGGGTCTTTGGGCCACCCCAGCAGCTGTGTACAATGATTTCAGTGTAGTCTCAATTTTACGATCAGCCGTGTCTTTTAGGGAGGCTGCTCTAGGAACAGGCAATACAATTTTTCGTGACAGCCTAGAGACTGATGCATCCACTACGGTGGATTTTCCCATTTTTTCCTATCCTCCAGAGGAAAAGGAAAAGATGAGAGTAACCTTTTAGGGATCTGAAACTTCTTATCAGGATTAACTGAAGGTTCTTCAAACAGGGTTTTCAATTCCTTTGACGCAGGAAAAGTGACTGAGGATTTATTTTTTACATTAAAATAAGATTCCTCACACTCCTCTGACACCTTATCAGGAATATGTAGAACATCTCTGATAGCCTCTATAAGAGCCTCTATTCCCTGTGACAGAGCCACAATCCCCCCCCCCCTCCTCCATGTCTGACCTGTCAGCATCAGAGTCAGACTGCAGGATATGGGCCAGAGATCGCTTTTGCAGACAAATGGGAGGGGATCGAGACGATGTCTTGGGAACTGAGTCTCTGTTCATAAACTCATCCACAGTCTGTTTTATCGAGACGATGTCTTGGGGACTGAGTCTCTGTTCATAAACTCATCCACACTCTGTTTTAAGTATTGCGTCTCTTTCTCATTGCGGGACAATTTTGTAGAAAGAGTGGAGATCATTCCCTTAAGAGAATTAACCCATTCCGGTTCAGCCCAGCTAGTCTGTGAACCCTGAGTACCCAGTAGCAAGCCCCCTGTTGAATAGGAACACTCTGTAGTACAAGACACACACTCTTTGCCTGACATAATGTAATGTGACAGCACACACACACACACACACACACAGAGGAAAGGTTAAGCACAATTAACCCACAAAGAGCCTTTCAGGGAGACACAGAGATGTTTGGAGCCAGCCCCCACCGCGCCCTTATCGCTAATGCCAAGCTTAGCCGGGTCGCAGACTAAGTACCCTGATAGGGGACTTAGTACACTAGTAATCGCTCCCCCCTGCTATGACCCCTGGTACCGCTGAGGTCATTTAGAGTCACACTGGAGGAGCTGCGCCTCCCTGTCCTGTCAGCGTCTGTGTCCACTGCAGAGGGAAAATGGCGCTGGTGAGCTGCTGGATCCTCTCATAGTGAAGTCCCACCCCTTCAATGGCGCGCGGTCTTCCCGCTTTTTTTATACTGGCTGAGGAATCTTGTGCTTAAAATGGAGAAAACTGTTTTAAGGCTATTGTGCCAGTATGGGTACTGTGTACAGTGTACGGGGACGCAGTTGTGTACTGTGTTCGGAGATGCATTCCACCCCGTTTAGAAGCCGTGCGTCTCCGTATCCTCATGCCGCCATAATGTCCGGCGCCCCGCTAGCCGGGACGCCGGCTTAGTACTCACCACTCTACATTCTTCTGGCTCTGTTAGGGGTGGCGGCGTGCTGTGGGACTGTACGCTCGCCGTGAAGGAGCTCAGTGTCTTGTCAGGGGGGAACGGGACCATTAACCCTTCAAGAGGTTGGGCCGTCAAACCCCCGCCCCAAGTCCCACGAAGCAGGCAGGCTGGTGCCATCCAGCCCTGCCTGAAAACAACTAACATATAGTGTAAAATAAATGCAGAAAACTCTTCAGGAGCTTCCTTCAGCATGACTGGCTCCTCCGGGCATATTTTCTAAACTGAGTCTGGGAGGAGGTGCATAGAGAGAGGAGCCAGCCCACACTATCAAATTCTTAAAGTGGTCATGGCTCCTAGTAGACCCGTCTATACCTCATGGTACTAAATAGACCCCAGTATCCTCTAGGACGTAAGAGAAATTGTGATTTTACTCAGCAGATGTTTATCATACTAAAGTGATTGGGGAATTAAAAATCTATTTATATGGATTTTATTTTATGAACAAAATCACTCTTTGATAAATCTCTTTGTACTTCATCTGCGACTTTGTCAGTGTTTACAACGAATTCCTGTGCAGTTACCGTCCCAGCCCAGTGTCTCTGGTGCACTGTGAGCAGTGTTTCGCTGCGTTTGTGATGCAAGTAAGATGCAAAATTTAAAGGAAAAGACGGTATGCTGCTCCTTTCAGAGCGGTTCAGTCACGCCATATTGTGTATTGAGGTTAGGACACATCTGTATACAGGATCCTGTCCTTACCTCTGGATTCGTGATAGAACTCTGCACATTTGGCCTTGTCAAGCTGAGTTCAATGGAAGAGACATCCATCTTCACCTGGGATGCTGATGGGTCCACTCTGGCAACACCTTCAAACCTCTGTGAGCGCGTCAGTGATGGGGCAAAGGTCTGAATGTCGCTGGCTCCCCTTTCTCTCTGATCCACTGTCCCATTGGGGGTTTCTCCATTCTCACTAACTTTCCCATCCACCTTAAAGGGGGTTCAGCAAAAACAGATGGAAACTATTACACTAAACCGGAACTGAAGGCAAAGTAATAAATGAAAAAATGACAAGAAGACTTGGAACTCAGGAGCATTATACAGGAGATCAATAGAAGATGTAACATGTTGTCTTCTGTATTATTACAGAGTATTATTGTATACCAAGCATCTGCTCCATCTAGTCTGCTCATTGCAAGGGTTCTGCTTAAGGCACAAAATCTGTGCCTTCAATAATAGCTTAGTTCCATATTTTTTAAAAATAACAAACTGTTATTAAACATTAAAATAGGTTATATAAAAGCATAATACAGTACATACAGTAATACAGTTATAACTATATGGAAGTCACACATACATTATATTAGGGTCCCTCTATCAATGCAGACAAATAGTTTTTATACACAGACTTCACGCATTATACCAACCACTATACCGGCAGTGTGACCTATCCCCAACCATTATACCAGCAGTGTAACCCATCCCCAACCATTATACCAGCAGTGTGACCCATCCTCAATCACTATACCGGCAGTGTGACCCATCCCCAACCATTATACCAGCAGTATAACCTGTCCCCAACCATTATACCAGCAGTGTTACCCATCCCCAACCACTACACCGGCAGTGTGACCCATCCCCAACCAATATACCGGCAGTGTGACCCATCCCCAACCATTATACCGGCAGTGTGACCCATCCCCAACCATTATACCAGCAATGTGACCCATCCGCAACCATTATACCGGCACTGTAAACCATCCCCAACCATTATACCAGCAGTGTGCCCCTCTCGCATACATTATACCAGCAGTGTAACTCATCCCCAACCATTATACCGGCAGTGTGACCCATCCCCCAACCATTATACCGGCAGTGTAACCCATCCACAACCATTATACCAGCAGTGTGACCCATCTGCAAACATTATACCAGCAGTGTGCCCTTCATGCACACATTATACCAGTACTGTAACCCATCCCCAACCATTATACCAGCAGTGTAACCCATCCCCAAACACTGTACCTGCAGTGTAACCCAACCCCAACCGTTATACCAGCAGTGCAAGCAATCCCCAACCATTATACCGGCAATGTGACCCATCTGTAAACATTATATCGGCAGTGCAAGCCATCTCCAAACATTATACCAGCAGTGTAACCCATCCCCAACCATTATACTAGCAGTGTAACCCATCCCCAACCGTTATACCGGCAGTGTAACCCATCCCCAACCATTATACCGGCAGTGTGACCCATCCCCAACCATTATACCGGCAGTGTGACCCATCCCCAACCATTATACCGGCAGTGTGACCCATCCCCAACCATTATACCAGCAGTGTGACCCATCCGCAACCATTATACCGGCAGTGTGACCCATCCCCAACCATTATACCAGCAGTGTGACCCATCCGCAACCATTATACCGGCACTGTAAACCATCCCCAACCATTATACCAGCAGTGTGTCCCTCTCGCATACATTATACCAGCAGTGTAACCCATCCCCAACCATTATACCGGCAGTGTGACCCATCCCCAACCATTATACCGGCAGTGTGACCCACCCCCAACCATTATACCAGCAGTGTGACCCATCTGCAAACATTATACCAGCAGTGTGACCCATCCCCAACCATTATACTGGCAGTGTGCCCCTCTCGCACACATTATACCAGCAGTGTAACCCATCCCCAACCATTATACCAGCAGTGTAACCAATCCGCAACCACTATACCAGCAGTGTGCCCCTCTCGCACACATTGTACCAGCAGTGTAACCCATCCCCAACCGGTATAACGGCAGTGTAACCCATCCCCAACCGGTATACCGGCAGTGTAACCCATCCCCAACTGTTATACCGGCAATGTGACCCATCTGTAAACATTATACCGGCAGTGCAACCCATCTGCAAACATTATACCGGCAGTGTAACCTATCCTCAACCATTATACCAGCAGTGTGACCCATCCCCAACCATTTTACCAGCAATGTGATCAATCTGCAAACATAATACCAGCAGTGTGCCCCTCATGCACACATTATACCAGCAGTGCAACCCATCCCCAACCATTATACCAGCAGTGTGACCCATCCCCAACTGCTATACCGGCAGTGTAACCCATCCCCAACCATTATACCAGCAGTGTGACCCATCCTCAACCATTATACCAGCAGTGTGACCCATCCCCAACCATTTAACCAGCAATGTGACCAATCTGCAAACATAATACCAGCAGTGTGCCCCTCATTCACACATTATACCAGCAGTGCAACCCATCCCCAACCATTATACCAGCAGTGTGACCCATCCCCAACCATTATACCAGCAGTGCAAACCAACCCCAACCATTATACCGGCAGTGCTACCCATCCTCAACACTTATACCGGCAATGTGACCCATCTGTAAACATTATACCGGCAGTGCAACCCATCTGCAAACATTATACCAGCAGTGTGCCCCTCTAACACACATTATACCAGCAGTGTAACTCATCCACAACCATTATACCGGCAGTGTAACCCATCCCCAACCATGATACCAGCAGTGTAAGCTATCCTCAACCATTATACCGGCAGTGTGACCCATCCCCAACTATTTTACCAGCAATGTGACCCATCTGCAAACACTATACCAGCAGTGTGCCCCTCATGCACAAATTATAACAGCAGGGTAACCCATGCCCAACCATTATACCAGCAGTGTGACCCATCCCCAACCATTATACCAGCAGTGCAAACCAACCCCAACCATTATACCGGCAGTGCTACCCATCCTCAACACTTATACCGGCAATGTGACCCATCTGTAAACATTATACCGGCAGTGTAACCCATCCTCAACCATTATACCGGCAGTGTAACCCATCCCCAACCATTATACCGGCAATGTGACCCATCTGTAAACATTATACCGGCAGTGCAAGCCATCTCCAAACATTATATCAGCAGTGTAACCCATCCCCAAATGTTATACTGGCAATGTGACCCATCTGTAAACATTATACCGGCAGTGTAACCCATCTGCAAACATCATACCAGCAGTTCAAGCAATCCCCAACCATTATACCTGCAGGTCTACCCATCCTCAACAATTATACCGGCAATGTGCCCCATCTCTAAACATTATACCGGCAGTGCAACCCATCTGCAAACATTATACCAGCAGTGTGCCCCTCTCTCACACATTATACCAGCAGTGTAACCCACCCCCAACCATTATACCAGCAGTGTATCTCATTGTCAACCCTTATACCAGTAGTGCAACACATCTCCAACCATTATACAGGCAATGTGACCCATCCCTAACCATTATACCAGCTGTGCGACCCATCCCCAACCATTATACCGGCAGTGTGACCTATTCCCAACCATTATATCGGTAGAACGACCCATCCCCAACCATTATACCAGCAGTGTGACCAATCCCAAACCATTAAACGGGCGGTGTGATCCTCTTGCACACATTATACCAGCAGTGTTCCCTCACACACATTATACCAACAGGGTGCTCCTCTCGCACACATTATATCAGCAGTGTCTCCTCGCACACATTATACCAGCAGGGTGCCCCTCTCGCACACATTATACCAGTAGTGTCCCCTCGCACACATTACACCAGCAGGGTGCTCCTCTCGCACACATTATACCAGCAGTGTCCTCTCGCACACATTACAGCAGCAGGGTGCTCCTCTCGCACACATTATACCAGCAGTTTCCCCTCGCACAGTGTGCTCCTCTCGCACACATTATACCAGCAGTGTCCCCTCGCACACATTACACCAGCAGGGTGCTCCTCTCGCACACATTATACCAGCAGTGTCCCCTCGCACACATTACAGCAGCAGGGTGCTCCTCTCGCACACATTATACCAGCAGTTTCCCCTCGCACAGGGTGCTCCTCTCGCACACATTATACCAGCAGTGTCCCCTCGCACACATTATACCAGCAGGGTGCTCCTCTTGCACACATTATGCCAGCAATGTCCCCTCGCACACATTATACCAGCAGTGTGCCCCTCTCTTGCACACATAATACCAGCAGTGTTCCCTCACACACATTATACCAACAGGGTGCTCCTCTCGCACACATTATATCAGCAGTGTCTCCTCGCACACATTATACCAGCAGGGTGCCCCTCTCGCACACATTATACCAGTAGTGTCCCCTCGCACACATTACACCAGCAGGGTGCTCCTCTCGCACACATTATACCAGCAGTGTCCCCTCGCCCACATTACAGCAGCAGGGTGCTCCTCTCGCACACATTATACCAGCAGTTTCCCCTCGCACAGGGTGCTCCTCTCGCACACATTATACCAGCAGTGTCCCCTCGCACACATTATACCAGCAGGGTGCTCCTCTTGCACACATTATGCCAGCAATGTCCCCTCGCACACATTATACCAGCAAGGTGCCCCTCTCGCACACATTATACCAGCAGTGTGCCCCTCTCTTGCACACATTATACCAGCAGTATAGCACAAACCAATATATTCTCTGATCACATAATCGCACAACAACTGTCCCCATCAGTTCTCCCTTTTCCTCCCCATGATTATAAACGCTGTCATTTACACTGAATTCTGAAACAGCCAATCTGAGCTTACTAGTAAACTAGGATTACTGTATGCGGAGTTTAAAGCAACACTCAGCCAGGAGTGACTGAAAAAGACAGCAATGGATGAATATAAAAATAAAAAAATATGTAAAAACAAATGTATATACCAGAAGATTTTCCAGCTGTAAGCTGAAGAATTAAAAAAAATTTTTTTTTCAATAAATGTTTATTGATTAAAGGTAAGAACATATTACAGCGAGTAATAGAAGACAGCATTTACAATTCAAATATCAATAAGTCCATTTGATACAAGCAATGACGGTTTACGAACTTAACATGGCCTGCTGTTGGGGGACTCCCCGGCTAGGGCCTTATCTGAAATTCAAGGTCGTTTCCGGCCATTCTAGGTGCTAGCTGTCTCAATAAAGCATTTCCAATGTTTAAAACAGTTCAAAAAAACAAAACAGAAGAGTATAGAGTGGAAAGGAAGAAGAGAAAGAGGAAAAAAGAAAAAGGGAGGGGTTAGAGGATCTGAGAAGAGGGGGGAAGGGGGGGGGGAGGTCACAGCGAATCTTCCGTGTCTAGTCTGGTCGGGGGTCTGAGGTGTATGTTTCTAGCTTCAGTCGTTCCCAGGAGGACAGCGGGGGAGCCCAGGTAGGGGATCAAGGTAAATGGTCTAGGTCGCTACAGCAATGTCGAGTAAGCTTGTGAGGCCTTAAATTCGAGCCAAGGGGACCAAGTAGTCGTGAACCCTTGGTTCGTCTCCGGTGTCACCCGCAATTCCTCCATAGTCATATACCAATCCACTCTGGCGACCCACTCCCTCACGGTAGGAGGATTAGTCGATCGCCAGTGAACCGGAATGACCGCTTTGGCTGCGCTATTGAGAAACTTTAATAGAGATTTTTTATATGTTGACAGGGGCCATGAAGTACAGTTGAGAAGCCAGAAAGTAGGCTCCGAAGGAACCCCTGGATCCACTAACAATTTTGAAATTGCTATAACCTTGTCCCAAAAGGGACGAAGTTCGGGGCAGCTCCACCAGATATGCATCGGGGAGCCCGGATGATTGTTACATCTCCAACATGCATCTGTTATATTGGGAAACATTTTAGCTAATGTTTGGGGACACCTATACCAACGAGATAAGACTTTAAAATGCGTCTCGAGGACCGAATAACTAGAGGAGCTGGCAAAGGTGGCCTGAAAGCTCTTCTCCCAGTCTCTAGCATATTTGGGTAGATCTGGGAATTTATTCTCAATCAGTATTCTATAGCACCTTGAGAGGAAGTGTGGTGGGCGAGAAGGCTCCAGGCAGAGGCTCTCAAAAGCTGTTAATGATCTACTCAGGCTTGGGCGTATAGCGCTCCCCATGGCAAAATGTTTTAATTGGAGATATTTCCAGATCTCTGAAGGCGAAAGGTTCCACTTGGATTGCATTAAGGGGAAAGGGACCACCTCTCCACGCTCCACCAGCCCGCCGACACGTGTCACCCCCGCCCTTTTCCAAGAGTCGAATCCCCGGCCTGAGGCAGCCGGTGGGAAATCTGGGTTATTGAACAGTGGGGTCAGAGGGGAGTATTTAGAAGATATATGTGGTAGTACCCTAAGTCTGCCCCAGCGTGTAAGTGTAGGGCCAATAGTAGGGTGGTCTACATGTGGCAGCCTCGAGCGCCAGGGGTAGTATGCAATGGGGGCAGGCATCACCGTTCCCTCGATATGAACCCACTGTTTTATGTCATGTGGGCGCGACCATTCCATAATTCGGTGGAGAATAATGGCCTCATAGTACAGAGTAAAGTGCGGTAGCTGAAGACCCCCCTTGTGTTTAGGGCGAAAAAGGATGTCGTGCTGGAAACGAGGCCATTTATCTCCCCAGACGAAGTCCCTCACCGAATTATGTAAGTCTCTGAACCATGCTTTGGGAATGGATATCGGGAGCACCTGGAGGAGATAAAGGACTCTCGGCAGAACATTCATTTTGATGACACTAAGTCTCCCCAACCAGGATAGACTGTTGCCCCAGTCCCGGAACTCAGAGCGGAGTGAGGTCAGTAGTTTTTTTAAGTTTTCGTCAAAAAGGCGTGATAGGTCTTTATGGAGTGTGATCCCCAAGTATTTGAAGCTAGAGGGATGCCAGTGGAAGGGGAAGGATTGTTTAAGGTTATCAAGAGCTTGGGAGGCCATTGACACGTTCACTGCCACTGACTTAGAGAGGTTAATCTTGAAGTTTGACATGGATCCGTATCTATCAAGCTCGGTCATCAGGTTGGGGACAGACACCACCGGGTTCGACAGGATAGCTAACAAGTCATCTGCGAACAGTGCGAGTTTGAATTCTCTACCCCCAGCCGTGAGTCCCGAGATGTTCGGATTTAATCTAATGGCTCCCGCCAAGGCCTCCATACAGAGGACAAAAATTAGTGGCGAGAGGGGACATCCTTGTCTAGTGCCATTCCTTATCGGAACCGGGCGGGACAAGTCTCCATTAATTTTAATCCTTGCAGAGGGGGAGTTATAAAGTGCTAAAATGCGCCCCAAACTGATCGGTCCCAGCCCCAGGTGACGCAGGACCCCCTCCATGAACATCCAATCTACTCTGTCGAAAGCCTTCTCGGCATCAGTAGAAAGCACCACCATCGGTTCATGTTTGCTCGAGGCCAAGTGTATCAAATCAATGATCTTGGTGGTGTTATCGCGCGCCTCTCTTCCGGGTATGAAACTCACCTGATCCGAATGCACAATGTTGGGGAGTAGCAGCTTCAATCTGTTTGCTATAAGTTTAGCAAACAGCTTGACGTCTGTGTTGAGGAGGGATATGGGTCGGTAACTAGGACATTGAGCTGGGTCTTTCCCATCCTTTGGTATAATCGTAATGAATGCCTCTAATGATTGAGGGGAGAAACCCCGGTCGTCAGAGATCTCATTGAATGCCAGTAGCATTTTGGGCAGGAGAGTGCTCTTAAAGAGCTTGTAATAAGAAACTGTATAGCCATCTGGGCCTGGGCTCTTTCCGGAAGGAGCTTCCTTAAGGGCTTGTTCCAGTTCCGGGAGGGAAAAGGGGGAGTCTAGCCAAGCACTCTCATCCGCTGATAATTTAGGGAGTCCCGCGTCGCCAAGGTATCCCTCCACCAGGTCTCGAGTTGTCGACAGGGATGTCGGGGTTCCTGGTGTCCGGAGATTATATAATTTGGTGTAGTAAGCGTGGAAGGTTTCGGCGATGTCCTTTGTAAGGGTGCGGCGGGTCCCCGCTGCATCCTGTACCGACTGTATAAATAGCGTGGCCCTCTGCGCGCGGAGCGCCCTAGCCAATAGCTTCCCTGGCCTGTTACCCCATTGATAAAAGCGGTTTCTACAGAGCCTGTAGTCCCTCTTAATGTCTGCAAACAACAATGTGTTGAGAGCAGATCTCGTCTCGGTCAGGGCGGTCAGCACCGATGGGGAGGGTTTCGTTTTGTGTGATGTCTCTAAGTCCTTAAGCCGCTGGAGTAAGGTAGTCTTTTCCCCGAGTCTCTCTTTTTTCAGCATGGAGCCTAGCTGTATGAGCTTCCCCCTTAGAACACACTTGTGGGCCTCCCACACCGTGACCCGGGAGACATCTGGCGTCTCATTATCTAGAAAATAGTTCTCCAAAGTCTCAAGCAGCTGGGGTTGGAACCTCGTATCCATTAGAAGTTGTTCATTCAACCGCCAGGTACATTGCTTGGAGTGTGGATGGGATGTCTCCAGGGTCAGGTAGACAGGAGCGTGGTCCGACCAAGTGATTAGTCCAATAGCTGTTTCCCTAACTAAATGTAGGAATCTGTGAGGTAGGAGGAAGTAGTCTAATCTAGAGTAAATGTCATGGGGTCTGGAATAGAACGTATAGTCCCTGTCCCCGGGGTGCTGGAGCCGCCAGGTGTCGATCAGCTGGTGGTCGTGGAGAGACCGCCGCACCCTACGGTGCGATGCTAGGGAGGGCCTTGCCGGCGCCCCAGAGATGTCCACCTCTGGTTGGAGGGTCCAATTGAGATCGCCTCCAATAACTGGAATACCCGCTACCAAGGGGGCTACGCGATTGAGAGCCTTCGCCAAGAAACTGGGTTGTGATTGGTTGGGAGCGTATAGGTTAATAAATGTATACGGTTGATCGAACAGTGTACATTTCACTAGGAGTATCCTGCCCTCCCCCAAGGATTCGGACGTTATATCTCGGAAAGGCAAACGTTTAGATAGCAAAATAGCTACTCCCAGAGATTTACCTTTGCTGTTGTTATTGTAGAAGGAATGTGGGTAGTTACGGTCTTTGAGACCCGGGGCCACTCCCACTTTGAAGTGGGTTTCCTGTAAAAAAGCCACATCAGCTCTGAATGCAAAGAGGTCCCTAAGCAACCTCGAGCGTTTCTCCGGGACATTGAGGCCCTTCACGTTAAGGGAAACCAATTTTATATTTGTCAGTTTAGGGTCTACCGCCATCGTCTGGAAACATATATGGAATGCTTAGTCCGACCAGGAAGACACGACAACTCGTACAGCAGAGAGATACACAGTAGGGGGAGGGGGGGAGGAGAGGGGAAAAAAGAAACAGAAACAAAGAAAACATAAAGAAGGTAGGTCGATAGACCTAACATGCAAATATCAGCTGAAAAAATAAACTGAATAAATGACAACTCTACCGCCTCCTGGGAGCTCGGACGCGCTAATCGTGTCGGAGACCAAGAATACTCGGGCGGTGCAGGGGCGAACTGGGGGGTCAGTGCCAGCCCCAACCCCAACAGGGAATATAACATCACAATCAGTAATACTGTATATCTGAACAGTTTGATCACACAACTAAGAAGAACAACCACTGAAAAGAGATGGAATTTAACCAGGAACAGGTATCTCCGACCCGTACAGGACTGGTGGACATTCGTTGAGTCGAGTACGATCTCGATGCCCCGACCACCTCCCGTCAGGGAGAGTGTGCCGCACGGCAAGGAGATCCCCCGAGTCGGCAATAATTCTTTTAAGCTAAGGAAGGACCATCCGAAATTGCTCCAGTGAAAGTTCCGAACCAGGCTGCGACCTTCATCTCTTCGTCGACTGCGTGGAGGAACGCTGCTCCCTAGGGGGTCTCGGGTTGCGGTGGACAAGGTGCCAGTCGTTGTCAGGGTGGGTGAGTTCAGGTGGGGCGCCGTCGGTCAGGGGCTCCTGCCATTCTGGAAGAGAGACCTGTGGTATTCCCAGCGCTTGGCAGAAAAGGGGCAAGTCGGAGGGGTCTTTAAAGGTATATAGAGTCCCATTGTGCGAGGTCTGAAGGCCAAAAGGGAAGCTCCATCTATATTTAATGCCCAGCTTCCGAAGTTCTGCAGTGAGCGGGTGTAAGGCTCTGCGCTTCTGAAGGGTCGTCCACGATAGGTCCTGGAAGATCTGGAGTTTATGAGAGGCAGTCTCTATCACATCCATGCGGCGGGTTTTGCGAAGGATCTCCTCTTTTTCCGTGTAGTAATGAAGACGACAGATAATGTCGCGAGGGCGATCAGACGGTGCGCCCCTGGGTCTCAAAGCTCGGTGGGCCCTGTCGAATTCGATTATGGAAGCGGGATCACGGCCCAAAATTTCATTGAAAACCGTCGTGAGGAAGTCAGTGAGGCAGGCAGGGGTAATATCCTCCGAAACCCCCCTGACCCTCAGGTTATTTCTCCTTCCGCGGTTATCCAAATCTTCTACACGGTCTTGGAGCTGTTGAAGGCAGGACGCCTGTTTGATAACGGTGGCCCTGAGGGCGTTATGTGCAGCTGCTGTGTCTGAGGAGAAGCCCTCCAGCGTAGTCAGGCGGGAGCCGATGTGCGTTATTTCTGCCTGAACCGCAGCAATCTCTGAGCGTACTGTTTCCCGGACTCTCCCCTCCAAGTGCTCAAAGTCCTGCTTAGTTGGTAGGGCCTGAAGCAGGTTCAGAATCTGGGCGAGACTTCCCGGGTCCGTCGTGGCATGTGGGGCTGCCGCCTGTGATCCCACTTGGGAAGCCGAGTCCGAGACAGGCGAGAGACGTGGGGTCGAGGGTAGGGAGACATCCACCGTAGGGGCGGAGCTCTGGGGGAGAAAAAATTGCCTCATGTCAACCGAGGTCGGAGTATCCATTGCACGCGTCGAGGTGAGTGTATGTGACTTCCTTCCTCTCCCTTGCGATCCTTTCTTTCCTCTCACCATGGGGCACCTTGGGTACGTCAGTAGAGCATCAGAAGTAACGTTGTGTGATTAGAGTATCATCCCGTCGGGGTCAGCACCAGCACGCCACCCCAGAATCTAGGTGGCTAGCCGGCCATCAGTATAGGAGTAAACTTGCAAAAAAGAAACAGACCGGCCGCAGGGCCATGGGTTGAGAGAAAATTCCGGGTCCTCTACAGCAAAGTGATGGCAGCTGGGTGACACAGTGGGGACCGAGCGCAGAAATGGCAGGGATGACTGCAGGTATGCCCTCCACAGGGGCCCGAGGAGACAGGGAGCATGCATGTGGGCTGTGAGCAATGAGCTGGCTAGAGCAGGGGTGACAGGAGCCTGAAAATCACTGTGTGCTGTCTCTTCTATGGGTTAACAGAGGTGGTGCCAGTCCCAAGATGGCCGCCGGCTGATCTCTAGAGCTGCACCAGCTCACGGCCTCTTCCTCTATCACCCGACTTCAGGGGTCAGGTCAGCGGGGGTATTGGGAGCTTGTGTCCTGGGTTATCAGCCCCACAGGAGAGCCCCGTCAGCAGTCGCTACGGCCGAGTGTTCAGCGGCGCTAACCGCAAGATGGCCGCCGCCCGCCGCCGCCCTTACCTCGGGCGTCCTCGGCGGTCCTCAGTCCCCTGCTGGAGTCTCCGAGCGCCTGGTAGAGCATCTAGCGGTGGAGTGTGTCTTCAAAACGGGGGAGTAAATCCGCAGAGCGGGGCTGGCCGTTTCGGATCCGTCAGGCTGGTCCCTCCGGCGGCTCGCACCCTAAATCGAGGTCCCGGCCTCAGCACCGGAGGTAGGCCGCAATCCGCAGGGGGCAACACAGGGCCCCCCCGACTCCGCAGCACTCACCCCCCAGTACCAGGTCGGTCAGCAGGCCCAGGTAGGCACAGTACAGCCGGTTAGCGTTTAAAATCGTGGGCCCAGGCACTTTAATAGGGAAGTCCAAGCTGGAGCTCCACGTAATCCCAGCTTTCCCTGATGCCGGCTAAGCCACGCCCCTGAAGAATTAAATTGTTAAATGCAATATATTTTTGAGATGATATAAGGTGGCACTGAATATGTGTAAATTTAAGTATTCATGACTTTCACATTTATGCACTTGCTTTTGGTAAAATTATTTTGTAGGAGAAACGTTTGTATGTTTTCACTTTGTAATGCAATGACAAGAAATGATCCATAAAAATGAATGAATACAAATGTTTACACTATACTCCGTACATCGGCACCAAGCCCTCGGTTTTGGACACCTGATCCTTATTTCAGTGTCACATCCGCTGATGCAGCATTGTTTATATACCATGTACTTGTCCTACATTGTCTTGTACTCGTAATGGCCAATGGTTTAAAATCATTGGTAGAAAAATATTGATGATTGAGCCATCGATAGCGGACTAGTATGTATGCAAGGATCCACAACACCAGCCAAAAACCCGCCCCCAACTTCCCTCACCCCCCTACCCCCCTGCTGTAGTCCTTGACATCAGGCTACCATCACCATAAGCCATAGACCATCCATTGTTGCAAAACTATCGATGTTCAATGGCAAGCTATACACACAACTAACAACAAAGCACAAATTCATCAAGGAAGTAATCACCTTTCCTATGTGGCTATGGACTACCCTGGAGCAAAGTGGATGCTTATACCTCACAGTCATTGGGCAAGTAAGTCCCATCCATCTGTCTGGATTTAGCACATCTTAATCCAACCACAGACTTTACCTTGAATCTTTTCAGGACCTGCTGGGTGTTTCTCGGCTGGGAGTAAGGCTTGGGAGTCAGCATAGGCACTGCCTTAGAGACCACATTTTTTGTAGGAGATGTGCAAACTGCTGGTGTTTTCAATTCTGATTCACCGCTGGGAGATATGGTTGCCTCCACCGTAGCAGTGAACTTTGGAGATGGCAATGACTCCTGTCTCAGGTACTTCAGTGGGTTGGGGTCCTCTGATGAGGAGAGTAAGCCCGGCTCTACCGAATGGCTTCTCTCCATAATTTTTGGCATCACTAAACGTTCCAGGACAGCCTCACTTATTGTGAACCGTTCAATGTATTTCTGCAGGATCTTCTCGGCTTCGTCCCGTGACTTGGCATTTTTGTAGGCTTCATGCAATTCTTTTTCTCGTCGCTCTCTGGAGCAATGAACACATAAATAAAATGGGGATAAATAACAGTTAGCAACAGATCTTTTCCTTTGCCATTTAAAAGATGAATAAACTTCTGCGGTTTTAAAATAAAATATATAGCTGTCCTCTTTTTAATAGTAAAGTATTTTAAAGAAAATCCCCAAAAACTAGAACAGACCTTTAAACATCTTGCAAACCTCTCTCAGACAAATGCAATGCAAACCACAGAGGAAACCTACTTCTCTTCTACTATTTCCTTGTATGTTTTAATGCTTTTTCTCCTTTCAGACGAATCATCTTCTCCACGGAGAACCTTTTCCATCTTCTTCCTTTCCTCTTCCTTCTTTATCAAATCCTGTGATGCACTTCTCCTGCGGGTCTTCCACCGAGCCAGGTCCTTACACAATACAGAGCATTTGAGATAAGAAAATAGTTGTTTGTTCTTTGAACAACAAACTTACATTATGAAGGTCAAAAGTGAATTCACTTATGTAAAATAATTCAGCAGGATAAGAAGAATGTTTTTTTTTCCAGATGTATAGATCTACTTTGATCAATAATATATGCCTCTATAGCATAGTTTGTGTAATGGTTAGGATTATTGCCACGCAGCACAGAGGTATTGGATTCGACTGCAACCACGAATAACCTAACTGTGTAGAGTTTGTACATTCTCCTTGTGCTTGCGTAGGTCTGCTCTGGGTACTCTGGTTTCCCCCTGGTGCTACGGTTTCCACCCACATTCCCCCAAAATATACTGATTGGTCAATGAGCCTCTGGCAAAACTTAACCCTACTGTGTTTGCGTGCTTATGGTATGGATTGATGTGAACAGCCAAATATTCTCTGTAAAACTCTGTGAAATATGTATGTGCTATATAAATCGCTCCCAATAAATAACTAAATAATATTCTTTAATACTGAACAGATCAGCTATTTAAACCATAGCATCTGTTTGTAACTAAAGTGTTACTCTATAAAATAGACAGCCAAACACAACATTATTACTTAGAAATAAAAGAACCATTTAACATGGCTTGAAATGTTACAGTCTCCTCTCATGTATGGCATGTTACGCTAATAATAAAAGCTGTGGTAAAACTACCTACATTCTGCCATGTGTCATCCTCCTCTTTGAGTAGATCATTGACAAACTGTAAGTGTTCATGGTGAGCTTTGCTGTGGGGCAGCATACTTCCCTCCTCTTCATACCTCATGTCGCACATGCTTACACTCCTGTACAGTACACAGAAAAACACCAGTTAATTTCCATTTACAAGCATTCTGTAAACCTACCACTAGGTGGTGCTAAAAGTTAAATACTACATATAGATTTTTTTCAAGCAGCACATGAACATGACATTCCAGGTTAGCCCAGTAGGGGGAGACATTTGTGTGAGGAAGAAAAAAATGTAATGCAAATCAATCAGCGTTATCTTGATAATAGTTTAAGAGTGTATCATAATGGATCAGTAGGTTGACAATAACAAAATGTGATTTAATAAGTGTAATCGTTGACCCATGAAAAATGAATAGAAGAATATAAAATAAAATAAAACTCTGTACTAATTAAATATTAATTAATAAATTATAGATTTAGTAAAAGCTCCGGGATAAGACCTCTACTAATAAATAAAGGGCAAATCGGCTTTGCTAAGTCCACAAGGTGAAGTGTTTCAGCTATGCCACAACAGCCAGTAAAACGCACCTGCATAAATACACTTACAATGTCTAGTTACACTAAGTGGTCATACATGTTTATGTTGGAAGGCATGACGGAGATCCTGTAATGGTGGGCAGGATGAGGTCATAATGAATACTCTGATTATATAGGAACAAACTATTTGAAATATTTAATGGAGGGAAATAGTAAAAAGCACACTTAAGTAAGAATACAAACAGCAAGCTTAAAACACAGAGGCCCTCATTCCGAGTTGTTCGCTCGTTGCCGATTTTCTCTATATTGCGATTAGTCGCTTACTGCGCATGCGCAATGTTCGCAGAGCGCATGCGCTTAGTTATTTTACTCAACAGGTATTTTACTCACGGCATTACGAGGAATTTTCTTCGTTCTGGTGATCGGAGTGTGATTGACAGGAAGTGGGTGTTTCTGGGCGGAAACTGGCCGTTTTATGGGTGTGTGTGAAAAAACGCTGCCGTTTCTGGGAAAAACGCGGGAGTGGCTGGAGAAACGGGGGAGTGTCTGGGCGAATGCTGGGTGTGTTTGTGACGTCAAACCAGGAACGAAACTGACTGAACTGATCGCAGTGGCAGAGTAAGTGTCGAGCTACTCAGAAACTGCTAAGAAATTTCTATTCGCAATTTTGAGAATCTTTCGTTCGCACTTCTGCTAAGCTAAGATTCACTCCCAGTAGGCGGCGGCTTAGCGTGTGAATGCTGCTAAAAGCAGCTAGCGAGCGAACAACTCGGAATGAGGGCCCAAGGACACAACAAGCTGCACTCTCATGAATACTGGGGCAGGTCCCACTATGGCGGCCACTAACAGAAACTAGAGTACAACGTATTGAAGAGACAACTGCAATACAGCACTGTATAGTAAGGATACCCAATCAAAGTCTAATATTAGTATTTACCAAGGTATCCGTTCACATGGTCGACCATGTTATGGTCGACAGTCATTAGGTCGACCACTATTGGTCGACATTGACATGGTCGACATGGACACATGGTCGACACATGAAAATGGTCGACACGTGAAAGGTCGACACATGAAAAGGTCGACATGAGTTTTTTAACTTTTTTTTCTTTTGGGGAACTTTTCCATACTTTACGATCCACATGGACTACGATTGGAACGGTAAAGTGTGTCGAGCGAAGCGGTAGCGTAGCGAAGGCACCATGCCCGAAGCATGGCGAGCGAACGCGGTGCACTAATTGGGGTTCCCAGTCACTCTACGCAAAAAACGACACAAAAAAAAAAGGTAAAAAAACTCATGTCGACCTTTTCATGTGTCGACCTTTCATGTGTCGACCATGTGTACATGTCGACCATGTCAATGTCGACCAATAGTGGTCGAACTAATGACTGTCGACCATAACATGGTCGACCTTTCATACCGGAACCATTTACCAAGGGGGATAAAGATCTTGCTCACCCTAAAAACAAAGTCCTACATTAAGAATAAATGTGTGACATACAATAGCAACCAATAGTAAAGTATACAAGATGAAGTTATGACTAATAAAGTCTGATAGAATGTGTGATCAGATAAATATTACATACAACATTTCATAGCGCGGCACCAAGTTCCAAGTATCCCAACAATCATTCAGCAATGCAGGAACACCTGTGTAAGCCACTCTCACAGTCTGGCCAGTCATCTAAGGCAGTATTTGACAACCAATGCGGCATTATGAAACATCTGGTGACACTGACACTGCATGATTTCTAATAATCCTCATCATCATCATCAATAACACTACCATAAGACTCGTTAATAAAAAGGAGTGCATAAAAAAAAAGGAAAATTACAGCTAATTTACTTTACAATTCAAACACATAAGTAGTGACGTAATACAAAGGAGATTGTAAGTCTTCTACCGCCAAGCTTGTTCCACCTAGAGGTGGCTGCTGTAACGCCCCCCTGCAGACCCTCTCATCCCCAGCCACGCTCTGCCATAACTACTGCAGGGTAACAGTGAGACCAGAGCGCCATTCAGACTGGCAGTGTTGGTGGAGAATAAACACTTCCTCACGCTTTCGTATGGCTAGACAGAACAGTAAGGGTAGAAAGGAGTATGCATGGAGTTTATAACATGGGTTATTAATCTGTAATTGATAAAACAAGCAATATTTTGCTCCTTTATAGAAAGTAATCGTATCTGTCAGTTATATATATATGACAGGCACATAATCTAGCATACACTACAAACTAGATGTCATAGCAACTCATTCACAGCATCATGACATTGTGCAGCAGATGATAATTGTACGTGGGCAAGGTCTCACTGTCCCCATCTGCTAACCACATTAATAGAGAACAGTACATATCCTTTAGAACAGAACCCGTTTGAAGCCCAGCCTGCATGATTTGAGGCTGTGGCTCTGAATACCACTCAGATAATACCCTTTGATTTTCATCATGTAACAAAAGCAGATTGCTGTGTGTAATAGTTTACATTTTCATCATCCCTTTTATATTAAATTGCACAGGATCTTCTATTTCCTGCACATCAAACAGGTCACATAAACGGCAGGATTTAGCAGCACAGCGAGAGTCCTTCCAGCAGTAAAAGATATTCAAACTTGTATATTTAAATTGTGACTCTCCAAACATTTAATGAAAGGAATTACAAGGAGGAATAAGGCAACGACAATGCAGATGGTCTATCCGTATTACGTATACTCACAGCTATGACGTTTATTTACGTAAAGTCTAACAAAAGGCAACAAAAGACCTGCATACAGTAAGAGACCTCATATGTTCTCCCAAATCCTCCTCTTGTAAACTCCTTGTCTTCTTATGGTAGTTGATACTTTCTCCTGCATGGTCCACAGGTTATCCACAGGATAACATTGGGATATGAAATAGCGACAGCAGATTGGCACCAAACAATCAAAGCTTTCGGCCTCCGAGAATGCAACGGGCCCGTCCCTCTATCCCCGTCTCCTGGCTCAGGCAATTCAGTTTTTTGTTTGGTGCGGCAGGAGCCGGACCATGGTCAATGGGCTGCTGGTTTTAACAGCCATAAGCTTTTTTATTTTATTTTTATAGTCTTACCATATTTTTTGAGCGATCATCCTAAAAAGCGTCTTGTACGTACTTTAGAAAGAGTCGCTCCAACAACTCCCCGCCGGGTCGCGACATTGCTTACCCACGTGTACAGTGCTGTTTCGGCGGGCGTCTGTGTAGGATGTACTAGCAAGTCCAGCAGGCATTACCAGGCTGTGTCCGGAGCACGGGGAGAAGGTAAGGCATCGGTTCCGCTTAGTAGGGGAAATGCGAGACACAGCCGCACTGTATCGGGATGGAGACTACCGAATAGTCGCTGACGCGGTTAACACCTTGGGTGCACCAGCGCTAGGCCTCAGGGATCATAGGCTCCAGGGGTAGCATGAGGCCGTGATCACTAGGGATGATGTTAGCAGTGGGGAGTAAGATGCTCCCTTGGTCGCCCCTGCCCCCGATTCATGACCAGTTTCCTCTGAGTTTCCCACCATGAACTGAGTTCGTGCTTCCGTCTGAGACGCTGTGTATTTAAAAAGACCCAGTCGCAGCACAGGCAGCTGTATGACAGGTGCGTCGGTGTTCACTGTAGGTTCACAGGGCGATTGTGTACACTAATAGCGTCTGGATCCACTCAGCGTTCACTAACGTATTGATCGATACTGGAAGCGGGGTGATGTCTCCCTGTATCCCACTCTCCTGAGCTGGGTGATACAGCACTAAGTCTCTATCTACCTTTGGTACGAATAGTTGGATAAGTGCCTGATGCATATGAGTCTGTAAACTATTGCTGCTGTTTTCTTTCGCTGTGCAACTGAATATGTTTAAACTCCTATATAAGGAATGCAGTAATATGTTTCTCCTACATACTTGAAATGTATCTGTAGTTGATTATGTGCTCATATTGCTTATTATACTAATGTATAACCTGTGACTGATTGCTAGTGTGATTGCTGACTTTACTATTTTCTGTCAGTTTCTGTGCATTCCGATCCTCAATGCTGGTGCAAAGTAGGGAGGGATCAGATTGTATGTCACTTTAACAAATTTTAAAGTGATTGCAGTCACAACTTGTGTAGTTAACACTGTAAAGGTGTGATTTATTTATCATGTTAAAGAGAGGCAAGGGTGAGAGGATACACTCTCCACAGTAGCACCAACACTCATGTCATGTTTGTCTTGCAAAGCTGGGTTAACCTCTCAGGATCTGGTTCAAAATGGATTATGTGCAATTTGTTTTAGTTTTCACCAAAGCCTATTGAATAATCCAAGGCAGGCACAGGTTCAGGTTGAACCCTCATGGGCTACTTTTGCACAGACATTATCCAGTATAGCTGAGCGGAAAATACCAGCTCCTATACCAGGGATAGGTTACCCTATTAACCCTTACATGCAACATTCCATCTGGGGGTTATCACATCCAGTACAGGAATTGGCAGCCTCTCAACAGAAACAGGCTGAAAGGCCGGTGGTAAGTAAATCACAGACATGAAACAACATCTTCACAGTCTACACGTTTCAGATGAGGACTTGGAGGATGAGAACTCATCGCACTCCAGGTCAACATACAGAGATTAGGAGGAAGGCCTTAGCTCAGTGGACATTCCTGAGCTAATTAGTGCTATGAAAGCCATTCTATGCTTAGAGGAGGAAGCAGAGAATTTGTTAAAAACTAAGGCACCTGTGTTTAAACGTCCCAAAATAGTTAGGACTGAGTTTCCGGTGTCAGAACAGCTGACGGAAATTATGCAAGAGGATTGGGTTACACCCAGTAAGACGTTTAGAATTCCAAGGAAATTGAATTCCCATTATTCTCTTCCGGCTGGGGACTGTTTAAAAAGGGAGGTGGCTCACAAAGAAGATACGCATGTCATCCGATGGGTGCGAAAATCTACATTATCCTTGCCTTCAACATCATTAAATGATGTCACAGATAGGAAAATAGATGGTTTTCTTAAAACCATTTTCTCCTTGTCTGGGGCAATCATAAGACCAGCCATGGCTTCGGTTTGGATGGCAAAAGCAGTGGCAGCCTGGGCCGATGCATTGGAGGATGTCCTTTCAATGGCGTCTAGAGAGCAAAAATCCCATATTGCACATATCAAACAAGCAGCCTTGGATATGGGTACAATTGCCTCTCAGGCATCAGCCTCAGCAGTAGCAGCTCGCAGAGCGGTTTGGCTACATATATGGAAAGCTGACTCAATCTAAGAAGGTTCTGGAGTCTTGGCTTTTACTGGAGATATTCTTTTTGGAAAAGAATTAAACAGTATTTTGAAGTCAGAAGCAGACTCCAAGAAAGTGAAGTTTCCTTCCACACATAAATCCAAGCCTAGACTTCCAGCATTTCGGCCCTTTCGGACTCAAGGAAAAGCAAAAGGAAAGGGTTATGGCAAACAGTCTCAATCTGACAAGTCTGGTAAGACTAAAAAGTATTGGGCTACTAGAGGGACAGCTTCCAAATCAGAAGATAAACCATCAGCCTGATGGTGTGGGCCTCCACCTGGAGGACTTCAGGGTGGGAGGCCAACTTCTTCAGTTTGCACAGATCGGGCAGCAGTCTACCACAGATGCCTGGGTGCAAGAAGCGGTATCTCATGGTTATGCGTTTGCTTTCAAGAAACACCCTCCTCACAGGATTTTTTGTACCAGCCCATCTTCAGTGGAAATGAAGGCTAGGGCTTTTCAAGAGGTAGTTCAGAAGTTGCTTCAGTCAGGAGTGATAATTCCAGTTCCTCCTGCACAACGAGGACAAGGTTTTTATTCCAACCTGTTTCTAGTCCAGAAGCCAAATGGGTCGTTCCGGCCCATACTCAATTTCAAAGTGCTGAACAAGTACATTTGGGTGCCTCATTTTCATATGGAGACTTTACGTTCCATTATTTTGGCCATAAAGCCGGAGGATTTTATGGTATCCCTGGATATCCAGGATGCTTACCTTCATGTTCCTACAGCACTGTCCCATCAGCGCTCTCAGGTTTGCTATCCTCCAGCAACATTTTCAGTTTCAGGCTCTACCATTTTGACTGGTCACAGCTCCCAGATTGTTTACCAAAATTATGGTGGTAATGGCATCTTATCTCAGTCAGCAGGGAATAAGGATTTTGCAATACCTCAATGACTTATTAATCCTGGCACAATCTCAGGAATTGCTTCAGTGTCATCTGCGACAGACGATAGCTTGTTTGCAGAGACACGGTTGGCTCATAAATTGGGCAAAGTCGTCCCTGGTTCCTCACAACGGATGACTCACTTGGGGGCTGTGTTGGATTCAAGTCTTCAGAGAGTAATTTTACCTCTGAACAAAATATCCAAAATTCAGTCAAGGATTCAGGAGCTGCTACACAGTCAAAGGGTATCCATTCACGCAGTAATGCGTGTGATGTGGTTGATAGTGTCAACATTCGACATGGTGGAGTATGCTCAGTTCCACTCAAGGCCTCTGCAACGTCTGATCCTTTCCAAAAATGCAGACTATGGTCCTTCCTCTGGAAGTAAGGAAGTCATTAGCCTGGTGGCTGCAGACATTCCATCTGGACAAAGGGAGTCCCTTCTGGATATCAGATTGGGAAATTCTGACGGATGCCAGCCTTCAGGGCTGGGGAGCGGTGTCAGGAAGGAGTTGCTTCCAGGGTCAGTGGACCAAGGAAGAGAGTTGCCTGCCAATAAATATACTGGAACTTCGGGCCATATATATATATATGGCACTTATTCAGGCAAAGGACATCCTTCAGGGGAAACCAGTCCAAATCCACTTGGACAATGCAAAGGCATACCTCAACCATCAGGGAGGAACTCGCAGCCAAAACGCAATGAAGAAGGTAAGTCACACGTTAAAGTGGGCAGAACTTCCTCATCCAGCCTTGTCCGCAGTGTTCATTGAGGGAGTCCTAAACTGGGAAGCGGATTTTCTCAGTCAATACGCCATTCATGCAAACGAATGGGCTTTACACACCGAGGTCTTCCAAATTCTGGTAGACAAGTAGGGGTTACCAGAGATAGATCTCATGGCGTCCCATCAGAACAACAAAGTTCCCGCATACGGGTCAAGAACAAAGGATACCAAAGTGATCTTTATGGATGCCCTGTCAGTTAGATGGGATTTTTGTCGATTTATGCTCCATTCCTACTTCCTCAACGTCCAGATCTACTGTCTCAGGGTCCTTGCTATCACAAGCACCTGGATTGACCGGCTTTGACGGCGTGGCTCTTGAAACTTCCATCCGGAAAGCAAGAGGATTCTCACAACAGGTAATTCAAACAATGCCCAGAGCAAGGAAACCTTCCTCAGCTCGCATTTATCACCGAATATGGCAAGTCTTTATTCAATGGTGCAGTGACCGGAAATTTGATCCTAGGTCTTTCAAAGTTTCCAGAGTCCTAGCATTCCTTCAGTTAGGAATGGACAAAGGTCTAAGGGTGGCTTCCTTGAGAGTGCAAGTGCCAGCATTGACTGTATGGTTCCAAAAGATAATTGCTAACCTACAGGATGTGTGCACTTTTTTCCAGGAAATTCTGCACATTCAACCTCCATTTGTTCCTTCTACAGTGCCTTGGGACTTACGTTTAGTCCTAAAGGCCCTTCAAGTTGCCCCATTTGACCCACTAAAACAAGTGGATTTTAAATGGTTGACAGCTGAAGTTCTCTTTCTACTGGCTATTGCCTCAGCTAGAAGAGTTTCAGATTTAGGGGCATTGTTATGTCGCCCTCCTTTTCTGATTTTTTATCCAGATAGATCGGTTCTCAGAACCAAATCTGGATATCTTCCTAAGGTGGTGTCTAAATTCCACCTTAGCAAAGAAATTGTAGTCCCGGTCTCCCAAGGGCCGGACCTTTCTGCGGGAGATGCATCGTTAAACGTAGTCCGTGCTTTAAGGATCTACATGGATCATACCAGTGCCATCAGAAAAATACACTCTCTTCGTTCTCTACGGATTTCAAAAGAGTGGATGGCCTGCTGACAAGCAGACACTGGCAAAGTGGCTTCGAATGACGATTTCAGAAGCATATTCTCAAGCTCATCTCCCTGTTCCGGCTAATGTCTCTGCTCCCTCTACTCGTAAGGTAGGTCCGTCATGGCCAGCACAACGTGGTGCTTCAGCAGAACAGATATGTAAGGCAGCCACAGGGTCTTCCATTAACACATTCATTAGACATTATGCCTTTGATACCTTTGCCTCTCATAACGCTGAATTAGGGCAAAGGATTCTCCTGTCCAATCAGGAGCGTCCCCACCACTAAACTGCTTTGGGACATCCCAATGCTATCCTGTGGACCCTGCAGGAGAAATAATTGTTATGGTAGACTTACCGTTGATAACGCTATTTCTCCTAAGTCCACGGGATCCACAGGGATCCCACCCTGACGCACCTGATTACAGGATCCTTTCACTTACTAACCTCTTCCTTCTTGCACAGAAGTTTGTGCATGTGTGTTCTTCTCGCCTGATTTGGGCTCTCTATGATGCTCCTACCTTGAGCTTTGGAAAACTGAATTGCCTGAGCCAGGAGGCAGAGATATAGGAACGGACTCGTTGCATTCTGGGAGGCCGAAAGTTTTGATCGTTTGGTGCCAATCCGCGCTACCGCATATCCCAATGTTATCCTGTGGATCCTGTGGACTTAGGAGAAATAGAGTTATCAATGGTAAGTCTACCATAACAATTATTTTCTAAACTATCCCAGGTAAGCAACTTCCTGCATTAGGGAGTGAGAACGGCCAGCGGAGTTAGGGGAGTAATCAATATAAAAAGATAAAATGATAAAGTCTTACAAGAATTATTTAATAAATAACGGATTCCAAAATGCAGCTCACCCTCTTAACCATCCTGCTTTGTACAATAATTTGAAACAAAAATAGCCTATGTCTCTCAGGATGGTATGCGGTTATCATACAGACAGTCGGGGTCCCGGCAGTTACAATACAGATTCCAAGATCCCGACGGGGGCACCATACCGCCGCCAGCGAGGTAGGTGATTCCCCTTTATGGGTTTCCACAACACCCATAGAGGGAGAATAGAACCTGTGGCAAGCGCAGCTCATCACCGAGCCCGCAGCGTGGAGAGCACAGCGAGCCCGCAAGGGGCTTAATTGTCCTTGCCACCATGCCGGCTTCCCAATGATCGGGATGCCGATGTCGGGATAGTGACATTCGGCATCCCGGGCGTCGGTATTACATACTGAACCCGCGAGGATGCATAGTAATGTCTTTTGCCATAGTAGTGCTCTTGATGTATATGGAGAAGCAACTGTATATACTGTGTCAGTATTAGAACCAGGTTTGACAATCTGAATGTCAAATACTGTAATCACAAACTGATCATCATCTACTCGAGATGAAGAAGTGATGCTCTTCTGGAACTGAAGATTGGCTGCTGGAGTATATACTTAATATATACTTAATATACAACTGATGCGTCATTAATTTACTAACAGTTTCTTATATAGCGCAGCAAATTCCTCTGCGCTATACAATTGCATTTGGTAATAAATGTAAAAGGGATTATTAGCCTATCCACTGAAATCACCATTTCTAGTCCCCATAGAGTGTTGTCTGCTTCTTTAGCTATGTTTATAAACCCTGTACTTGTCCTATATTGTCTTCAACTGTAAGTCACTGTTTACCTGTTATATTTCGTTTATGTACTCTGTAACTGGGCGCCGCGGAACCCTTGTGGCGCCATAAAAATAAAGGATAATAATAAAAAATAATAATAGTCTACCCTTATGCATCAAAGTCTCTGTTTACTGGAGGGACAGCACGGTACACTGTTTGCATGACATCCAAAACGCATAGCAACCATCACCCCATCATAATATATTCCCGAAATTCATTCATACATCTAACAGCTCCATCCACTTTTCACGTAAACACCAATATTTCTACTGACAGGCGAGGATCAACCATTTGTCATGGCTCCTCTTTTCTTACATTATGTTTTTTTGTAAGGAAAGAGCTCCTGTTGACATAACATTTGTATTTACATGATTCAGTGAATGCGTGTGCTTCTGCCATAGGATCACACCAGGTAACAAGTGACTGTAAGCGGTAAAACTGCAACGGCCCAGGTGGAAATTGCACAGTTTAGACACGACTATTACATTTTAACCAAATTGCAAATCTGGATATTATTAAATGATAGAAAATCCTCTAAACATACCAAAATCCTTTAATATGCAGGGTTCCCAAGAGAATATTAAATCTGTGGTATCAAAAATGCTTTGAAACAAGTTATCCTGTAACATGATTTTCCAATAGTGTTTTAGTGTCTAAACATATAACTTTGTATATAAAATGTATACCAAGGTGTAAAATAAAAAATAAAAAAACAATCAACACTGCAAAGTTAAGCCAAACACGCTGGACAAGCATAGTAAAGCTAAAAGCATAAAACACACAACTTAAGTGTTAGGAAATGCTGCATGCGGGTCAAAGTCTAACAGGTTAGAAACACTACCCGTTATGTGAGCATGTCACAATGGAGATATGAGCTTATTAGTTTAGTACATTTCACAGCTCTGTAGATTAATGCAGTAATGTTTCTTATATCAGGACGGCTGCATGTAACTGGAACGTATTTCAGCCACCCCTTAAATTCTCATGTGTTACATTCGAAACCAGAGTTTCTATGAATCATGCAATTACTATGCTGGACGCAAAAATTACACCAGAAATAAAATTCATTAGTCTCATGCTACAAGTCTCTGTCCTGTTACTGCCATTAATACTTTGTATTCAGGAGACTAATATGTAACAGGAGATGCGTATTGGCTGCATAATGACTATTTATGTAACGTGAGCGGGACATGCACTAAGTTGTTACAGGAACACTTCAAGCACAAATGACAACTTACTCTGCGTCATCTGACAGAGCAGACCGTGTGCTGAATCTACAAGATCAAATATACAATTAGATTTACTTGCAAGAAGTATAAATAAAACCAGCCTCAAAATGGTGAAACGTGCATCAGATCTTACAATGATGTTCCCCTATAAACAGAATGTAAAAATCACACCATAATCATATCCCAGTGCATGTACAACCTAAATGTCACCCATTACAGACCCAGAACAACAGATGTTATCAATTCAATAATTTTTTATTTTTTTTTAAAGAAAAAAAAATCCTAAAGTCTGTAGTGGAGTTTGTAGGAGGCATTGACCAGTTCTCTGAGCTGAGAGATTACTTTTTCCCCCATAAAAGTCTTAAACTCATAACACCTACTTCCCCTTTAACAGCTGTACATAATTTGGAATCCAGAAGGGCATTACGTCCTGTGTGAACTTCAGGTGATTTGTCCTGATTTTTAGTTTCGAAATGATGGGTACTCTAGAACAGACTGATTAACAATACAAAAAATATCTATTGTAACAAGTTTCCCAAGACATTCCAGAGAGAAAATATATAGAGGGAAAGTAATAGAATAAAAGTGGTAAAGTACCAACGCTGGCAAACCGTTTACCATAAAATATGTATAACTATTAAAATTGATGCAACTTTGTTTATAAAATCCATTCAGCATGGATCTGAGCAAGAGGACAAGAAACAAAATACCTAGTCATTAAACATGCAAGCTCATACAGTGTATCTATCTTCAGCTATCTTTATTACATTTGTGCCAGAATATAAAGAAATGCAGCCTTGGCACTTCTTTTGACTCCATTGTATATCTTTATATAGTATATTATTCATATACATACATACATACATACATGCATACATATATATATACAATATATACACACAATTTATTTTTGGATCATTCTGCTTAGACACTGATAAATAGGTCAGAACTAGTTATTGACAAAAATATCTGACCTCGATAACTCATGGTCACAGCTTTCGTGAGATTCCTGTTGCTGGGATTTAAGATCTGCAATTGTGGGACTGCCCTGCATGGGGCTGCAAGTTGGTTGGCACTTCAGATCATCTCTTATTTCATTTGGGTCTTCAGCTTTGTTCTGGTGAAGTAGCTTTGATGGATCCTCAGACCTTACAGGTGTAGGGCCTTGGGGAATACTACTTTGCGTAAAGGTGTTGGTTTGGAGATAGCTAAGGAAGTAATTTCAGAGACTGTTACACACAATGTACTATGTTTTAAAGAAGCTTGAAGACAACACACATATTACCATTTACAGGATTTAAAATACCACTAAGAGTTTAAAAAAAAACAAAAAAAAAACATTTGATGCTAGGTTTGTTATAACAGCTCTACCAAAAATCCTCATTATACATTCATGATTACATGAACGCTCTTCATATAATCTTCAATGAAGGATATATACTCTTCAGTTACACATTTATGACTTATGACCAAAACAAATCCACTTTCTTTCTTTAGTGAGTCTATGGCAATTTTCTTATAATATACTGGTGTGTTCCAAGTTACTGTGTGCAAGGCATCACAGATCCCTAATCATTTTCAGTAGTAACTTTTGTAAATCTCGCACATATAAGCTCACTGCAAAGGTGTCTGACCTCGTTGGCTCCTTTTCCATGTGCGACAAGGCACAGGATTTTTCCTCTACTTTTTGTTGTACAGAAAATGGCATCGGGAGGAAGTGAGACAACGTCGCACCAGATTGTTTCGGTGCGAGCAGAATTCCTCTGACCAGTACATCAGTTTTTCTTGGCTCTGGTGTACTTCTGTCCTGCAAGCCTTGGTCTTCTTTACGCACATCTTCTACTAAGGCAGGAGGTGCGACGTCAAGGCTAGGATTAGCACTGCTTGCTTCCATGCCACTGGAAGGTAGAACATTACTCCTACAGGAACAGGTGACAGGTTGATGAAAGTCTTCAAGCACATAACATGCTTTTTCTTTAGGATCAATGTTACGTTGTTAACAAATTTATCAAACCAAAAAATCAAAAACGTTAGTGTTTAATGATATGCCAAAAAAATTTAAATCACTGCATACGCATGCATTGGTGGGTTACTGAAGAGAACAGGTCAATCGGACGTTCAGATCAATGTAGAGCACATAAAAAGCTCACAGGTGTTGGGTATCCTCTTGCAATGGCTGTTTATGCCCCTTCAGTTCCATCTTCTGGCTTGGTAGTCTTCCATGATTTACGGTCTTGGTAGAGTCCAAATCAGGCGATGGCTGGGCAACTCTGGCACACTTCTGAAAAGTGCCAATTCGGCGTGCCAACATGTCATCCCGTTGGGTATCTAGGAAAAGTCTGCTATCCTCCTTTTCAGGTGGTTCAGGGACATCTGGTGTCCTGCAAACCTCAGCCATAGTAGATCTACTTAGGAAAGCGAAAGTAATGTTCGTAAGGATTGGAGAAGCAGGAAGCAACAAATAAGTATATATGTACATAAAAGAAACATACCAAAGAAAAAGCAAGAAACAATTCTCGGCATTTCAATATAAACAAAAAACACACTAACTGCAAACATAATTCTTTCCATACACATATTAGAGTCATATTTCCTTTGCAGTTTTGCCAGTTGGAAGACAGCACATGTATACAGCTATGAATTGTAGGGTCACAAAAAGTTAGTTTAAAAAGCAAAAGAACACTCACTGAATGTTCCAGATAGAATATTTATTCAAGCCACACATTAACATGGTCATGACGCTGATGAAATAGTGTGGTATACCTTGGCTTGGAGTGTAGCACTGGTGTGACCAAGACTTGTGCATCTGGAGCATTGTCTGAAAAAACTGCTTTAGTGCTTATGATGTCGGAGACACTGTTGTCCCTTACACTTGCATCACTAGAACTGGGCTTGGCAATGCACAATTTATCCCATCTCTGCTGGTCGATCTCAGTTACTGGCCCAAAGTGGACAAACTTCTGCTTGTTTCTGGCCCTCTTCTCTTGTAACGATAACTTGCGTCTACCAAAATCATCATTGGCTGCTCTGGTCACATCAATCTTGGTCATTTGGTCATTCTCAGGGGGCTCTTTCTGAACCACATTTTCACTTTAGTTCCAAGAAATTAAGAAATAGAAAGTTACCTGGGAGTCTATAAACTCTCCACTTAAGAAGACTTTTCTCAAATACTTGTTAAACCTTCTTATTGAACCATTACAAAAGAAGTATATATGATTTCAAATGAACAACTGAAAATTATTCACACTTAAGCACAAAAAAAGCCACACCTATCTCCAGTAGACAGCTTTAGCCTCTGCCAGGTTTCCAGGTCAGCCTTTGTGATTGAGGCAGTGGTGAAAACCAGGGGCTCCTTCTGCTGAGAGACAGCCGACTGGGCTTTGCGCTTGGCCAAATCATCTCTTTGAACATCTGGAATTTTATCCTCCTTTTCTTGTTCAGCCTCATTGTCTACAGTTCTTGGAAGGATGCTATCACTTAGATTGACCGTCCCCTTTTCTATCAGTCGGTCCTGGTTTTCATGATTGCTGTGCACAGTAATATATGTATTAAACAAATGTTTATATTAGGGGCTGCACTTCGAACCAACTGGCTAGGGTCATGGGCATGCCACTGATTAATGAATGTTTCTTAGCTATATTTTATTTTTATGAATTCTAAAAAAAAAAGTTCAACCAGGCTTTATAACCTCAAGGTCAAACAAAAGGCTACTCGTGCACATGAAGGTCATCCTATTCTAGACCTTTGATCATAGACGCTAAGCCTATGGAGGATGCTTGGATTTTTTGCCGTTTATGGCACTCTAGAGACTCAAACATACTACAGATTGGTATGTTCACACATGCACTTTTAAATTGAAAGGAAGAACGTTATGCGCACCTTTTATCCACTGAACGCTTGGGTGAAGCGGGAGTTGAAGGCAAACAGTCCTGAGTGGGTTTTGTTTTATTAATATAGGAACCTTGTATATATTGATTGAAAGGTGTTGAAACTTTAGGTCGGTTCATTCTTGCTCTACGTGTAGCCAGGTCATCTCGCTCAATATCAGGCACTCTGCACTCATCTTCCTCCTCAGAATCCACATTAGTTGGGCGAGTGATTTCTCTCTGGAGAACTATATCAGGTTCATGGTTTTCAAGGGTTTGATCATGACTAGGACAGCTATAATAATATTAAACAGTTATCCCTATGAATGGATACACATGAATACTGCAAAATGCGGTTTCCGCATGCAGAATTTTAGTGGTTAGCTAATCGAATCGCAGTCCCAAACAGATATTAAAAGTCGAAAATTTTAAAGCAAGCAATTGTCTGCTGAAGTTGCATAAAGTGGTTTGAAGCTGAAGATGCATAAAGTGGTTTGAACACAAATATACTGCTTTCCAAATATATCTGTGTGTATACGTATCTGGGGAGGAAAGAAAAATAAGACTCTAGAGAAACATTTAGAATGTGGACATCTGCCACTTGGGTACCTGAGGGTTGAAGACTCCATGACTGAAGTTGTCCAAAACGTGTTTTAATCATATCTGGGTTACGCAAGGCAAAACAAAAGTGGACATCTATAGAAAGTTGGTGGTTATGCTGAATGGCTAGATTACATATGGTGCCATTAACGCAGACAGTCGATGATCGCACACACGCACACTGATACTGCTCATTAGCAGACTGTATTATAGACTGGAAACGGCGTTAAGTTTCAACGCAGCCACATATATCCAGCTATCTCAGGACAATCAGCCAATGAAATTACAATGTGTGTTGTTGGCTTTAGTGAACTGGAAAATACAATACAATTGCTCATATTGTGCTTCATCTGAATAATAATGGGTATATAAAGGTATACACAGCACAGGCAACTACTAACCACAGTACTTTATCACACAATTAAACAAGCACAAATAAAATTTCTCAGTGCAACAGCGTTAATAACAGTTATACCAGTAAACCAAAGGCAAACAAAACAATAAATAGCAAAAAGTACGTAGTTAACAATACACCATGCTGATGGGAATCTCTGATTCTTTTGCTTATGGTTAGCACTAATCATCAATTCACAAGTCTATCGGTTTGATTTGCTAAATGTCGGATTTTGCTCACCAATGATGGGGAGCTTTGCCTTATGCTTTTCAAACTGTAATACTCATTAATGCTAAACCAGTCTGATTTAGTATTAATTACAATTGCTGTTTGAAAAACATTGGTCATTGCTGGGGAACATCAGTGGTTTTAAACATCCGACATTCAGTAAATCTACTATTATAACTTGTCAACATAAACAGTACCCAGTATAAGGTAGTATGGGATGATACTACCTTGATCAACAAACAACAAGATACACTAGCTTATAGTCAGCTGTTGAAAACGTTCTAATTAAATAAAGCCAGGTCATTTATTTTGTGACTTATTCAAATACCTTTACTATATGTATGTTTCTGAATAGTTAAAAATAAAACTTAATGTTAGAACACCCTAATTTACATCTTTAAACATATTACTGTAAAAGGAGGAAGGGCCAGACTAGCATTTTAAATGAATGCCACACTTTTCATTCCAGCACAAAAGCATTTAGTCGAGAACAGATTGTTGTTCCCTTTGCCACGAGCCATCTGAGCTTTCATTGCTGTGCTCATGCATTCAGTGACGTGCATGGATGTCCTTACATAATTAGTTTCAGGTTGCACATGCTTCCATAGACTGTTCTACATATGGTGACAGACAACAGTCTCACACAGCAAACTCCAGACAAGCATTCCAAGGAGGAGCTGACCTGCCGTAACGCTTTGCCGCAGGCATGACCTTAATTCCAACCTTTTGGAGGCTTTTTAATTTCTGAACCTCTTCGTCATTTGCACTGTCACACACAGAGGGCTGATCCATCGCATCCTCTTGTTGATCGAAATATCCTTTAAGTTTGGAGGTTTTTCCAGATGACCCTTTGAGAGGAGAGACTACAGTGGTCCCATCTTCAGTCTGCCCCTCCTCCTCGATGGTTTCAGGACGATTTGGACTATTAAAGTATTATACATTCAAAATGATAAAGTTAGAGTAACAACTGTGTGTACAGAACACGCTACACAGTAATTGTGAATGAATTTGTTTATTAAATATATTTTGCATTCAATGTATTTACATAATTCTCAGACAGGTCTATATTAGTGTTTGCAAGAGTGTTCCGTGGTCCATTAAAATAAAAAAATAAAATACAAAAAATATAAATTCTTAAACTAAAGTCGGCATATCTACGTTCCTTTACCTAATTATGCTGTTAAAGCAGTGTCTCCTTTCATTTTCTCATCCCCAACTTAACCACAGCACACACAATAAGCCATTCATCCCACATAAGGCCTGTGGTTTAGAAGACCACCTAGAATTGCCTTGCACTAGGGGTGTTCATTATCTCACACCAAATCAGCCTAAACCACCAACCGTGCATATAACCCTTACAGGAGGCAGACAGGAAGGCCAGTTAGAGAGAAATCTGGAAACCCTATACATCAACAAAATATCTGGATGCATTAATGAAATTAAGTTCAGAAAAGGACCACATCAATTATTTAGAGAATAACCAGGTCATCTATCTAGTATCCTGTGTACTATCATTTAATATAAGGTGGTTCACTTTTACTAAGGCTCGCATACATTTGTCTCCATGCCAGAGAGATTTGCTTTTAAGAAGAAAAAAAAAAAAATGTGTGGATGTTATAAAATATGACTTCTTTCCTACAAGTGCTTTGGGAACTAAACCAAAGCAGCCACTGCCACAGTAACCAATGTTTCACCAGTGTTCTGCTACAGTCATGCGTCTACAAAGGTAATAGAATTTCAGCCTGCAAATACTAGAACCTAGAATGTACCACTATGGGGACAGAAGGAAATAGGCCATTTCCAGCACAGGCTAAGTACTACAGTGAATAGAAAAAAGCACACCAGGGGTGATCCATGTATAATAGAACCAGGACACTCCAGATAAAAAGGACTACAAACGTGGAGTTTGAAAGGATTTTGGATTATTTTTTTCTCTACACTGAAGCCCGACTGTTAACCCTAAATGACCTACAGAAAATCACCACTTATGGGTACCACTCTTCTACAGCGGTCTGTGCAGACCTTTTCATTTACATTCTCCTTACAGCTGAGATTTTGTTTCAGATAACACTTTTAGAAAGGCAGTAATATCAAATATTAGGTTATATTAATTCAAGGAGTTGTCAAGGAGTTGTCTACTTTAGGACCACCCACCAAATAGTAGAGAGTGTGACTGTGCCTAAATAACGTGGCGATCAAAGTGGATAACTTCTTACCCTTGTGACTATGTTTTAAAAAGCCCATTCCCTTACCAGGAATACAGGATTTAACAGATCTGTTCAACAAAATATAAAAGCCTTTAATCAATGCGGTAGGCAAGATACACAGCATGCTGGTTATTGACTGCCGATCCCTGGAGACATGTAAAATGCATGTTCTTATAGGTATCTCTCACTGAAGAAATGACTGCATAGCTGTACTATACAAGCAATCTGCACTTTCCTGTGCTAAGTGTATGTGCACGTCAGTTGTCGGGACACTTAAATTAGGCAAATTCATAGTGGATAAGTTTGGCCATAAACCATTTAGGTCTTAGGAAGAACTTTAATATTATTTGAAAGAGGTTGAAGCCACTCTTTAGCCATTATATGCAAAAATGTCACTTACTGTATATTCACAAGATGGGAGAGTACAGGAGATTATATTTTAAATGACAATGCTTTAAATCAATACCTAACAAAATCAACTACTGCAAATATCATGCCACTTTTAGCAGTCTGTTCTCCTAAATAAATTTGCTTATACGGATGAAAGGATTTACAATGGTACATAATAAGGAGAAAGGGACAAAGTTCTGTAGTCTGTTTTACTGTACACTCTAAAAGCCCTGGAGGGTTCAGTGCATGTGAAGCTGGCATAGCATGACTTTTGAAGGTAGAGACTACTCCTGGGAGAGATGTACTAAAACTGAAAATGCGTCCAAAACTCTGAAAAACCCATTTTCTGAGTTTTGACAGCATTCCTGTATGTACCAAGCTCTGGAATGCGATACATTTTGGAGCTGGGAACTGGTGGGTAACGCTATCACAGTAGAAGCCTGTGGGCTTCGTTCGCATTGCCCCTGAGAATGATCCAATCTGATCCCTCCAAGCACCCCACATGGTGGTGCACGTTACTCTGCGCATGCACAGGACAGAAGATGTCCTTTGCAAATGTAATCACATTTATAGGTGCATTCTGAAGTGATTAAAGCTGGCATGTAACAGAAAAGTGGTGGAATGTATTGCATAGCAGATGCAATGCTCAGTCCCACTTAACCTTAGGTGATTTTAATTAGTATAGGTCCCTGCATTGCAGTCTACATATTAGAATGTGCACTATGATATGTAAGCCCTGGGTAAATTTATATAATGTGTTAGAATTAGGGATGATACGGACCCATCTAATGAGGTTCACCATGACATGGTAGGTGGGCATGCATGTGCAAAGAACCTTACTTGCACTCCATGTTAATTGTTGAGGCTATCATAATCATTTTGATTATCAGTATTCTTAGTGTTTAGAGTGTGCCTCTGCATTTTCTTTTTCCTGCACCACAAGTCTCTGCATGGTATCACCTGTGTGTCAAATTAGAGTGTGCAGTGCAGTTCACGCACCCCCCCCCCCCCCCCCCCCCCCCCCCCCCCCCCCCCCCCCATTCATTTCCCTTTAATCCATAGTATGACTTTTACCTCAATGGTCTCTCTCCTCCTAGTGGTGAGGTGGCAGTGCTCCAGCTTTTCCGGTAATCCTCTCGCTCGGCCTTCTTTTTGCGCAGGGGAGCTGGGATGTATGCAGTCTGGTTGCTTTTGTTGGGCAGATACTGGTTAAAAGGCACTATTACTTTGTTTTCTCCAAAGGATACCCGTCTGGCAGACATATCATCTTTTCTAACATCTGGCAATCTTCTGTGAGGTAAATCAGACTCCGAATCACTTCCACGTCCTATTAATCAAGCAAACATAATGCACAAAAAAAAAATCATACAACAGCTTATAAGTCAAACACACTGTTCAAGTGGCAGCAATTGCAGAACAAGGCCATAGATGATACAGCAATATGCAACTAATGGCAAGGGTGCAGAGGGCACAAGACCAGATCAAGTGCCAATCACGAAAAAAAAAAATGCCATAGGAGAGACTGCCCTGTTGATATATACTGTTGGGAAGACTGTAGATCTAGTTTCAAGGAATGGAAAATTTCCAGAGCAACAATAAAAGCGGAGCTAAAAAATACAGGACATCATTTTCTAAATTTACATAAGAAGCATCAGGTATGTCAGTGGAATCTTTTCATAAAGCCAGATTTGTAAGTAATTTGCTATAGCTTATAGCAATTCATGTTAAATCTGTCATCTCTTGCAGTTCCTGCTGTGCGTATTTTAGAGCTCATTCTGCAAGCGATAGCCATAAGTGCTTTCTAATTATTTCATTATGTTTTGAGCAAATGTCAACATTGAAATTCAACTCTTGTGTGGGCAGATTTATAGTAAAACCACTTAACCTTGCTTTGTTTCCATGTCGGGTATCCTAGAAAGCCTTGCTGCCAAGCCACAGCCTGCGATCCTCAGATATATAAACTCTGTTTTATTTCCTCTACTGCTTGTTTGTTTTCTGAACAGTGTGGACTTCTCTCTTTTATTACATTCCTCTGCTATTTGGCCACAGCTACATTAATAATGATATTACAATCTTGCAGAAACATTTAGCAAGTGTGTCCAAAGTTTAAAGCAGTTTACAATACAGATGTTGCTTCCTAGGAGATAAAAATGCAGCAAGGTGGTTGTTCCAGATACAAAAATAGCCAAATCACATATCATGGGCCAAATGTAATAGAAAGTGAGAGATTTGGTAAGGTTTTTCAGTTTTTTTTAAAGTAGCAATTATTTACACTGCAAAACCAGGTTGATCTTGCTGTGTAAATGATTGACACTTTAAAAAAAAATGCAAAACCTTCAGAAATCTCTCACTTTCTGAAACTCTCACCCCATATGTGCATCACAAAGAAGGTCACAGGACCCATGGGTCACACTAATACCCCTTTTCCATTTCCTAGCACAGGTCGCAGTCGGGAGCCTGACACGGCTGCAAACTGTGCTAGAGCCCCCTTCTACACTGAGCTCACCAACCCAGCATATTGCCGGGTTGGTGACGCTGCTGCTGACGCGGCAGGGGCGGTGCTGGGAGATCACATGATCTCCCAGCGCCACCCTTCCATACACTGTGAACGGGAGCTGTGTCGCATCGACACGGCTTCCGTTTACACTACACAGCTTACCAGGTTGAACACGTGTTCAACCGGGCAAGCTACCTGGGTAGGATTCCCGAATCACTTGATCCGGGAATTTGCAGGGGGGGGGGGGGCTTGGGGGCGCGTTTCCACTAGAAAAAAAAACGGGTAAATGCGCGCTCCCGCGCATTTACCCGTGTTTTTAGAGCTAGTGGAAAAGGGGTATTAGACAGACAACCAGTTTGTTATATTTAAGGTACTTCTACCCCCTTCATATTTGTAATACCGAAAGTCACAGTGACAAAGGGAATTTGAACAAAACGCATTTTTAAAAAGGTAAACATGTAATTAAATATGCAAGTCGCTCCTACAACCAGACACAAAAAAAAACAATAAAACAATCTTCATAGTCTTACACATGATCAGCATTTTTTTTAAACTTTGGCACTCACCGCTATTTATGCACATTTTACAGTGCTACAGTTGTTGTCACTCAATCAGAGCTATTCATTTGCAGATCCATTTGGGCGCGATGGCTGCCCAAACAGCACTTTTTGCGATCGCACCCAGCGCTTTGGTCTGGTTTAGCTGCTTTATGCGAATAAACTCGGCCTCTATGGGTGCGATCATCGCAATCAGATAACGGGACTCAATTGAATATCGCCCCACGGTCTCCCGTCTCTTTAGACGGGAGATCGGGCTTGATAATTAATTGAATTCCACCCAATGTGTTTATTGACCCTAATATTTTAGGGCTCTAATTATCAACATGGAGCAAAAACAACATTTTTCTCTTATGGCCATAGAAAATCAGTTATTGCTACACTTTCCCATTAAAACCTGGTAAAATCATCAGCTATGCAATATGTGCCACATCAGGAGGGCTTAGCAGGTTCATGAATGCACAGTAGAAAATAAAAATCTATTCTCTCAGTAAATAATAATAAAAACTAAAAAATGAAAAGAAAAAAAAAAAGATAAACTAGTGTAATACTACAGGTTGAGTATCCCTTGCATCCCATAATGAGATATCATGGTGATGGGACCTAAATCTAAGCACAGAATGCATTTATGTTACATATATACCTTATATACACAGCCTGAAGGTAATTTTAGCCAATATTTTTTATAACTTTGTGCATTAAACAAAGTGTGTCTACATTCACACAATTCATTTATGTTTCATATACACCTTATATACACAGCCTGAAGGTCATTTAATACAGTATTTTTAATAACTTTGTGTATTAAACAAAGTTTGTGTACATTGAGCCATCAAAAAAACAAAGGTTTCACTATCTCACTCAAAAAAGTCCGTATTTCGGAATATTCCGTATTTCGGAATATATGGATATGGGATACTCAACCTGTATTTACGATGGAAGAAAATGCTTTATTCAAATTTATTTTTAAAAAGGAATTCATTTTTTTTGTGTCTCGGTTATCATTGTTACATGGGCTTAAGGACCCCAATCACTTCAAAATCCGTGAAAATTCTCATTCACGGGGGTTACTGACATCTTGCACACAAAAAAAAAAAAAAAAAAAATCACCTATTTTCACCAGAGATAGGGCTGTTTAATAAATAGACAAGACAGTGCCTAAAGACCAATATTAAAGGCATTATATATGCATTTGTATTTAGCTTTCATTTATATCTGGAAAAACAGTGAGATTAGTTACTATAACTACTTCATAACATACAGATGTGTCCTCTTACATCTTTGCTCTGTGCACTACAAGTCACGTTATTCTGCGTGTGACTGTATTTGCATACAAAATGCTATGCTATAGTGTTTTCATAGAAAACACTGTAACGTGGCATTTCGGATGCAGATACAGCCGCTATTACACATAGAATATAGGCATGCTGCATATCATTTTAATCAGCAGCAGCTGCTTGTGTGTCCTATGTACTTCACTTTGCGTCTAAATCACATTTTCGCGGAAAAAAATGCAAAAGACACTTGCCACAACACGGCATGGCGCAACGTCAAGGGCTGTTTAACGTGACTGTAGCAAGGATGTAAGGGACACATCTGTAGCATACATTGTAAGATGTAGCACAAAACAAAAAATAAGTAAATAAGTAGGGTTTTAGGTGCGGAGGAAACATAAAACACATCTACCCCCCGAATGTACACATACAGTAACGGGGAGCTTTTCTCTGCCTATCCAGTGTTCTGCAAGGAAATTCCCCATCTGCCCATGTATGGCCAGCTCCACATGTCACCTGGGCATGGATATTACACATATGTAAAAAATACAAAAGGTCTCTTAGTCTTGGACATACAGAAGTGATACAGAGTAGATATAGGATCTTTGTGGAGAACTAGAGTGTTGATATTATTTGCACTTACCATCGCTGCTCCCTCTCAGCACCACATCTGGAGATGGCGTCTGCTGTGAGCGAGAACCAAAGGAGTCCAGGCTGTCAAAGGAATCGTCTCTTCCATGTCTCGGAGGAGAGAGGGAATCACTCCGCTCAGAGTCCCAGCAGTCTATGTAGCCGCTGTCACGTATGCTCCGTTTGGGACTCTCGATTTCCTCATTTTCCTAGAAGAACAGGTAGCACAGTGTCATCTAGAAATATGTACCCTAAAAGCCTAGCTTGCACATGACAGACACTAACAATGCAATGTAATCATGGTCTATGAATAGAATAAAAAAGCCCTCAACCTATTTTGTGGCTGTCCTCCTCGCTACTCATTACCCACAGTAGTCACCTATAATGGTTACCATCCCAACCCACAGCCAACAGCAGTGGGATGTGTATAACCCTACGCCCACCTGCCTTACATACTATTTCCCTATCCTGCCTATCTCTTATCTTATAGGCCGATACCAGCTGCAATGGTAAGGAGCAGCAGTGACGTGTATAATCCCACCTGCCTTACAAGGTGAGAATTGTCAGGGAAGTGGACGAGAGGAGACAACCCTCTTTCCCACAGTCAGCCAATCAGGAAGAGTCTGTGTATTTAATAATAGAAGTCTCTTAGCAACAGGCACGCAGTGCAGGGACACAATACTGATGGGGAAATGTATCCAATCTTCGAAAGAGAAAAGTGGAGAAATTGTGCACGCCAACCAAATAACTCCCAGCTATCATTTATCTAGCACAAACTAAAGCAGAGTAGGGTCAATTAATCCCTTTGGCGCATAGGAAAGGGCAATGAGGATTGTAATAATAAAGTCACTTTCCTATATAGAAAAGTGAGTTTTCTTTGCGTACCCCCACTCACACTTTAAGGAGTGGGTTACACACATCAAGGTATCTTTGTTCTTCTAAATGTAAAGATACTACAATCCTTGCAATCTTGATTCTTAAAGGATAGATTTGGGTATCGTACCCCAACTCACACAACACTAGAAGTGTAGACTCCTATCAAGGTTTCTTTTCACTGTTCACAGATGTGGTTCCTGATGTTTATTCATAGTCAAGGATAGCCTCATACAAATGGAAAAACTTTAAAGAGAAACGACCAATGTGTAGTATACTGTAGCTTCTTTCACATGTGGAATACGTTGATATAGAACAGTTCCCATGTTTCAAACACACCCAGGATGGTTTAAATGTGTATACAGTTATCTCCTTCCTAGGACACTTGGTCTTTCTGTAAAGTAATGTGCGTACCCCTAACTCACACAATGGGCAACTGGATAACTCCTATCAAGGTATCTTTCACTCATCAATCAGGCGTATCCCAATTTTATAAGCAAGTCTCCAGCATAAATATATATGCGTACCCCCACTCACGCCGTTAGGAAGCAAACTACACACATCAAGGTATCTTTGTTCTTCTAAATACAGGTGAAGTTAGAGGTATTGAAAGAAAATAAACCTGGGTATCGTACCCCAACTCACACGGCAATCGAGGTGTAAACTCCCACAAAGGTTTCTTTCAGCCGTAAATAGTGGGATAGCTCCTTTAAGGGTATTTCTCACTCGCCCGCCGTGTCTGCCGGGTATACTCCAACTCACAAATAGGTCCACCGCATAAATCTCATCAAGGTATCTTTGCTGGATCCCTTCGTCACAAATATATTTCTAGCCTGGATCCACAGAGAGCTCTTGATCTCCAAAAAATATTAATTTTATTCGTTCCTCAAAAGGCACATATACATAGATCCAAAAACATATGGATGTGCAAAAAAACAATTAAAAGTCATTCAAAAATGTTCCAAGGAAACTAATGAATTCCAACATAAAACAAAGGTCCAAGGACCGAAACGCGTCGACAGACTGCTGTGTGAGTAGCCATTTTTAACAGCAAAATATCACGGATATTTTGTTTTTTAAGTTTGTTTTATGTTGGAATTCATTAGTTGCCTTTTGAGGAACGAATAAAATTAATATTTTTTGGAGATCGAGAGCTCTCTGTGGATCCAGGCTAGAAATATATTTGTGACGAAGGGATCCAGCAAAGATACCTTGATGAGATTTATGCGGTGGACCTATTTGTGAGTTGGGGTATACCCGGCAGACACGGCGGGCGAGTGAGAAATACCCTTAAAGGAGCTATCCCACTATTTACGGCTGAAAGAAACCTTTGTGGGAGTTTACACCTCGATTGCCGTGTGAGTTGGTGTACGATACCCAGGTCTATTTTCTTTCAATACCTCTAACTTCACCTGTATTTAGAAGAACAAAGATACCTTGATGTGTGTAGTTTGCTCCCTAACAGCGTGAGTGGGGGTACGCATATATATTTATGCTGGAGACTTGCTTATAAAATTGGGATACGCCTGATTGATGAGTGAAAGATACCTTGATAGGAGGTATCCAGTTGCCCATTGTGTGAGTTAGGGGTACGCACATTACTTTACAGAAAGACCAAGTGTCCTAGGAAGGAGATAACAAGAATTTACTCACCGGTAATTCTATTTCTCGTAGTCCGTAGTGGATGCTGGGGACTCCGTAAGGACCATGGGGATTAGCGGCTCCGCAGGAGACTGGGCACAACTATAAAGAAAGCTTTAGACTACTGGTGTGCACTGGCTCCTCCCACTAAGACCCTCCTCCAGACTTCAGTTAGGATACTGTGCCCGGAAGAGCTGACACAATAAGGAAGGATTTTGAATCCCGGGTAAGACTCATACCAGCCACACCAATCACACCGTATAACTCGTGATACAATACCCAGTTAACAGTATGATAACAACTGAGCCTCTCAACAGATGGCTCAACAATAACCCTTTAGTTAAGCAATAACTATATACAAGTATTGCAGACAATCCCCACTTGGGATGGGCGCCCAGCATCCACTACGGACTACAAGAAATAGAATTACCGGAGAGTAAATTCTTATTTTCTCTAACGTCCTAGTGGATGCTGGGGACTCCGTAAGGACCATGGGGATTATACCAATGCTCCCAAACGGGCGGGAGAGTGCGGATGACTCTGCAGCACCGAATGGGCAAACTCTAGGTCCTCCTCAGCCAGGGTGTCAAACTTGTAGAATTTAGCAAACGTGTTTGACCCCGACCAAGTAGCTGCTCGGCAAAGTTGAAGAGCCGAGACCCCTCGGGCAGCCGCCCAAGAAGAGCCCACCTTCCTCGTGGAATGGGCTTTCACTGATTTAGGATGCGGCAGGCCAGCCTCAGAATGTGCAAGCTGAATCGTACTACAGATCCAGCGAGCAATAGTCTGCTTTGAAGCAGGTGCACCCAACTTGTTGGGCGCATACAGGATAAAGAGCGAGTCAGTCTTTCTGACTCCAGCTGTCCTGGAAACATAGATTTTCAGGGCCCTGACTACGTCCAACAACTTGGAAGCCTCCAAGTCATTTGTAGCCGCAGGCACCACGATAGGTTGGTTCAGATGAAAAGCTGATACCACTTTGGGGAGAAACTGGGGACGAGTCCTCAATTCTGCCCTATCCATATGGAAAATCAGATAAGGGCTTTTACATGACAAAGCCGCCAATTTTGATACACGCCTGGCCGAAGCCAAGGCCAACAACATGACCACTTTCCACGTGAGATATTTCAAATCCACGGTTTTCAGTGGCTCAAACCAATGTGACTTTAGGAAATCCAACACCAGGTTGAGATCCCAAGGTGCCACTGGAGGCACAAAAGGGGGCTGAATATGCAGCACTCCCTTAACAAAAGTCTGAACTTCAGGTAGTGAAGCCAGTTCTCTCTGGAAGAAAATCGATAGAGCCGAAATCTGGACCTTAATGGAACCCAATTTAAGGCCCATAGTCACCCCTGACTTTAGGAAGTGCAGGAAACGGCCCAGCTGAAATTCCTCCGTTGGGGCATTCCTGGCCTCACACCACGCAACATATTTTCGCCATATGCGGTGATAATGGTTTGCGGTAACTTCTTTCCTAGCTTTAATCAGCGTAGGAATGACTTCCTCCGGAATGCCCTTTTCCTTCAGGATCCGGTGTTCAACCGCCATGGCGTCAAACGCAGCCGCGGTAAGTCTTGGAACAGACAGGGCCCCTGCTGCAGCAGGTCTTGTCTGAGCGGTAGAGGCCATGGGTCCTCTGACAACATTTCTTGAAGTTCCGGGTACCAAGCTCTTCTTGGCCAATCCGGAACAATGAGTATAGTTCTTACTCCTCTTCTCCTTATTATCCTCAGTACCTTTGGTATGAGAGGAAGAGGAGGGAACACATAAACCGACCGGTACACCCACGGTGTCACTAGAGCGTCCACAGCTATCGCCTGCGGGTCTCTCAACATGGCGCAATATTTTTCTAGCTTTTTGTTTAGGAGGGACGCCATCATGTCCACCTGTGGCCTTTTCCAACGGTTTACAATCATTTGAAAGACTTCTGGATGAAGTCCCCACTCTCCCGGGTGGAGGTCGTGCCTGCTGAGGAAGTCTGCTTCCCAGTTGTCCACTCCCGGAATGAACACTGCTGACAGTGCTAACACGTGATTTTCCGCCCATCGGAGAATCCTTGTGGCTTCTGCCATTGCCGTCCTGCTTCTCGTGTCGCCCTGTCGATTTACATGGGCGACCGCCGTGATGTTGTCTGACTGGATCAGTACCGGCTGGTTTTGAAGCAGGGGTTTTGCTTGACTTAGGGCATTGTAAATGGCCCTCAGTTCCAGAATATTTATGTGCAGGGAAGTCTCCTGACTTGACCATAGTCCTTGGAAGTTTCTTCCCTGTGTGACTGCCCCCCAGCCTCGAAGGCTGGCATCCGTGGTCACCAGGACCCAGTCCTGTATGCCGAATCTGCGGCCCTCTTGAAGATGAGCACTCTGCAGCCACCACAGCAGAGACACCCTTGTCCTTGGAGACAGGGTTATCAGCCGATGCATCTGAAGATGCGATCCGGACCACTTGTCCAGCAGGTCCCACTGAAAGGTTCTTGCATGAAACCTGCCCAATGGAATCGCTTCGTAGGAAGCTACCATCTTTCCCAGGATCCGCGTGCAGTGATGCACCGACACCTGTTTTGGTTTTAGGAGGCCTCTGACTAGAGATGACAGCTCCTTGGCCTTCTCCTCCGGGAGAAACACTTTTTTCTGTTCTGTCTCCAGAACCATCCCCAGGAACAGTAGACGTGTCGTAGGGACCAGCTGTGACTTTGGAATGTTTAGAATCCAGCCGTGCTGTAGTAGCACCTCCCGAGATAGTGCTACCCCGACCAACAACTGCTCTCTGGACCTCGCCTTTATCAGGAGATCGTCCAAGTACGGGATAATTAAAACTCCCTTCTTTCGAAGGAGTATCATCATTTCGGCCATTATCTTGGTAAAGACCCTCGGAGCCGTGGATAGACCGAACGGCAACGTCTGGAATTGGTAATGACAATCCTGTACCACAAATCGGAGGTACTCCTGGTGAGGATGGTAAATGGGGACATGCAGGTAAGCATCCTTGATGTCCAGTGATACCATGTAATCCCCCTCGTCCAGGCTTGCAATAACCGCCCTGAGCGATTCCATCTTGAACTTGAATTTTTTTATATATGTGTTCAAGGATTTCAAATTTAAAATGGGTCTCACCGAACCGTCCGGTTTCGGTACCACAAACATTGTGGAATAGTAACCCCGTCCTTGTTGAAGTAGGGGTACCTTTACTATCACCTGTTGTGAATACAGCTTGTGAATTGCCTGTAACACTGCCTCCCTGCCTGAGGGAGTGGTTGGCAAGGCAGATTTGAGGAAACAGCGGGGGGGGGAGACGTCTCGAATTCCAGCTTGTACCCCTGAGATACTATCTGAAAAATCCAGGGATCCACCCGTGAGCGAGCCCACTGATTGCTGAAATATTTGAGACGGGCCCCCACCGTACCTGGCTCCGCCTGTGAAGCCCCAGCGTCATGCTGTGGACTTAGAGGAAGCGGGGGAGGACTTTTGCTCCTGGGAACTGGCTGTATGCTGCAGCTTCTTTCCCCTACCTCTGCCTCTGGGCAGAAAGGACGCGCCTTTAACCCGCTTGCCCCTATTGGGCCGAAAGGACTGTACCTGATAATACGGTGCTTTCTTTGGTTGTGAGGGAACATGGGGTAAAAATGTAGACTTCCCAGCTGTTGCTGTGGAAACGAGGTCCGAGAGACCATCCCCGAACAACTCCTAACCCTTATAAGGCAGAACTTCCATGTGTCGTTTGGAATCTGCATCTCCTGTCCACTGCCGAGTCCATAACCCTCTCCTGGAAGAAATGGACATTGCACTAATTTTGGATGCCAGCCGGCAAATATCCCTCTGTGCATCCCTCATGTATAAAAGTGCGTCTTTTATATGCTCTACGTTTAGCAATATAGTGTCCCTGTCTAGGGTATCTATATTTTCTGACAGGGAATCTGACCACGCAGCAGCAGCACTGCACATCCAGGCTGAAGCAATAGCCGGTCTCAGTATAACACCTGTGTGTGTATATATAGATTTCAGGATAGCCTCCTGCTTTCTATCAGCAGATTCCTTCAGGGCGGCCGTATCCGGAGACGGTAGTGCCACCTTCTTTGACAAGCGTGTGAGCGCTTTATCCACCCTAGGGGATGTTTCCCAGCGTGACCTATCCTCTGGCGGGAAAGGGTACGCCATTAGTAACCTCTTAGAAATTACCAGCTTTTTATCAGGGGAAGTCCACACTTCTTCACACACTTCATTTAACTCTTCAGATGGAGGAAAAGCTACTGGTAGTTTTTTCTCTCCAAACATAATACCCTTTTTTGTGGTACCGGGGGTAACATCAGAAATGTGCAACACATTTTTCATTGCCTCAATCATGTAACGTGTGGCCCTATTGGAAGTTACATTAGTCTCATCGTCGTCGACACTGGAGTCAGTATCCGTGTCGACATCTGTGTCTGCCATCTGAGGTAGCGGGCGTTTTAGAGCCCCTGATGGCTTTTGAGACACCTGGGCAGGCACAGGCTGAGAAGCCGGCTGTCCCACACTTGGTATGTCGTCAAACCTTTTATGCAAGGAGTCGACACTGTCGTGTAATTCCTTCCACAGCACCATCCACTCAGGTGTCGACCCCGCAGGGGGTGACATCACGTTTACAGGCATTTGCTCCGCCTCCACATAAGTCTCATCAAACATGTCGACACAGCCGTACCGACACACCGCAAACACACAGGGAATGCTCTGACAGAGGACAGGACCCCACAAAGCCCTTTGTGGAGACAGAGAGAGAGTATGCCAGCACACACCAGAGCGCTATATAACACAGGGATCCCACTATAATTGAGTGTTTTCCCTTATAGCTGCTTTTTTATATATCATATATATATATATCTATACTGCGCCTAAATTTAGTGCCCCCCCTCTCTTTTTTACCCTTCTGTAGTGTTCAGACTGCAGGGGAGAGCCAGGGAGCTTCCTTCCAGCGGAGCTGTGAGGGAAAAATGGCGCCAGTGTGCTGAGGGAGATGGCTCCGCCCCTTTTTCGGTGGACTTTCTCCCGCTTTTTCTGGAATACTGGCAGGGGTAATTTTACATCTATATAGCCTCTAGGACTATATATGATGTAGTTTTGCCAGCCAAGGTGTCATATATTGCCCTCAGGGCGCCCCCCCCAGCGCCCTGCACCCATCAGTGACCGGAGTGTGAGGTGTACATGAGGAGTAATGGCGCACAGCTGCAGTGCTGTGCGCTACCTTGGTGAAGACCGAAGTCTTCTGCCGCCGATTTTCCGGACCTCTTCGTTGCTTCTGGCTCTGTAAGGGGGACGGCGGCGCGGCTCCGGGAACGAACACCAAGGTCGGGTCCTGCGGTCGATCCCTCTGGAGCTAATGGTGTCCAGTAGCCTAAGAAGCCAAAACTACCACCTGTTAGGTAGGTTCGCTTCTTCTCCCCTTAGTCCCTCGCTGCAGTGAGTCTGTTGCCAGCAGATCTCACTGTAAAATAAAAAACCTAAATATACTTTCTTTCTAGGAGCTCAGGAGAGCCCCTAGTGTGCATCCAGCTCAGCCGGGCACAAGAATCTAACTGAAGTCTGGAGGAGGGTCTTAGTGGGAGGAGCCAGTGCACACCAGTAGTCTAAAGCTTTCTTTATAGTTGTGCCCAGTCTCCTGCGGAGCCGCTAATCCCCATGGTCCTTACGGAGTCCCCAGCATCCACTAGGACGTTAGAGAAAACTGTATACACATTTAAACCATCCTGGGTGTGTTTGAAACATGGGAACTGTTCTATATTAACGTATTCCACATGTGAAAGAAGCTATACTACACATTGGTCGTTTCTCTTTTCATTTTTTCCATTTGTATGAGGCTATCCTTGACTATGAATATACATCAGGAACCACATCTGTGAACAGTGAAAAGAAACCTTAATAGGAGTCTACACTTCTAGTGTCGTGTGAGTTGGGGTACGATACCCAAATCTATCCTTTAAGAAACAAGATTGCAAGGATTGTAGTATCTTTATATTTAGAAGAACAAAGATACCTTGATGTGTGTAACCCACTCCTTAACAGCGTGAGTGGGGGTACGCACAGAAAACTCACTTTTCTATATAGGAAAGTGACTTTATTATTACAATCCTCATTGCCCTTTCCTATGCGCCAAAGGGATTAATTGACCCTACTCTGCTTTAGTTTGTGTTTATAATTTTGGATGTGGGGCGATATCCAATCGGGTCAATTGTTTCCATAGGAAGCATTTTTTTGCGCCAATTTGTGGTGTTTCAAAACAATTCCTCTTTTTGCATCAAATTTATCTAGCACAGTCTATAAAATGACATTACAAGCTCATTGGAAGCTATGGGCAACATACCAACGTTATCTCTTTCAAATATTTCAAGCATCTTTACCTCAATGAGTGAAATTACTAATTCAGGGGAAGGTGTATCAAAACTTCTAAAGAGTGGAGAATTGGCCATAGCAACCAATAATCTTCTACCTGTAGTTTTATAGAATGTACTTGATAAATGCTAGCTAGAAGGTTGCTATGGGCAACTTCACCACGCATTAAGAAGTTTAGTACATTTCCACCTCAGTGTTGTAGGTGCTCCGTAACTCATAGCACTGCGGTTACTCTGTGGTAGTATCTGCCCCGCATGCACACTATATTCCAGCCAGCACTGCTGCTTGTGTAGCCCTAACAGTATTGTGTGGCCATTTTGTATTGAATGTTATTATCTCACCACCAGAAGGTGAAAGCAGTACAATGATTTGCAAGTTTAATCAAGTGTGGGGTGCACATAAAAAAAGAATCACACACAAAAAAAGAAAACAATATTGTGTTCCCGCTAAAGCTCAATGTTATTAATGAAAGCAGAGATGACTAGGTATATGCCAGCATAATATGCACTGCAACAGAGCCCTCATTGCCAGCTATTAAGTGCTGGAGAACGGAGGCTCCTCAGCTGACCCACACATTCTGAGTACAAGAACAATGGCCGTCTTATACTGTCCGGTATAGCCACATTTTTCCCAGGGCAAGCAGTACCCAGCCAAGTAGTGAAATTCAGCAGAGGAAAGGTCAGTAAGACATCCTCACTCTCATATAATAAACCCCTTGTTGATTCCTGAATCACAAACAGCACAGACAAGGAAAACAAAATATGGTCACATAGCAACCTGTCTGGGCTTTGGGATGTACAGCAGTGTGTGAGGACAAAGTCTAAAACAAGCCATTTGTTGCATCTAATATTAGATTATATACTGTATATTAATGTTGCTTATAAGGCAGGTGTCTGTAATCAAAGTATATAGTATATAGCAACAACAATACTATAATAAAGTGCAAGATATAGTATTTTAATATAATATAAAGCATACCCTCCAACTGTACCTTTTTGGCAGGTACAGTACCTTTTTTTATGGACTGTACCGATTTTTGGCTCTCCAAACTTCCATTGAAAGTATAGGAAAAAGGGTGTGACCCCGCCCCCTTTACCTGTGGCCACGCCCCTTTTACAATTTGTACCAATTTTTATGTGTAAAATTTTGGAGGGTATGATATACTAATAATAAGATTTTACTTACCGGTAAATCTATTTCTCGTAGTCCGTAGTGGATGCTGGGGACTCCGTAAGGACCATGGGGATAGACGGGCTCCGCAGGAGACATGGGCACTTTAAGAAAGAATTTAGATTCTGGTGTGCTCTGGCTCCTCCCTCTATGTCCCTCCTCCAGACCTCAGTTAGAGAAACTGTGCCCGGAAGAGCTGACAGTACAAGGAAAGGATTTTGGTAATCCAGGGCAAGATGCATACCAGCCACACCAATCACACCGTATAACTTGAGATAAACATACCCAGTCAACAGTATGAACAACAACAGAGCAACAGGTCAACCCTGATGCAACCATAACATAACCCTTATTTAAGCAATAACTATATACAAGCATTGCAGAAGAAGTCCGCACTTGGGACGGGCGCCCAGCATCCACTACGGACTACGAGAAATAGATTTACCGGTAAGTAAAATCTTATTTTCTCTAACGTCCTAGTGGATGCTGGGGACTCCGTAAGGACCATGGGGATTATACCAAAGCTCCCAAACGGGCGGGAGAGTGCGGATGACTCTGCAGCACCGATTGAGCAAACACAAGGTCCTCCTCAGCCAGGGTATCAAACTTGTAGAACTTTGCAAAAGTGTTTGAACCTGACCAAGTAGCCACTCGGCAAAATTGTAATGCCGAGACCCCTCGGGCAGCCGCCCAAGAAGAGCCCACCTTCCTAGTGGAATGGGCCTTAACTGATTTTGGCAGCGGCAATCCAGCCGCAGAATGAGCCTGCTGAATCGTATTACAGATCCAGCGAGCAATAGTTTGCTTTGAAGCAGGAGCACCAAGCTTGTTGGAAGCATACAGGATAAACAAAGACTCTGTTTTCCTGACCCTAGCCATTCTGGCTACATAAACCTTCAAAGCCCTGACCACATCAAGCAACTCGGAATCCTCCAAGTCATTAGTAGCCACAGGCACCACAATAGGTTGGTTTATATGAAACGATGAAACCACCTTCGGCAAGAATTGTGGACGGGTCCGCAATTCTGCTCTATCCGCATGGAAAACCAGATAGGGGCTTTTATGTGACAAAGCCGCTAACTCTGACACACGCCTAGCCGAAGCCAAGGCTAGCAGCATGACCACCTTCCACGTGAGATATTTCAATTCCACCGTTTTGAGTGGTTCAAACCAGTGGAATTTCAGGAAACTCAACACCACGTTAAGATCCCAAGGTGCCACTGGAAGCACAAAAGGGGGCTGAATATGCAGCACTCCCTTTACAAACATCTGAACTTACATAGAAACATAGAAACATAGAATTTGACGGCAGATAAGAACCACTTGGCCCATCTAGTCTGCCCCTTTTTTATTTTATCCTTTAGGCAATCTCAACCCTTTTTTAACCTTAATTCTTTGTAAGGATATTCATATGCCTGTCCCAAGCATGTTTAAATTGCCCTACAGTCTTAGCCTCTACCACCTCTGATGGGAGGCTATTCCACTTATCCACTACCCTTTCTGTAAAGTAATTTTTCCTTAAATTTCCCCTGAACCTCCCCCCCTCCAGTCTCAATGTATGCCCTCGAGTTCTAATACTTCTTTTCCTTTGAAGAAAGTTTCCCTCCTGAACTTTGTTAAGACCCTTGATATATTTGAAAGTTTCTATCATGTCCCCCCTTTCCCTTCTCTCCTCCAAACTATACATGTTAAGATCTTTTAGCCTTTCCGGGTAAGTTTTGTGATGTAGGCCATGCACCATTTTAGTTGCCCTTCTTTGTACACTCTCTAATGTATTTATATCCTTCTGGAGATAGGGTCTCCAGAACTGGACACAGTATTCCAGATGGGGCCGCACCAATGACCTATACAGTGGCATTATCACTTCTTTTTTCCTGCTACTGATTCCTCTCCCTATGCAACCAAGCATCTGACTTGCTTTTCTCATTGCTTTGTTGCATTGCTTTCCTGCCTTCAAGTCACTTGAAATAGTGACTCCTAAATCTCTTTCCTCCTCAGTAGTTTCCATTATAGTACCCTTGATACTATACTTAGCCTTTGGGTTTTTGAGACCCAAGTGCATGATTTTGCATTTTTTAGCATTAAACTGTAGTTGCCACGTTCTTGACCATTTCTCAAGCCTACCTAGGTTATTAATCATTTGTTTGACCCCTCCCGGTGTGTCTACCCTGTTGCATATCTTTGTATCATCTGCAAAAAGGCATATCTTCCCTTCAATACCATCTGCAATGTCACCAACAAAGATATTAAAGAGAACTGGACCAAGTACAGATCCCTGGGGTACTCCACTGGTAACATTTTCCTCCATAGATTGCACTCCATTAACTACGACTGTCTGTTTCCTATCCTGCAACCAGGTTCTTATCCATTTAACTGATTTATAATCCACGCCCAGGCTTTCAAGTTTATTTAGCAGTCTGCGATGTGGGACAGTGTCAAATGCCTTACTGAAGTCTAGATATGCTACATCTACAGCTCCCCCTTGATCTATTATTTTCATCACAGAGTCAAAAAAGTCAATAAGATTTGTTTGGCATGATCTCCCACCAGTAAATCCATGCTGTTTTGGATCCTGTAAGTTGTTTGATTTAAGATATTCCACTACTCTTTCTTTTAATAGTTTTTCCATTACTTTCCCTATTACTGATGTAAGGCTTACTGGTCTGTAGTTACTTGCTTCTTCCTTGCTTCCACTTTTGTGCAGTGGAACTACATTTGCTCTTTTCCAGTCCTCTGGAATAGCACCTGTATTTAGTGACTGGTTAAATAATTCTGTTAAAGGTGTAACCAGCACATCTTTTAGCTCTTTGAGTATCCTTCAGGTAGAGAAGCCAGCTCTTCTTGAAAGAAAATGGATAGGGCCGAAATCTGGACCTTAATGGAACCCAATTTTAGGCCTAAATTCACTCCGGACTGTAGGAAGTGGAGGAAACGGCCCAGCTGGAAATCCTCCGTAGGAGCATTTCTGGCCTCACACCAGGAAATATTTTCTCCATATACGGTGATAATGTTGAGCTGTCACGTCCTTCCTAGCCTTTATCAGCGTAGGAATGACCTACTCCGGAATGCCTTTCTCCGCTAGGATCCGGCGTTCAACCGCCATGCCGCCAAACGCAGCCGCGGTAAGTCTTGGAACAGACAGGGCCCCTGCTGCGACAGGTCCCGTCTTAGAGGAAGAGGCCACGGGTTCTATGTGAGCATTTCTTGCAGATCTGGATACCAAGTCCTTCGTGGCCAATCTGGAACAATGAGGATTGTTCGCACTCCTCTTTTTCTTATTATCCTCAGCACCTTGGGAATGAGAGGAAGAGGAGGACACACATAGACCGACTGGAATACCCACGGTGTCACCAGGGCGTCCACAGCTACCGCCTGAGGGTCTCTTGACCTGGCGCAATACCTCTGTAGCTTTTTGTTGAGGCGGGATGCCATCATGTCCACCTGTGGCAGTTCCCACCGCGTTGTAATCTGTGCGAAGACTTCCAGATGAAGTCCCCACTCTCCCGGGTGGAGGTCGTGTCTGCTGAGGAAGTCTGCTTCCCAGTTGTCCACTCCCGGGATGAACACTGCTGACAGTGCGCTTACGTGATTTTCTGCCCAGCGAAGAATTCTGGTGGCTTCCGCCATCGCAACCCTGCTCCATGTGCCGCCTTGTCGGTTTACATGAGCCACTGCGGTGATGTTGTCTGATTGAATCAGAACCGGTTGGTCTCGAAGCAGGGTCTCCGCTTGACGTAGGGCGTTGTATATGGCCCTTAGTTCCAGGATGTTGATGTGAAGGCAAGTCTCCTGACTTGACCACAGACCGTGGAAATTTCTTCCCTGTGTGACTGCGCCCCAACCTCGGAGGCTTGCATCCGTGGTCACCAGGACCCAGTCCTGAATGCCGAATCTGCGGCCCTCGAGAAGGTAAGCACTCTGCAGCCACCACAGGAGCGACACCCTGGCCCTGGGGGATAGGGTGATTAACCAATGCATCTGAAGATGTGATCCGGACCACTTGTCCAGTAAGTCCCATTGAAAGGTCCTCGCATGGAACCTGCCGAAGGGAATGGCCTCGTACGATGCCACCATCTTTCCCAGGACTCGAGTGCAGTGATGCACAGACACCCGTTTTGGTTTTAATAGGTTCCTGACCAGTGTCATGAGCTCCTGAGCTTTCTCTATCGGGAGATAAACCCTTTTCTGGTCTGTGTCTAGGATCATGCACAGGAAAGGCAGACGAGTCGTAGGGACCAACTGCGACTTTGGAATATTTAGGATCCAGCCGTGTTGCCGTAACACTTCCAGAGAAAGTGCTACGCTGATCAGCAACTGCTCTCTTGATCTCGCTTTTAAGAGGAGATCGTCCAAGTATGGGATAATTGTGACCCCTGCTTCCGCAGGAGTACCATCATTTCCGCCATTACCTTGGTAAATATTCTCGGTGCCGTGGAGAGACCAAACGGCAACGTCTGAAATTGGTAATGACAATCCTGCACCACAAATCTGAGGTACGCCTGATGAGGTGGATAAATGGGGACATGAAGGTATGCATCCTTTATGTCCAGAGACACCATAAAATCCCCCCCTTCCAGGCTTGCGATGACCGCTCTCAGCGATTCCATCTTGAACCGGAACCTTTTCAGGTACATGTTCAGGGATTTTAAATTCAATATGGGTCTGACCGAACCGTCCGGTTTTGGGACTACAAACATGGTCGAATAATAACCCCTTCCTTGTTGAAGGAGGGGAACCTTGACCACCACCTGTTGAAGATACAATTTGTGAATTGCAGTTAACACTAATTCCCTCTCGTGGGGGGAAGCTGGCAGGGCCGATTTGAGGTATCGGTGAGGGGGCATCTCTTCGAATTCCAGCTTGTATCCCTGAGACACAATCTCTATTGCTCAGGGATCCAACTGGGAGTGAACCCACTTGTGGCTGAAATTTCGAAGACGCGCCCCCACCGGGCCTAGCTCCACCTGTGGAGCCCCAGGGTCATGCAGTGGATTCCGTAGAGGCCGGGGAGGACTTTTGTTCTTGAGAACTAGCTGTGTTGTGCAGCTTCTTTCCTCTGCCCCTGCCTCTGGCAAGAAAGGACGCACCTCGGACTTTCTTGTTTTTCTGAGATCGAAAGGACTGCATTTGATAATACGGTGATTTCTTAGGCTGTGAGGAAATATATGGCAAAAAATTTGACTTTCCAGCAGTAGCTGTGGAGACCAGGTCCGAGAGACCCTCCTCAAACAATTCCTCACCCTTGAAAGGTAAAACCTCCATATGCCTTTTTGAGTAGGCATCACCTGTCCATTGCCGAGTCCACAGGACCCTTCTGGCAGAAATTGACATAGCATTGATTCTAGAACCCAGCAGACTAATGTCTCTTTGAGCATCTCTCATACATAGGACAGCATCCTTAATATGCCCCAGGGTCATTAATATAGTATCCTTGTCTAAGGTATCAAGTTCTTCAGACAAGGTATCCGTCCATGCTGCTACAGCGCTACACACCCAGGCCGACGCGATTGCCGGCCTCAGTAAGGTACCTGAATGTGTATAAATGGACTTCAGGGTACCCTCCTGTTTTCTATCCGCAGCATCTTTGAGGGAAGCCGTATCCTGTGACGGCAGGGCTACCTTCTTGGACAGGCGTGTTAAAGCCTTGTCCACTCTAGGGGAGGATTCCCAGCGTAACCTGTCCGTTGGCGGGAAAGGATATGCCATAAGAATCCTTTTGGAAATCTGCAGTTTTTTATCTGGAGATTCCCAAGCCTTTTCACATAACTCATTTAGCTCATGTGAGGGGGGAAAGGTTACCTGCGGCTTCTTTTCCCCATACATATGAACCCTCCTGTCAGGGACTGGAGTTTCGTCTGTGATGTGCAACACATCCTTAATTGCTATAATCATATAACGGATGGATTTAGCCAATTTTGGCTGTAACTTTGCATCATCGTAATCGACACTGGAGTCAGAATCCATGTTGGTATCCGTGTCAACAATTTGGGATAGTGGGCGCTTCTGAGACCCTGACGGCCTCTGCGACACAGGATCAGGCATGGGTAGGGACCCTGACTGTCCTAAGGCTTCAGCTTTTTCTAACCTTTTATGTAAGGAATTCACATTATCATTTAAAACCTTCCACATATCCATCCAATCAGGTGTCGGCGCCGTCGGCGGAGACACCACATTAATTTGTTCCCGCTCTGCTTCCACATAGCCTTCCTCATCAGACATGTCGACACAAGCGTACCGACACACCATACACACAGGGAATGCCCTTTTTGAAGACAGTTCCCCCACAAGGCCCTTTGGAGAGACAGAGAGAGAGTATGCCAGCACACACCCCAGCGCTATAACCCAGGAATAACACAGTAACTTAATGTTAACCCAGTAGCTGCTGTATATTGTGTTTTTTTTGCGCCTAATTTATGTCCCCCCCCTCACTTTTTACCCTCTTCTACCGTGATTCTGCAGGGGAGAGCCTGGGGAGCTTCTTCTCAGCGGAGCTGTGGAGAAAAAATGGCGCTGGTGAGTGCTGAGGGAGAAGCCCCGCCCCCTCGACGGCGGGCTTCTGTCCCGCTCAAATATGCATTTTCTTGGCGGGGGCTCATACATATATACAGTGCCCAAATGTATATATGTGTACTTTTGCCAAAAGAGGTCCATATGCTGCCCAGGGCGCCCCCCCTGCGCCCTGCACCCTTACAGTGACCGGAGTATGTGAGGTGTGTGGGAGCAATGGCGCACAGCTGCAGTGCTGTGCGTTACCTCAGTGAAGAACGGAGTCTTCTGGCGCCGATTTCGAAGTCTTCTTGCTTCTCATACTCACCCGGCTTCTGTCTTCCGGCTCTGCGAGGGGGACGGCGGCGCGGCTCTGGGATCGGACGGCGAGGGTGAGATCCTGCGTACGATCCCTCTGGAGCTAATGGTGTCCAGTAGCCTAAGAAGCAGGACCTATCTTCAGAGAGTAGGGCTGCTTCTCTTCCCTCAGTCCCACGATGCAGGGAGTCTGTTGCCAGCAGAGCTCCCTGAAAATAAAAAACCTAACAAAATACTTTCTCACAGCAAGCTCAGGAGAGCTCACTGAACAGCACCCAGCTCGTCCGGGCACAGTCTCAAACTGAGGTCTGGAGGAGGGACATAGAGGGAGGAGCCAGAGCACACCAGAATCTAAATTCTTTCTTAAAGTGCCCATGTCTCCTGCGGAGCCAGTCTATCCCCATGGTCCTTACGGAGTCCCCAGCATCCACTAGGACGTTAGAGAAAATCTATTATACACAGTAAGATTAATAGGTCAGAATACAAGGGCTAGATGATGAGGCAATGCATGAGAAGTGCAAAAGAAAAACTTATTTCCCAACTTGTACAAAGTTCTATCTTTATTTGTTAACCATATAAATGGTAAATCTGAAGCCAAGGAAAACCAGGCCTAATGAGCCTGGTCACTTAACAAATGTAATGTTACGTAACACTTGTTAAACATTATGGGGGAAATTAAAATGTTTGAAAAGTCTGTTGGGTGTCTGTTTTTTCCTATTAGATAATCTGAATTATCCCCTATGACTGCAGCAGTTTAAAAATACAATAAATACTAAGAAAAGTGTCAAAATACATAAGGGAATAATTATTAAAATTGTGCCATAAAAAAATGTAAAGTTCCACTTAATGATGTGTTAGATAGATAGATAGATAGATAGATAGATAGATAGATAGATAACAGCGCGATGTGTGCTGAGCGAGGGGGGGCCGCTCATTTCATCCAGCAGGTAAAATGAACGATGTGCTAGATTGAGCCTGCATGCAGGCCAATCTAGCATCGGCGATAGCGACGTGCGGGGCCGCGCATTGCTATCGCTGTGGGGCATACACACGAGAGATCCGTGCTTAAAATCTAAGCAATCTGGTCAGATTGCTTAGATTTTAAGAACGGATCTCTCCGTGTGTACCCACCTTAAGCCTTGGATGAAGATAAAGTGGACAGAGATAAAGTTCCAGCCAATCAGCTCCAAACTGCCATGTCACAGGCTGCGTTTGAAAAATCACAGGGGTCTATTCATGAAGTAGTAAAAATTGTGGAGAAGTGAGCTAGTGGAGAAGTTGTCCATGGCAACCAATCAGAATTTAAGTAATATTTATAATTTGATACTATACAATTGTACGGAACAGCTGATTGGTTGCCCTGGGCAACTTCTCCACAGGCTCACTTCTAAACTCTTTTCACTGCTTCGTGAATAGACCCCACAGTTAGGAGCTGAGTGGCTGATACTTTATCTCCGTCCACTTTACCTGCATCCAAGGTTTAGTAAACAGACCCTTAATTCTTATAATAAGCTCCAAAACAAATCAGTGAAGTGTCAGAAATGTCTATCATTTATCTAGCACGGTTTATGAAATGAAAAACCTATTAGCTTCTATGAGCTACTTCTCCACTTTCTCTCTTCTGAAGGTTTAATTTTTACCCCTCTGTGTATGACATACGGGTGTACTCAAATGAAGTCGGAACTGCCGCCAAGTCGGAAAGACGGAAGTTTCCAACTTTTTTATGGTCAAATCAGGATTCGACCTATTCAATGGAGCTTCCATTTTTCTGATTTGTCGGCAATTCCGACTTGTCGAAATACACGTGAATCGTCGGAATAGCCGCGGATCCACGTGTTTTGTCGAATTAGTAGCCAATAGAGACAGTTTCTTGGCCCGTTTTTGACAATGCTTATCCGACTTTAAAAAAAAGTAGGATCAGCATTGTCGAAAACGGGCAAACCCTGACGGAAATGCCCACTAATTAAATACTGCACTGTCGGATCCTCTCCGTCGGAGAGGATCCGACATGCATTGGATAGACAACATAACCTGTACTTTTATTATAGTAAAAGTTTCTGATGGCAGCATACTGTTATTATTGAAGCAAATACAATACTGCTTGTCATGTAGTACATGGAAATGAGATGTTTTTACTTTGAGAGATAAACACATTTGGCTGGAATTATAGATATATCAATCATACCTTTCTCAGCTGTGCCAATAGCCCCTCAAACTCTTTCAAGTCCAAGTGATTTCCACTGTAGGACGCACAGCTGTTTGCCGCTTTCCCAAGCCAATAAACTGTGACTAGTACCTGCAGCAATAAACAGGGTTTAAATGCAAACTGAATACGTTTCACAATAAGCATGTGGAACCACAAAGATCTGGATTACAAAGCAGCAATATTTAATGGGATGAATAAAATAAAGGGAAAAAAATTTGACCTGATGTAATCCTTGAAGCGTCAGGAATTTATTAATAAGAACAAAAATTGGAATATGATTTTACACCACTGTCTGGCACTTTGATAAATCTCTAAAGCAATGCCTTACTGCCATTAAAAAACTAAACGTTCTGTTTTAGTGCTGGTGCATGAGAATTATTGCCAACATCGGGACTCTGGTTATTACTCTATGATGTGCTGCACATGGCTAGTAACTGGGCTATGATGGATTCCATGCATGTACCTGATACTGAACAGGAAGGGTGGAATCAGGATATAGTACTAGCTTCAGCTTTCAAATATGTTTGAGATTAGATAACAACTCACAGTGGGATGCAACCTGTCAACACCACTCAGGCCACTTTATCAAGCAATTATTACCGTCACCCAGACAGACTGGTTTAGACAGTTCATTAGTTACTTGACCCCCAGGGGGCACCAGAGGAGACACTGCATACAGTATATCGGTGAAAGTTCAAATAAGTATCCTGCAAACATTGCATTACTACAGGGTGAGCATAAAGTGTCAGAGGATTGTCTGTAGTCAATTAGGTCTATAAATACATGTACATAACACTTTTTGTAAAACAGATACAGTGGCCATATAAAAAAAAAAAAAAATCACACCCTTTGTAATTTTCATTTGTCATTTTCTTACATCATGGAATCCCAATGGATTAGGGAAGTTTACCACTGAGCTACACAAAATACTCTGACATCAAAAATAAATGATACAAATACAAACTAAAGCTTTTTCTCAACTAATTACAAATGATAAAACTGTCAATTGTGCAGCCTGCATAAGTATTCGCGGCTTAAGTATTTGCGGCTTCAGATAAGATACACCCTGATGCAATCATTGAGTCTACAGATAACACAAGATGAATTGGTTGTACATTAGAGAAGTAAAGTGTTTAATTTCAGTCTAAAATAGATATACCTGCCAGGTCCCGCTACTGGTTATAGACCTGTCCCGCTACTGGTTATAGAGCAAGTCTAAATGAGATTCTTCGTAAAGATAAAATAATTCACAGAATATCCAAAACAAAGCAGCAGTTGGAGACAGATAAAGCATTTGTTTTAAATACTTTAAGGTTCACTCAGAGTCCACCATAAAGAGAATATATGACACAACCCTGAATTTGTCTATAACCGGCCATTCCTCCAAAAAGCATAATCTTTGTGAGAAGGGCTCTTGTAGGAAGAGGTCTATGGCAACTCTGACAGGGCTACAGTCTACCCTAGAAGACATAGGAGAGATGGTCCATGGGAAAACGCTAGGCCAGGCACTTCACAAACACACACTTTATAGGAGGGTAGCAAAAAGAAACCCATTGTGATGTTGCATGAAATGTCACCTGGAGGAACATTCTATGGTCCGATGAGTCCGTGGTTGAACCCTTTAGAGCCAGCACTAGGTGCTATGTTTGGCCACATCCTAAGGGTTATTTCACACACAACGGAATTGTCCTGCCGGCAAAATTGCAGATGGATTTCTCCTGTTGATTAATATTAATGGAAGTGAGAAACCATTGTGATATTCACACGACATGAACAAGGCATGGGCACCCTGTTACAGCCGCTCTAACCACTGAAAAGGACAGCTGCCATGCCATCACGTACCATCGCAGGAACCTAATAAATTACATGATTCTATGCATGCTTTCACACACCACACATTTCAGATGTCCGATGGTCTTGTAGGTGTGCATAAACAATCTGCCTGCTTGTTTTCCTGCATCAGTAACGAGTTTCGACATGGATATAGACATGCTATGGGACAAAACACTGCAGAGCTACAAATATAAAAATACAACTAGAAAGGCATGGGAAGAGGTCTATTTGGAAATAAAAGAGGATTACAAAGGTCTTGGAGACCAGGATAAAAGGAGTGTTATAGCAGAGTTACCATGGTTAACACTCTTTCTGCAAGGTACATTAGTTTCACAGGAAAAAAACATTGGGGTGTAGAGTGGATCTTGATCCAGAGGCGCCAACAGGCTAAAGCTTTAGGTTGTCCCAGGATGCCTCCTCTATAACCCTGCCTCCAGACACTGAGAGCTCAGTTTCGTTAGCCAGTCCAATACAGGAGCAGGCAAGAGAGAAGGCAGATGTTAGTCACATAGAACCACATTCTCACGACAGGAGAAGGTACCAGCGGCTAATGCCATACAAACCCATAAAAGCTACTGTTGGCGCGTCAGGGTGGGCGCCCAGTGGAACCAATGTACCTCGCAATGTACCACTTCTTTTCTGCAGCAGGATACATTGGTTTCCACAGGAAAACATCGGGGATGTCCTAAAGCAGTTCCTCAATAGAGGGGACGCGTCTTAGCGAATATAATAACCCGGCATCTAAAGGAAGAATCCTTTGGAGGTGGAAGTATCAAAGGCATAGAACCTAATATATGTGTTCACTGAGGACCACGTAGCCGCCTTGCACAATTGTTCTGCGGAACACGCCACGACGGCCGCCCAAGAAGGTCCAACAGATCGAGTAGAATGGGCTTTAATAGCAGCAGAAGCTGGGAGACCAGAGTGCGCATAAGCTTGCGCAATCACAATTCTAATCCATCTGGCCAAGGTTTGCTTATTTGCAGGACAGTCACGTTTGTGGAAACCATACTAGACAAAAAGGGTATCTGAACTCCTGATAGAGGCAGTCATCTCCAAATATACACGGAGAGCCCTTACCACATCCAAAGACCACTCTTTGGAGGACAAATCTGAAGAGATAAAAGCGGGAAACACAATCTCTTGGTTAAGGTGAAAAGATGACACCACCTTAGGAAAATAACCTGGTCGAGTTCTACGAACTGCCCGGTCACATTGAAATATCAGAAAGGGTGGACAACAGGACAAAGCGCCTAAGTCTGACATCCTTCTTGCAGAGGCAATAGCCAGCAAGAATAGGACCTTGGCTGTGAGCCATTTGAGGTCCACCGACTCAAGAGGCTCAAATGGAGACTCTTGCAGGGCGATCAGCACAAAAGACCGATCCTATGGAGATACAGGAGGGACATAGGGAAGCTGAATCCAAAGAACACCCTGAGTGAAAGTATGAACATCAGGTATAGATGCAATTTTTCTCTGAAACCATACCGACAAGGAAGATATGTGAACCTTGAGGGAGGCCAGCCGAAGACCTAGGTCAAGGCCTCGTTGCAGAAAAGCTAGGATTCTGGACGTTCTGAATCGATAATTCTTATCAGCACACCAGGTGACGTAAGAATTCCAGACCCTGTAATAAATCTGGGCAGATGCCAGTTTGCGGGCTTTCAACAGTCTGGATAACTGCCTCGGAAAAACCTTTTGCCCTCAGGAGTGAAGCTTCAAGAGCCACGCCATCAAAGCCAGTCAGGCCAGGTCTGGGTAGAGACAAGGGCCCTGAACGAGGAGGTCTGGGTGTTGAGGAAGTAGAAGAGGACGCTCTATCGATAGACCCTGCAGGTCTGAGAACCAATGCCGTCTGGGCCACGCTCGAGCCACTGGAAGCAGTATTCCTCCTACTTGTTTGAACTTCCGTAGTACCTTGAGCAGGAGTGACACTGGAGGGAACATGTGGAGCAGTCGAAAGTTCCATGGAACCGCCAGTGCGTCCACAAACGCTGCTTGAGGATCCCTGGTCCTTGATCCGAAGACCGGAACCTTGTGATTGTGTCGAGACACCATGAGGTCTACGTCCGGTAGGCCCCTTCTGTTCACTAGGAGTTGAAAGACTTCCAGATGAAGACTCCACTCTCCGACGTGCACGTCCTGGTGACTAAGGAAGTCCGCTTCCCAGTTTAGGGTGCCTGGAATGAACACTGCCGATGTTGCTGGCAGATGGCTTTGCGCCCAACAAAGGATTTTTGACACTTCCATCATTGCCATGCGACTTTGAGTGCCACCTTGATGGTTTATGTATGCCACTGTTGTGGCGTTGTCTGACCGTACTTGAACAGGCCTGTTCTGTATCAGAGGCAGGGAGTGCATTGAACACCGCCCTCAACTCCGTGTTTATTGGGAGGAGTGATTCCTCCTTGGTCTAGCAACCCTGAAACTAGTGTTGCTCCAACACTGTACCCTATCCCCTCAGACTGGCGTCCGTTGTCAGCAGGACCCAGTCAGGGATCCAGAAGGGACGGCCCTTGCTTAATCGCTGGTCCTGTAGCCAACTAGGCCAGCAACAGATGAACCTCTGGAGTTAAAATTATCATCTCAGATCTGATCCAATGAGGTTGGCCGTCCCATTTGGAAAGGATTAACCTCTGTAGTGGGTGAGATTGAAATTGAGTGTACTCTACTATGTCGAATGCCAACACCATCAGGCCAAGTACTTGCATTGCCGAGTGTATCGACACTCTGTGGCGAAAAAGGAAGCATCCTATCCTGTCCTGAAGCATCAGGACCTTTTCTGGAGACAGGAACAGCCATTGGCTGTGTGTGTCCAGAAGTGACCCCAGGTACACTATGCTCTGAGCTGGGACCAGTGAGGACTTCTTCCAATTGATAAGCCACCCGTGGGCTTGCAGGAAGGTTACAGTCAGTTGCAGATGACTGAGGAGGACATCGTGGGAATTTGCCAGACTCAGCAGGTCGTCCAGATATGGCAGGATTCTAATCCCCTGGCGACAGAGATCGGCCGTCATCACAGACATGACCTTGGTGAAGATATGAGGAGCCGTGGCCAGCCCAAATGGTAGCACCTGGAATTGATAATGTAGGTTGCCAATAGCAAACCGCAGAAATGGTTGGTGCACCATGGCAATAGGTATATGCAGGTATGCATCCTGTATATCCAGGAATACCATATAGTTTCCAGGATCCGTAGCCAGCACAATTCAGAGCAGTGTTTCCATATGAAACTTGGACACTCTCACAAACTTGTTCAGAGATTTAAGGTTAAGTATAGGCCGGAATGACCCATTTGGTTTCGGAACTAGAAACAGGGTCGAGTAAAAACCTCTGCCTCTATGGGATTGAGGTACTGGCACAACCACTCCTGCACTCAGGAGAGAACGGACAATTTTTTGCAAAGCTTGCGCCTTTAACGGATCTGAAGGTGCAAAACTGGCGAGGGGGACGTCTCTTCCAGCGCCCATGCGTCTGAAGTGGTCTTTAACCAGACCTGGGCGAACTGTAGAAGTTGGCCTCCCACCCTGGGGTCCCCAAGGAGTAGGCCCATCCCGTCATGCAGCAGGCTTGTATTGTTTAGATGCAGGCTGACGGGCTGCTCAGGATTGTTTGGCTTTGGGCTTTGTGGTTTTGGGAGCACGAGATTGTCTCGGGTATTCCTGACCTTTTGCTTTCCCTTGAGACCGAAAGGAACGAAGAGTGGTACCTTTTGCCTTCTGTGCAGAAGGATTAGTATTTGGGAGAAAAGCAGTCTTAGCAGCTGCTAACTCAGACACAATTTTATTTAGATCTTTCACAAACAAAATGTCCCAGTGAAGGGGAGTACCTCCAAGGTCTTTTTGGCGTCAAGGTCCACTTTCCATGACCTCAACCACAGAATACGGCGAGCCAGGACAGACGTAGTCGACGCCTTGGCCGCCAACACACCCGCCTTAGAGGTCGCCTCCTGAATGTAATAGGCGGCGGTGGTAATGTGAGATAGGTATTATCTGGCAATGTCAGAAATATCCTCGGGCAGCTCTTCCTCTAATGCCTGAACCCACGCTTCAATACCTTTTGCAGCCCAAGAGGCAGCAATAGTGGGCCTATGCACATCTCCTGTAAAGGAGTAAATAGATTTCAGGCGCTTATCTGTTGGTTCCTTCAGCGAGGTGACAGGCAGAGTGGACGACACCATGAGTCGGGTGACGTGAGAATCCACTGGCTGTGAATTTTCCCACTTGCAACATAACTCTGTACGGAGAGGATAACGAGCCAAGGCCCGTTTAGGCAGAGGGAATTTCTTCCCTGGAGTAGACCAGGGTTCCCATCTGATGTCCACTAAATGGCCAAACTGGGGTAACAGTTTTAACCACCTTCTGCCGTTTAAAGATATCAGTTTTCTTTGCCACATTAGTGGAATCCTCATCATCAGAGATTTGTAGGATTTGTTTAATAGCAACCACTAAGGCAGGGACATCAATCTGCAAGGGAAAATCCTCGTCAGTAACACCAGATTCAGTGTCTGACAGGACCCTATGCTCCCCCTCCACTTCAGATGAAACAGGTATGTGGACTGTGAGGAGGAAGTAGCCCACTTAGATGACCCAGAGACAAGGGAGTGACCTGGAGTGGATTTCTGTCTAACCAAGGACTGATTTAATTGTTGCAGCTGGTTAGATACATTTTAGGCCCAAGGCGGATTAACTATAGAGACAATGTGTGGCTGTAGTGGCACAGGTGGTCCCATAGGGGGCGTAAGGCATTCTACCAGACTACCCAGTAGGTTAGTGGACGCAGCCCATGGTGGCTCCTGGGGAGACCCAGGAGCTGCGGACTGACTAGGATGTGTATGACACATAGTTATAGACCATTCTACAAAACTTTCCCCTCTGGTAAATCCTTGGAGCATGCTCTGCATGATGCAGGAGCTTCCACTGATTTACTGCCTTTTCTGTTAGACAATATGTAAGAATGCAACAACAGAGTGACTTAGTACGATAAAGCCAGACAAAATACAATACCTGCGAATAAATACGGTATTGAGTACACAGTAGAATATAAGTATTGGATAAATACTGTGACGCACTATATTAGCAGACCCAGATGCACCTAGCCTCTTAGGGTACAGAATATAGTGATAGTTATATCAGGGTAACACTGAGAGTGAAACCACATAGCAGATACAGGCACACGCAGTCACACGCAATGCAGAAATTATTATAATAAAGCTGCACTTCACTAGAATTTATATATATATATATATATATATATATATAACACAGCGCGGTCCTAGACCAGAGGTATATATTAGAATACTCGTATTGTATAACAGGTACACTCCTTCTTAACTAACGCTGTCTGTATAAAGACATGTAGAATACTCAAGTGTTTGTAAAGTCACAGCGCTATATACAGGCGGCTTTACAAATGAGAACTTGCTCTGCAGTCCCAGAGACCAGCCGCAGCAATGCTCAAAAGATGGTGCCCAGCATCTCAGTCAGGGAGTGAGGGAGAGTATGAGGCAGCTCCAGGGCAAAAAAAAATCTGCTCAGAGATGGCTCCTTGGGCCGGGGAAGGAGCTACAGGTCAAGTGCCACCACCCCTATGCTGGACTGCCACCCCGGGTACTGTGAGTCTTATTAAATGGGTTGTCAGTACACCCGACCTGTACTCAGATGCCCGGTGGTCTAGTGGGGTCCCTGCTCGTGACAGTGTCCACGCCAGCGCCGCGACCCATCTCCCTAGGTCATGGACAAAACGCGATTTAATGGCGGGTCCCGCTTGGAAAATCTGTTACATTCTCCCCGTAGCAGCCACGCGAACCAGGAAAGCGTCTGTGACCGTGTGCCTAAGCCGGAGCATTTCCGACGCAAGTACCCGGGTACTGAGCCGCAGGAGTATGCAACGCCGTTTGGTAGGTGACGGTGCTGCAGCGCTGAAGTGTCACCCTGACATACAACGCTGACAGCCCAGAGAAGAAGTCTTCTTAGAAGCTTTTTCAGGGCTGCACAGTGCAGCCCTCCTGTTAGGTGACCTGCTGCTGCAGGCACCAACTCAAAACTGAGCTATCAGTGCCTGGAGTCGGGGTTATAGAGTAGGCCCCATTGCATCCTGGGACAGCCTAAAGCTTTAGCCTTTTGGTGCCTTTTCCTGTGGAAACCAATGTATCCTGCTGCAGAAAATAAGATTTTACTTACCGATAAATCTATTTCTCGTAGTCCGTAGTGGATGCTGGGACTCCGTAAGGACCATGGGGAATAGCGGCTCAGCAGGAGACAGGGCACAAAAAGTAAGCTTTTAGGATCACATGGTGTGTACTGGCTCCTCCCCCTATGACCCTCCTCCAAGCCTCAGTTAGGTACTGTGCCCGGATGAGCGTACACAATAAGGAAGGATCTTGAATCCCGGGTAAGACTCATACCAGCCACACCAATCAAACCGTACAACTTGTGATTTGAACCCAGTTAACAGTATGATAACAACGAAGGAGCCTCTGAAAAGATGGCTCACAACAACAATAACCCGATTTAGTTAACAATAACTATGTACAAGTATTGCAGACAATCCGCACTTGGGATGGGCGCCCAGCATCCACTACGGACTACGAGAAATAGATTTATCGCTAAGTAAAATCTTATTTTCTCTGACGTCCTAGTGGATGCTGGGACTCCGTAAGGACCATGGGGATTATACCAAAGCTCCCAAACGGGCGGGAGAGTGCGGATGACTCTGCAGCACCGAATGAGAGAACTCCAGGTCCTCCTTAGCCAGAGTATCAAATTTGTAAAATTTTACAAACGTGTTCTCCCCTGACCACGTAGCTGCTCGGCAAAGTTGTAATGCCGAGACCCCTCGGGCAGCCGCCCAAGATGAGCCCACCTTCCTTGTGGAGTGGGCATTTACAGATTTAGGCTGTGGCAGGCCTGCCACAGAATGTGCAAGTTGGATTGTGCTACAGATCCAACGAGCAATCGTCTGCTTAGACGCAGGAGCACCCATCTTGTTGGGTGCATACAGGATAAACAGCGAGTCAGATTTTCTGACTCCAGCCGTCCTTGAAATATATATTTTCAATGCTCTGACAACGTCCAGCAACTTGGAGTCCTCCAAGTCGCTAGTAGCCGCAGGCACCACAATAGGCTGGTTCAAGTGAAAAGCCGAAACCACCTTAGGCAGAAACTGAGGACGCGTCCGCAGTTCTGCCCTGTCCGAATGAAAAATCAGATATGGGCTTTTGTACGATAAAGCCGCCAACTCTGATACTCTCCTGGCTGAAGCCAGGGCCAGTAACATGGTTACTTTCCATGTAAGATACTTCAAATCTACCGATTTGAGCGGCTCAAACCAATGGGATTTGAGAAAATCCAAAACTACGTTGAGATCCCACGGTGCCACTGGAGGCACAATCGGGGGCTGTATATGTAGTACACCTTTGACAAAGGTTTGTACTTCAGGCACTGAAGCCAATTCTTTCTGGAAGAAAATCGATAAGGCCGAAATTTGAACCTTAATAGACCCCAATTTGAGGCCCATAGACAATCCTGCCTGCAGGAAATGTAGGAATTGACCCAATTGAAATTCCTCCGTTGGGGCCTTCTTGGCCTCACACCACGCAACATATTTTCTCCAAATGCGGTGATAATGTTGTGCGGTCACTTCCTTCCTGGCTTTAATCAAGGTAGGAATAACTTCCTCTGGAATGCCCTTTTCTTTTAGAATCCGGCGTTCAACCGCCATGCCGTCAAACGCAGTCGCGGTAAGTCTTGGAACATACAAGGTCCCTGCTGAAGCAGATCCCTTCTTAACGGTAGAGGCCACGGCTCTTCCGTGAGCATCTCTTGAAGTTCCGGGTACCAAGTCCTTCTCGGCCAATCCGGAGCCACGAGTATTGTTCTTACTCCCCGTAGCCGTATAATTCTCAGTACCTTTGGTATGAGAGGCAGAGGAGGACACACATACACGGACTGGTACACCCACGGTGTTACCAGAGCGTCCACAGCTATTGCCTGAGGGTCTCTTGACCTGGCGCAATATCTGTCCAGTTTCTTGTTGAGGCGGGACGCCATCATGTCCACCTTTGGTTTTTCCCAACGGTTCACAATCATGTGGAAGACTTCTGGATGAAGTCCCCACTCTCCCGGGTGGAGGTCGTGTCTGCTGAGGAAGTCTGCTTCCCAGTTGTCCACTCCCGGAATGAACACTGCTGACAGTGCTATGACATGATTTTCCGCCCAGCGAAGAATCCTTACAGCTTCTGTCATTGCTCTTCTGCTTCTCGTGCCGCCCTGTCTGTTTACGTGGGCGACTGCCGTGATGTTGTCCGACTGGATCAACACCGGCTGACCCTGAAGCAGCGGTTTTGCCAGGCTTAGAGCATTGTAAATCGCTCTTAGCTCCAGTATATTTATGTGAAGAGACGTCTCCAGGTTTGACCACACGCCCTGGAAGTTTCTTCCCTGTGTGACTGCTCCCCAGCCTCGTAGGCTGGCATCCGTAGTCACCAGGACCCAGTCCTGTATGCCGAATCTGCGGCCCTCTAACAGATGGGCACTCTGCAACCACCACAGAAGAGACACCCTTGTTCTTGGTGACAGTGTTATCCGCTGATGCATGTGCAGATGCGATCCGGACCATTTGTCCAGCAGATCCCACTGAAATATTCGTGCGTGGAATCTGCCGAATGGAATTGCTTCGTAAGAAGCCACCATCTTTCCCAGGACTCTTGTGCATTGATGTACTGACACATTTCCTGGTTTTAGGAGGTTCCTGACAAGTTCGGATAACTCCCTTGCTTTCTCCTCCGGGAGAAACACCTTTTTCTGAACAGTGTCCAGAATCATTCCCAGGAACAGCAGACGTGTCGTCGGGGTCAATTGAGATTTTGGAAGATTCAGAATCCACCCGTGTTGTTGAAGCACTACTTGGGTTAGTGCTACTCCGACTTCCAGCTGTTCTCTGGACCTTGCCCTTATCAGGAGATCGTCCAAGTAAGGGATAATTAATACGCCTTTTCTTCGTAGAAGAACCATCATTTCGGCCATTACCTTGGTAAAGACCCGAGGTGCCGTGGACAAACCAAACGGCAGCGTTTGAAACTGATAATGACAGTTTTGTATCACGAACCTGAGATACCCTTGGTGTGAAGGGTAAATTGGGACATGCAGATAAGCATCTTTTATGTCCAGGGACACCATGAAGTCCCCTTCTTCCAGATTCGCTATCACTGCTCTGAGTGACTCCATCTTGAACTTGAATTTCTGTATGTACAGGTTCAAGGATTTCAGATTTAGAATAGGTCTTACCGAACCGTCCGGCTTCGGTACCACAAATAGTGTGGAATAATACCCCTTTCCCTGTTGTAGGAGGGGTACCTTGACTATCACCTGCTGAGAATACAGCTTGTGAATGGCTTCCAATACCATCGCCCTTTCTGAGGGAGACGTTGGTAAAGCAGACTTTAGGAACCGGCGAGGGGGAGACTTTTCGAATTCCAACTTGTAACCCTGAGATACTACCTGCAGGATCCAAGGGTCCACCTGTGAGCGCGCCCACTGTGTGCTGAAAATCTTTAGTCGACCCCCCACCGCCCCTGAGTCCGCTTGCACAGCCCCAGCGTCATGCTGAGGGCTTTGTAGAAGCCGGGGAGGGCTTCTGTTCGTGGGAAGTAGTTGCTTGCTGCACCCTCTTACCCCTTCCTTTGCCTCTGGGCAAATATGACTGTCCTTTTGCCCGCTTGTTCTTATAGGAACGAAAGGACTGCGGCTGAAAAGACGGTGTCTTTTTCTGTTGGGAGGTGACCGGAGGTAAAAAAGTGGATTTTCCGGCTGTTGCCGTGGCCACCAGATCCGATAGACCGACCCCAAATAATTCCTCTCCTTTATACGGCAATACTTCCATATGCCGTTTGGAATCCGCATCACCTGACTACTGTCGCGTCCATAAACTTCTTCTGGCAGATATGGACATCGCACTTACTCTCGATGCCAGAGTGCAAATATCCCTCTGAGCATCTCGCATATAAAGAAAAGCATCCTTTAATTGCTCTATAGTCAATAAAATACTGTCCCTATCCAGGGTATCAATATTTTCAGTCAGGGAATCCGACCACACCACCCCAGCACTGCACATCCAGGCTGAGGCTATTGCTGGTCGCAGTATAACACCAGTATGTGTGTATATACTCTTCAGGGTAGTTTCCAGCCTCCTATCAGCTGGATCCTTGAGGGCGGCCGTATCAGGAGACGGTAACGCCACTTGTTTTGATAAGCGTGTGAGCGCCTTATCCACCCTAGGGGGTGTTTCCCAGCGCGCCCTAACCTCTGGTGGGAAAGGGTATAATGCCAATAACTTCTTTGAAATTAGCAGTTTTCTATCGGGGTTAACCCACGCTTCATCACACACGTCATTCAATTCCTCTGATTCTGGAAAAGCTACAGGTAGTTTTTTCACACCCCACATAATACCCCCCTTTGAGGTACCTGCAGTATCAGAGATATGCAAAGCCTCCTTCATTGCCGTGATCATATAACGTGTGGCCCTATTGGAAAATACGTTTCTTTCTTCACCGTCGACACTAGATTCATCTGTGTCGGTACCTGTGTCGACTGACTGAGGTAAGGGACGTTTTACAGCCCCTGACGGTGCCTGAGACGCCTGGACAGGTACTAACTGGTTTTCCGGCCGTCTCATGTCGTCAACTGACTTTTGCAGCGTGCTAACATTATCACGTAATTCCATAATTAAAGCCATCCATTCCGGTGTCGACTCCCTAGGGGGTGACATCACCATTACCGGCAATTGCTCCGCCTCCACACCAACATCGTCCTCATACATGTCGACACACACGTACCGACACACAGCAGACACACAGGGAATGCTCTTATCGAAGACAGGACCCCACTAGCCCTTTGGGGAGACAGAGGGAGAGTTTGCCAGCACACACCAAAGCGCTATAAAAATGTATATAAACAACCCTAAAAGGTGTTGTTTCTGTTATATGCGCTTAATATATTAAAATATCGCCAAAATATGCCCCCCTTCTCTGTTTTACCCTGTTTCTGTAGTGCAGTGCAGGGGAGAGTCCTGGGAGCCTTCCTCACAGCGGAGCTGAGCAGGAAAATGGCGCTGTGTGCTGAGGAGAATAGGCCCCGCCCCCTAAAACGGCGGGCTCTTCTCCCGGAGTTTGCGATATATGGCAGGGGTTAAATACATCCATATAGCCTCAAGGGCTATATGTGATGTATTTTAGCCATAGAAAAAGGTATTATACATTGCTGCCCAGGGCGCCCCCCCCCAGCGCCCTGCACCCTCAGTGACCGCTGGTGTGAAGTGTGCCGACAACAATGGCGCACAGCTGCAGTGCTGTGCGCTACCTTATGAAGACTGAAAGTCTTCTGCCGCCTGTTTCCGGACCTCTGGACCTCTTCAACTTCGGCATCTGCAAGGGGGGTCGGCGGCACGGCTCCGGGACCGGACTCCATGGCTGGGCCTGTGTTCGATCCCTCTGGAGCTAATGGTGTCCAGTAGCCTAAGAAGCAAATCCATCCTGCACGCAGGTGAGTTCACTTCTCTCCCCTAAGTCCCTCGTAGCAGTGAGCCTGTTGCCAGCAGGACTCACTGAAAATAAGAAACCTAAAAAACTTTTTCTAAGCAGCTCTTTATGAGAGCCACCTAGATTGCACCCTGCTCGGACGGGCACAAAAACCTAACTGAGGCTTGGAGGAGGGTCATAGGGGGAGGAGCCAGTACACACCATGTGATCCTAAAAGCTTACTTTTTGTGCCCTGTCTCCTGCGGAGCCGCTATTCCCCATGGTCCTTACGGAGTCCCAGCATCCACTAGGACGTCAGAGAAACATATTTTCGGTAAGCTGTTATATTTCTTGTGATAGTAGGTGTTTTAAGTGCTGCTTAGTATGTATGCTATTAGCCAGTTTGTTTGTTTTTCACTATTGTTTCCATTTTTGATGCGCAAAAGGAATACACTGTGCAATATAAGAAACTGCTATTAAATAAATATAATATGTTTCCATTGTTATAGGCAAGGAAGTTATGAGGAGATGGACTAATATTCGAGATGCCTTTGCCAAGTGCAAAACAAGTAAAGAAAACAAAAAATCTGATGGAGGCTACACAAAACACAAGAAGTTTATTTTCAATGACCAAGTACAGTACTTATTAAAACTATACAACTCAAGGGATACAGTAGATCATTTTGAGGATGACACAAGGACACCAACCTAGGACTTGGGATAAGATTCATTTCCCAGCAGCACAGTGGCCTAAACACCCACGGATGGCTTAAAGCCAGAACCCAAAAATCAATGCCCCGGAGTGACTCAGTCAAAACCCATAAAGATTTTGTTTAATACTTTAAAACTTCTGTGTTGTTAGGTAAGAATTTTTTTTAATTGGACTTTACTGAATATTTTGTGCTTATCAGTAAGAATTTACAAAAAATCCATTTTGATTCATGCTGTGAGAAATACAACGGGAAAGGGAGTGAGTATATTTACAGCCACTATACATCGTCGCGATATACCAGTGACCACTAATAGACTAGTAGACATTGGAACCACTTACTTGTCAAGCTCCACAGCAAGGAGCCCTTCTGAAACCAATTTAGAATGTTACAGACACTAAGGCATAAACATTAGACGCTACTTTTTCTTAGCGATCTATAATGCACAAAAATCTGACCTGTAATAAAACATTGCAAACCATCTTCAAGCATGAGAAAGCCACACAAATAATTACAAATAATAAAAAATAAGTATCCCATGTATATAACATGGCACAAAGCATATTTCTACTAACATACCTCATACGGGACACACTCCTATAACATCACTAGTCACCTTAAAAAAACTTTTAATGCAAGGATTTAGGGGAAAAAAAACATTATTGTATCTATCTATCTATCTATCTATCTATCTATCTATCTATCTATCTATCTATCAGCCCAGATCTGTGACTCTGTGCATTATTTCCTAATGCTGGGTTGGGATATACTAACTTCTCCCACTGCGGTATCTGGCTTAACGCATCCCGTGTGTTCTCCTCAGTAATAGGATTGCCGCGCGCTGCCCGTAGTTTTCTCCTCACTGTGATTCTGCCTCATCACCGCCGCAGCCACTCAGTCCTGAAATCTCCGTAGGGGTTTATCAGCGCTGCGCTCCCTCTGTCAGTCGCATATGCGCACTTGTCTCTGCTGTGTGCCATAACCAGTGTGTGCATAAGGGACTGTCAGGAGGTGTGCAGCGCTGATAAACCGCTACGGAGAGTGGCCGTGGCGGTGATGAGGCGGAAGCGCAGTGAGGAGAAAACTACAGGCAGCAGGCGGCGATCCTATTAACGAGGAGACCAAACAGGATGCAATTAGCCAGATACCGCAGCAGGAGAGCTTAGTACATCCCGCCCCCTGAGTCATAGAGTCACAGAACTGGCCAAATATATAGGAGAGGTGGCTAGATGCAAGCCATGATCCTCTTACTTTCTGGTGAGTAGTTGATGCACCTAAGACGCAGAGTTCGCGATCCCTGCCTGACCACACGCTGCTGTGTCTACTTCCATTCTGAACCAAACACCCGCCCCTCCCACACACCCCCTCCCCCCCCCAACTCCGCCCCCTCCAGCGCCACCCCTGCGCCCACCCTTCACCCCACACCTCCCGCGCCAGCAGCGCCTACAGACCCCCTACCCAAACCGCGGCAACCCCACACCCGCCACTCCACCACCCGCAGTGCCTATGGACCCCATCCACCATCCGCCGCACCCCCGCACCTGCCACTCCCCCACCCGTGTCAACCCTGTTCCTCCCCCACCTGCTGCACCTCCCGACACCCTACCCCACTTGCAGCACCCCCGCACCCGTCCTTCCCCACCCGCAGCGCCTCTGTAACCCCTCCCCCATCCGCAACAGCCCCGCACCTGACCCTCCACCACTCGCGGCACCCTCGCCCCTCCACCACCCGCAGCACCTCTGAAACCCATCCCCCATCCATGGACCCACTTCTCCGCCCCTGCCCCACCCTCAACACCTCCCGACCACCTCCCCCATCCACAGCACCCCCTATGCACCCACCCCTCCACCACCTGCCCCTCCCCACCCACAGCACTTCCTGCCCCCCTCCCCCATCAGCGGCCCTCCCGCAGCCACTCCTCCCTCACACGCAGCATCTACATACCCCATCCGCGGCACCCTGCAACCACCCCTCCCCCACCTGCAGCACCTCTGCAATCCCTCCCCCACCTGCAGCATCTACATAACCCCCACAACCACCCGCCCCTCCCCCACCCGCAACACCTCTGGACCCCCTCCCCCATCCACGCCCCCTCTGCAACCGCCCCTCCCCCACCTGCGGCGGCTCAGGACTCACTCCCCCACCCGCAGCTCCCCCGCACCTCCCTCCCCTCCCCCATCCACTTCTCCCACACACTCACCACTCCCCCAGCCACAGAACCTACTAGGTGATTCATCATGCCCTGTGTGCGATGTTCACGCCATCGCAAGGGGCTACGGCTCCTTAACAATCGCACGCCCTTTGTCCGTGCAATATTTAACCACTCACAAAATTATGATTGGAGGTAATACTCCATATAATAAAAATATTGCACGCCCAAGAGCGTGTAGGGTTAAAGGGGCGTAGCCCCTTGCGACGGTGTAATGAATCACCTAGTATATATATTTTTATATATATATATATATATATATATATATATATATATAGCTCTCTTCTGACATTTTGTCAATAGGGAACAGATGCAGCCAATATGACCATGCACTAATGTGAATTTATGTCTCTTGGAATCAGCCGGTTAACTGCAAAGACCTCTGAAATCACAGGGGGCACATGACAAATGAAACACTGATGAGCTGAGAAATGAGGAAAGGTTCGAAGTAGATGAGCAGGGCTGCATACCTGAAATGAAAGGTGAATAGCTATTCAGACTTGGCGGTGCCATGAGGCTTAGGACAGACAGGCTGGAGAAGGCTACACAGCCTCAAGTGTGCAGGAATTCCACGCGACATGACAATATTAAACAGCTGCTGTATAACTTCCTGTCAGTGATATCATTTAATGGGCAGCTATTTATGCTATGTACTCTAGATAGTATGGTTCGGCCGTCTGACAGCTAGCAGGAGAAAGGGCCACAACGGGGATTTCTTCTCACCATTATTTTATTAAAATATTTACCTTCCAGATTTTATCCTGGATTACTATCCCAAACATTATCTTATACATTTTGACAGGCTGTCATCTGCAGACATGCAGGTCTCATGACACTGGATGTCCCAGAATGCAATTTGCTTTACAGATCAACTTTGGTGGCCAACATTCAATAATAGTTATTTCGCAACCTGGCATTTGCACAATGCTGTTTCCAAGATACCAAAAAATAAGAAATAAACATTAAATATGGGCTGAGTGCCCTCTGCGTGAACTAGATGTTCTGTTTCATTTACTCCAAGGCTCCTCTCATTGGATCCCTGACATGGCTCTGATGGATGAAGTGATCCTCTCTTCAACTGGCCTCATTGTTACCAGACTGCTGTTTTTGCCGTACGCGGTTCGGTAACTTGTACAGGTTTATGCAAACAGCTTCCATCAACGTAAATAGATGGAAGGAAGTAGGGCAGCAGCCTCTGTGCACGGTCCTGTTGGAAGCGGGCATATAAACTCAATTCATGGCCATCCTTTCCCACCAATTACATTCATTAGTGCTTCTTCTGGCATACATCAACAGGGAATTACAGCCAATTGGATTAGTGCTCAATCCCTTTGTTAAAACCGTTCTGTTGACAAATGTGAACATTGGTTTGAAAGAGAAAAAGTCAGATCTGGTATGGAAAGTTACACAGGGAATGACCGCTCAGCCTTGAACCAGTCTTCTGGGGCATGAGCGAGTCTGACTTTCAGCAGGTTCCGTTTGGGAAATGATTTGCCCCAGTGAACCATGAGAGGCGAGTTATAGCACATCATTTCATATGGTTTGCTGCAAAGAAATAATTGCTCAGCCCCTGGCAAGTTCCATTTGTATAGTGCTGTGGTTACTGCCAGAAGGGGCGGATGCTAATCTCTTCCAGATCATGCAGCAGCAGTGTCACTTCTCCCACATCAAGATTAGGTGTGTTTGAAAAGGGCTGTCCACTAGGAGTGAAACAACAAAGGTCTGGTGCATAGTATTGTAACTGCATCCCAAGTCTATACCTCCCTCCCCTTAGACAAAGACAATAGATTCTTTAACTGTAAACTAGTATTAAAATATATTATCTATTGCTCCCATACTTCCATTCCCTAGGGATGTACATCAGGAGCTAGTTGTCTAGTTGCTAGTTGTTGGTGGACAGGCTTCCAATGCGATGGTAACTATTTTTACATTGCAAGAGCATTGCTTCTGCACATTTCGATGGCGGCTAACATCGGAAAGACACCATCGAATTAAAACAAAACCCCACTCTTATCACCACAAAAACCATCATCATTCGATGTCCATCCCTACTCCTCCCCCAGTTATAAACATCCTAGTGATATTTGGTGGACCCCCTTCCTTCAAAGTAAAGCATTCGTTACCTTCAAACCCAGAAATAAAGACACGGAGACTTGAATTTTTGCAGAAAAATTGCTAGCTATTTATTTGACCCTAACCAATAGCAAACCTGTAATAGAAAATTTTATTAAGATGCCGATCCAACCGGCATATGGTGGCAGAAAAAAGAACGGCTCTATTAACCTAAACTAACCTTAAAATACAAAAATTCGAAACCATCCTAATTTTACTACAACTATCAAAAAACCGGTAATAGGTGACAACTCAACCCCCACAGTGACTACCCACCCTGATGGGTGCCCTGCCGCTACCTTCCCGGACGGGTGGTCGAGCGGCCAATAAGTCGATGGAGGTGAGTGCACCTAAACCACACCAAACTGTAAAACACTACAGCTTACCATACAACTACAAATCAAAGGAAAATCACCACAAGAGAGAGCTAAAATGGCCTCACCTTCCCTATATATATTAAACCCTCCCCTTCAAAAAGGCTGTACTTTCCTCACAGCTAGGTCCACCCCTCACCAGATGTTTAACTCTTTCCTTTCCCATGCAGTCAATTCTCTCTCCTTAGTTTATGGCACAACAGGTTGTACATCCCCTTGGGTGCTACAATGTGTTATGTTGTGATAGTTACAGAGCCGGCAGCCGTGTCGTGTGCAGAGGGATCGCTCAACAAGGGATTCGCCAAAAATAGAAAAGCAGGTAAACACATTTCTCATAATGCTTCATTAAAAAGGTATTTTGAAACTCAACAAACATGAGACCCATTGAAGGGAATGCTGTAACTTGCTGTAAAGAGGTCAATTCCACCATTTCAAAAAAATATTTGTAGTGTATCTGACATTTCTGAATGTTTGCAGTGTTCCCCCTAGGTACCCCTTCCTCTACACAATCCAAGTAAAAGGAATTATTTTTAACAAGTGGAATATGCTATTAAGGTGTAATTTGAGTATGGAGAATTCATTAGGAGTCACATTCTGTACTGAAAAATGTATGGATACTAGTAGTTTCCTCACCAGAAAGGCCTGCGCTAGACTACATGTTCTGTTGCTGGGGTTCTGGACTATAGATTGACAGTTAATAGGTCGATCTCATATGGTTGACATGGTCGGCCTAATTTTTATTTACATTTTTTTCAACTTTTTAATCATTTACCATCCACGTGGACTACGATTGGCAATAGTAACCTGTGCTGAGCCAGCTTGCTCAAAGCATGTGATTAAAAATTGAACATTACACCAGGAAAACGTAAAAAAACTTGGGCTGACTTTTTTTGTGTCAACCATTTCAATATCGACATTTTGACCCTGTTGACTTCTTCTACAATATAATTTTTTAAAGTCTACCTTTTCCATGTCAACCATTTGGGGTTGACCTATTGAATGTCTATCTTTTTCATGTAGATCTATTGATCCACACCCATGTGTCACGTAAGTATAGCCTCCAACCTGACCCGTTCCATTAGGTACACAATGCTCTGTTCCTGGACTTCTTTAGTTACAGAGGTGGGGCTGCAGCACAGTCCAAAATTCAAATGGGGAGCCACACTAAATGCCATCGAGTCCTGGCCAGTGATGTTTGGCAGTGTTCGGGGTGGCTCCCCTGTTTGAATTTTGGACTGTGCTGCAGCCCCATCTCTGTAAAGAAGTCCAGGAACAGAGCATTTTCTACCTAATGCAATGGGTCATGTTGGAGGGTTTGCGTAAGGGGATAATATGTCAAACCTTTGAAAGAGTATGGATGGCCACCAACTGTTTTGCAACCTTTGATGGTCTGAGGGCTATGGCAAGTATTCAAACATGGGTTTAGCAAGTCAATGTTTAGTTCTGTGCATGAGCAATAATCATCCATCGATGGCTAAACCGTCAATGCAGATGGTAGAAAATCATCAACCATCGATGGCCATCAGTACGAGAGAGATGAAGTGGAGAAGTCGCCCATAGCAACCAATCAGCTAAAAGCCATCTTTAATCTAGAAGAGTCTATAAAATGGCAGAAGGTGATTGATTGCTATGAGCAACTTATACAATTTGGACCCGATTCACAGGTGGATGCTATTCCGATGTTAGGGTTGCTCAGATTGCAGCAGATTGGAGCCGCATCCGGCGGGCGTCTCTGTACAAATTACAGCGGCTGTAGGATTAGGATTACCATAAATTATCAGTACTGCAGTGTACAAAGAAGCAGTTGCAGCTCCTGCTACATCGACCTCTGAATCAGGCCCAGTGTGTCGTCCCACATACTCTATGGAAGCTATACACAGTCTACCGACAGCGGAGAAAGCATTTTTTGAAGCTGGTCCAGTAGTTCTGAAAAAGCATCCTAACCACTCTCTAGGAGCAAGTGAAATCACTGAGGCATGAGGACCATTATGTCTCTTGCCTCAGGAATGATGACAGCTTATAGTAAAAACACGCTCAACACCAGCTCAGCCTACAATATGACTGGCAACATTGTAAAGAACACTGTACATTGTATAAAATAAAAATAGCACTTACTGAAGAGATTTTTGAGTATCATTTCATAAACACACTGCTTGTGTTGTCCTCAAAATTTCAGCCCCATGAACTGGGACAACATTCCCACAGCAACACACAATCTGGACAGATGGGTAGTATGCTGTACTGTATCACTACTAAGGCCTGGGGGTTAGTATGCTGTACTGTATCACTACTAAGGCCCGGGGGTTAGTATGCTGTACTGTATCACCACTAAGGCCTGGGGGGTAATATGCTGTACTGTATCACCACTAAGGCCTGGGGGTTAGTATGCTGTACTATATCACAACTAAGGCCTCAGGGTAGTATGCTGTACTGTATCACCACCAAGGCCTGGGGGGTAATAAGCTGTACTGTATTCACCACTAAGGCCTGGGGGATAGTATGCTGTACTGAATCACTACTAAGGCCTGGCGGTTTGTATGCTGTACTGTATCACTACTAAGGCCTGGAGGTTAATATGCTGTACTAAATCACCACTAAGGCCTGGGGGTAGTATGCTCTACTGTATCCACCACTAAGGCCTGGGGGCAGTATGCTGTACTGTATCACTACTAAGGCCTGGGGGTTAATATGCTGTACTATATCACCACTAAGGCCTGGGGGTAGTATGCTCTACTGTATCCACCACTAAGGCCTGGGGGCAGTATGCTGTACTGTATCACCACTAAGGCCTGGGGGGTAATATGCTGTACTGTATCACCACTAAGGCCTGGAGGTTAGTATGCTGTACTGTATCACCACTAAGGCCTTGGGGGTGGTATGCTGTACTATATCACCACTAAGGCCTGGGGGTAGTATGCTGTACTGTATCACTACTAAGGCCTGGGGGTAATATCACCACTAAGGCCTGGGGGGTAATATGCTGTACTGTATCACCACTAAGGCCTGGAGGTTAGTATGCTGTACTATATCACCACTAAGGCCTTGGGGGTGGTATGCTGTACTATATCCCCACTAAGGCCTGGGGGTTAATATGCTGTACTGTATCAACACTAAGGCCTGGGAGGTAATATGCTCTACTATATCACCACTAAGGCCTGGGGGGTAATATGCTGTACTGTATCACCACTAAGGCCTGGGGGTAGTATGCTGTATTATACCACCACTAAGGCCTGGGGTAGTATGCTGTACTGTATTACAACTAAGGCCTGAGGGTAGTATGCTGTACTGTATCACTACTAAGACCTGGAGGTTAATATGCTGTACTAAATCACCACTAAGGCCTGGGGGTAGTATGCTCTACTGTATCCACCACTAAGGCCTGGGGGCAGTATGCTGTACTGTATCACTACTAAGGCCTGGGGGTTAATATGCTGTACTATATCACCACTAAGGCCTGGGGGTAGTATGCTCTACTGTATCCACCACTAAGGCCTGGGGGCCGAATGCTGTACTGTATCACTACTAAGGCCTGGGGGTTTGTATGCTGTACTGTATCACCACTAAGGCCTGGAGGTTAGTATGCTGTACTATATCACCACTAAGGCCTTGGGGGTGGTATGCTGTACTATATCACCACTAAGGCCAGGGGGTAGTGTGCTCTACTGTATCCACCACTAAGGCCTGGGAGCAGAATGCTGTACTGTATCACTACTAAGGCCTGGGGGTTTGTATGCTGTACTGTATCACCACTAAGGCCTGGGGGGTAATATGCTGTACTGTATCACCACTAAGGCCTGGAGGTTAGTATGCTGTACTATATTACCACTAAGGCCTGGGGGTTTGTATGCTGTACTGTATCACCACTAAGGTCTGGGAGGTAATATGCTGTACTATATCACCACTAAGGCCTGGGGGGTAATATGCTGTACTGTATCACCACTAAGGCCTGGGGGTAGTATGCTGTATTATACCACCACTAAGGCCTGGGGGTAGTATGCTGTACTGTCTTACCACTAAGGCCTGAGGGTAGTATGCTGTACTGTATCACTACTAAGGCCTGGAGGTTAATATGCTGTACTATATCACCACTAAGGCCTGGGGGTAGTATGCTCTACTGTATCCACCACTAAGGCCTGGGGGTAGTATGCTCTACTGTATCCACCACTAAGGCCTGGGGGCAGTATGCTGTACTGTATCACTACTAAGGCCTGGGGGTTAATATGCTGTACTATATCACCACTAAGGCCTGGGGGTAGTATGCTCTACTGTATCCACCACTAAGGCCTGGGGGCAGAATGCTGTACTGTATCACTACTAAGGCCTGGGGGGTAATATGCTGTACTATATCACCACTAAGGCCTTGGGGGTGGTATGCTGTACTATATCACCACTAAGGCCTGGGGGTTAATATGCTGTACTGTATCAACACTAAGGCCTGGGAGGTAATATGCTCTACTGTATCCACCACTAAGGCCTGGGGGGTAATATGCTGTACTGTATCACCACTAAGGCCTGGGGGTAGTATGCTGTATTATACCACCACTAAGGCCTGGGGGTAGTATGCTGTACTGTATTACCACTAAGGCCTGAGGGTAGTATGCTGTACTGTATCACTACTAAAACCTGGAGGTTAATATGCTGTACTAAATCAGCACTAAGGCCTGGGGGTAGTATGCTCTACTGTATCCACCACTAAGGCCTGGGGGCAGTATGCTGTACTGTATCACTACTAAGGCCTGGGGGTTAATATGCTGTACTATATCACCACTAAGGCCTGGGGGTAGTATGCTCTACTGTATCCACCACTAAGGCCTGGGGGCAGAATGCTGTACTGTATCACTACTAAGGCCTGGGGGTTTGTATGCTGTACTGTATCACCACTAAGGCCTGGGGGGTAATATGCTGTACTGTATCACCACTAAGGCCTGGAGGTTAGTATGCTGTACTATATTACCACTAAGGCCTGGGGATTTGTATGCTGTACTGTATCACCACTAAGGCCTGGGGGGTAATATGCTGTACTATATCACCACTAAGGCCTGGGAGGTAATATGCTGTACTGTATCACCACTAAGGCCTGGAGGTTAGTATGCTGTACTATATTACCACTAAGGTCTGGGAGGTAATATGCTGTACTATATCACCACTAAGGCCTGGGGGGTAATATGCTGTACTGTATCACCACTAAGGCCTGGGGGTAGTATGCTGTATTATACCACCACTAAGGCCTGGGGGTAGTATGCTGTACTGTATTACCACTAAGGCCTGAGGGTAGTATGCTGTACTGTATCACTACTAAGGCCTGGAGGTTAATATGCTGTACTATATCACCACTAAGGCCTGGGGGTAGTATGCTCTACTGTATCCACCACTAAGGCCTGGGGGCAGTATGCTGTACTGTATCACTACTAAGGCCTGGGGGTTAATATGCTGTACTATATCACCACTAAGTCCTGGGGGTAGTATGCTCTACTGCAGCAATGGCCAACCCTGTGGCTCTAGAGTCGGTCAGCTCCTCGCCATCGCTGCTCCCAGCCCGAGACACACACACGCCTCTCCGGCGGTGGTGTCTCTCTTCATTCGGCGCTGGCCCGTGAGCCAATCAGAGCTCGCGCACCGGCAGCTAAGGCTCCTGATTGGCTGCCGGACCGCGAGCTTTGATTGGCTCACGGACCGGCGCCTAATTCAAAAGAGACACCGCCGCCGGAGAGTGAGCAGCAGCAGCACGGTGCGCAAAGAAGAGGAGGAGGAGGGGGGGAGAGCACTGTGGGGACGTGTATTTGCACTGGGGGCATAGCTGGCACTGGGGGAATAGCTGGCACTGTGGAGACATGTGTATCTGCACTGGGGGCATAGCTGGCACTGTGGGGGCATGTGTTGCTGGCACTGGGGGCATAGCTGGCACTGTGGGGACATATGTAGCTGCACTGGGGGCATAGCTGGCACTGTGGGGACATGTGTATCTGGCACTGGGGGCATATCTGGCACTGGGGCATAGCTGGCACTGTGGGGACATATGTATCTGCACTGGCAGCATATCTGGCACTGGGGGCATAGCTGGCACTGTGGGGACATATGTATCTGGCACTGGGGGCATAGCAGGCACTGGGGCATAGCTGGCACTGTGGGGACATGTGTATCTGGCACTGGGGGCATAGCTGGCACTGTGGGGACATATGTATCTGCACTGGGGGCATATCTGGCACTGGGGCATAGCTGGCACTGTGAGGACATGTGTATCTGGCACTGGGGGCATAGCTGGCACTGTGGGGACATGTGTATCTGGCACTGGGGGCATAGCTGGCACTTTGGGGACATATGTATCTGCACTGGGGGCATATCTGGCACTGGGAGCATAACAGGCACTTTGGGGACATACATATCTGCACTGGGGGCATAGCAGGCACTGTGGGGACATGTGTATCTAGCACTGAGCGCATATCTGGCACTGGGGGCATAGCAGGCACTGTGGGGACATGTGTATCTAGCACTGAGCGCATATCTGGCACTAGGGGCGTAGCAGGCACTGTGGGGACATATGTGTATCTGGCACTGTGGAGTCACCCATTTTTTTGGCCTTTTTATATGTACTGTACTGGGGCTTTATATGTATGTGGCACTGTACAATATGAAGAAAAAATGGGGTTATGATATGAGGTCATACTCCTACAAACATCATACAGAAAGGGGTGTGCACATAAATGGGGTGTGGCTTGCCATGCCCCCATTTTTGCGCACGTGCCTACGGCGCCCACATGATAGTGGCTCTTGACTACAGAGTTTTTCTGGCTCTTTATTTCTGACTGGTTGGCCACCCCTGCTCTACTGTATCACTACTAAGGCCTGGGGGGTAGTATGCTGTACTGTATCACTACTAAGGCCTGGGGGTTAATATGCTGTACTGTATCACTAATAAGGCCTGGTGATAGTATGCTGTACTGTATCACCACTAAGACCTGGGGGGTAGTATGCTGTACTGTATCACCACTAAGGCCTGGTGGTAGTATGCTCTACTCTATCCACCACTAAGACCTGGGGGGTAGTATGCTGTACTGTATCACCACTAAGGCCTGGTGGTAGTATGCTGTACTGTATCACCACTAAGGCCTGGGGGGTAGTATGCTCTACTGTATCCACCACTAAGGCCTGGTGGTAGTATGCTGTACTGTATCACCACTAAGGCCTGGGGGGTAGTATGCTCTACTGTATCCACCACTAAGGCCTGGAGGTTAGTATGCTGTACTGTATCCACCACTAAGGCCTGGGGGGTAGTATGCTGTACTGTATCACCACTAAGGCCAGGGACTGATTCCTATGTGTATGGAGTTTGTATGGAGATTGTTTTCCTAGTATTGTGTGGATTTCCTCCGGATGCTAATGGTATATAGGCTTCTAACTAAACTGTACCTAGTGTGTTTATTTGTCATCCTGTCTTAGGAAAATTAGATTGTAGGTTCCACTTACGTAGGGATGGACATGCCAAAAATGCTCTAATTGTGCAGCACTGTGCAATACAGCTATGCCCTGATACATCATTGCTGCTGTCACGCCAAATAACCAGGAGCTATGCAATTCTGCAAGCATTGTGCGTCTTTTTTTTTCTTTGAAAATGCCGCAAGTCACTGCGACTAGGGCACACCAGGAAACAGATGCACCCTAGATTACTTTGATATGTAATACTTGTATATCTTGTATAATTGAGTCCCTGAATCTGTATACGAAGTTCTATGATGCAGCGGTCACTGCGTTTTCCATGTAAAGTTCCGTTGTGCTTTATATATAGACAGTCGTACACATAAATACAAGTGTCAAACATCACATTATTCAGTAAAGTCTCCAGGTGCGATCTATTCGTATTGTGTTGTGCTTAGATAACTTTTTAGCAAAGAAAAAAGACGTCCTGCCCTAGCAGAGTTGTGTTAGACCTGGCGGCTCACTCGCGGCAGGCATCACACGCTGCATGGCGTATTGAGGCTAGATTTATTTATTTTATTTATTAACAGTTTCTTATGTAGCGAAGCATATTCCTTTGCACTTTACAATTAGAACAACAGAATAGAACAAAACTGGATAAAAACAGACAGACATATAAAAATAGTAGAGATGAGCGGGTTCGGTTTTACTCGGATTTACTCGGTTCTCAAAATGGCATTTTATTGGCTCACGGATGTCTTGTGTTTTGAATAGCCAATAAGATGCCGTTTTGAGAACCGAGTAAATCCGAATAAAACCGAGTAAAACCTGAATCCGCTCATCTGTAAAAAATAGGCATATATTCAATTCATGTTAGATCCTAACGTGAGCATTCAATGCCGCTGCCAAACCTGACAGGTTTGGCCCGTTCCCGACAATGTCAATCCGACTTTTTTAAAGTCGGATTGACATTGTCGGAAACGGGGCTAAAACCTGTCGGGTTTGGTTGCGCTTCCGACAGAACACGTGGACTCCGACGTCGAATTCCCGACTTGTTGGGGGAAAAACAAGGGGCATTGATTAGGTCGGAACCCTATTCCGACCTAAACCTGTCTGAAACTGCGGTCTTTTCAACAAGACGGCAGTTTCCAACAAGAATTGAATACCCCCCATAGACGTAGGAAGGCCTTGCTCGCAAGCTTACAATCTATAGATGTGGGAGGACACATCTGTAGGTTGGTGCTATACAACTTAATGGCAATTAGAAGATACAGATACACATTTAGTATGATCACAGTAATGGGCACTATTTACATGCTCCCGTCTATGATTATAAGAATTAGTATTATACTCACATTTCGCAGTTTCCTGTTGCAATCTGAAAGCCTGTGTGCAGAAAAATATGTTATTAAAACAGATTGTAAGCTCTGCTGCATAAATCCAAAAACACCATTTGAGGCCTGACTCAAAAGATGTGATAATGCAGCCAGCAAATTTACTAGGAACTAGTTACATCATTATTACACGAGGCACCACTGTGCCTCATGCATCAGAGATGACCACAACTCCTAGGGAAAGATAAATATAACATGGTTTCTGCCCACAGAATGGCCGCTTCTGTTGTGTTAAGGTGATATAAGTACATTATCAGTTACTCCTACAACATTAGGCAATTAATAATAATTTGTTGTGTGGGAGAAAATATATGCAAAGGCTGGAAGCCATAGAGAGATGAGAGGTGCCAAGAAGATCTGTGCACACATGCCTATAGGCACAAGGTCAGGAGAGGCTAGCACTGATTGCACGCTAACACTCCGCCATCACATCACACAGTGGTGAGACAAGCAGTCCTCTGGTAGGAAGCTTGCACTCACACTGAGACTTAAGGGGGACATGTACTAAGCAGTGATAAAAGTGGAGAAGTGAGCAAGTGGAGAAGTTGCCCATGGCAACCAATCAGCTGCTCTGTATACTTTTATAGAATGCTAATTATGAATGTTACGTCAATGCTGATTGGTTGCCATGGGCAACTTCTCCACTGGCTCACTTCTCCACTTTTATCACTGCTTAGTACATGTCCCCCTAAAGCCTGAGCACAGCACAGTGACAGAGATTGATTTACATGAACTAATACCCTTTACCCCCTCACTGCAGTGACCAACACATCATACATAACTTTCTACAGCAAATGTAATGAAGTTCACAGAAGGGTGCAGGTGGCAACATAAAATACAGCAAGTGGACTTTTAGCTGGATACACACTATAAGATTATCTGTTCAATCTTTCTGGGTGGAACAAAAATCTGGTAATGTTTGGGAACAAATGACAATTGACCATTTGCTCCCAAACACTAGAAAACAGAAAAAAAATGGTCAAATTGGTTAAATCCATTTGATTTAACCATTTTATTGGAACAACCATTTTTATAAGTTTTCCTGAGTTTGGGAGCAAATGGGTGATTGTCGTTTGCTCCCATACATTACCAGATTTTGATTGGACAGATAATCTTATAGTGTGTATCCATTTTAAATACTTGTGCACCTGATCTGTTGCAGCTACCTTCTCCCCGCCTGTATGAGCGGAGTGCAGGGGCACCGCCTTGGGGGAACAAATAAGAATTTACTCACCGGTAATTCTATTTCTCGTAGTCCGTAGTGGATGCGGGGAACTCCGTAAGGACCATGGGGAATAGCGGGCTCCGAAGGAGGCTGGGCACTCTAGAAAGATTTAGGACTACCTGGTGTGCACTGGCTCCTCCCACTATGACCCTCCTCCAAGCCTCAGTTAGGACACCGTGCCCGGACGAGCAGACATAATAAGGAAGGATTTAGAATCCCGGGTAAGACTCTTACCAGCCACACCAATCACACCGTACAACTCGTGATACAATATCCAGTTTGACAGTATGAAAACAACTGAGCCTCTCAACAGATGGCTCAACAATAACCCTTTTGTTAACAATAACTATTTACAAGTATTGCAGACAATCCGCACTTGGGATGGGCGCCCAGCATCCACTACGGACTACGAGAAATAGAATTAACGGTGAGTAAATTCTTATTTTCTCTAACGTCCTAGTGGATGCTGGGAACTTCGTAAGGACCATGGGGATTATACCAAAGCTCCCAAACGGGCGGGAGAGTGCGGATGACTCTGTAGCACCGAATGAGAGAACTCCAGGTCCTCCTCAGCCAGGGTATCAAATTTGTAGAATTTTGCAAACGTATTTGCCCCTGACCAAGTAGCTGCTCGGCAAAGTTGTAAAGCCGAGACCCCTCGGGCAGCCGCCCAAGATGAGCCCACCTTCCTTGTGGAATGGGCCTTTACAGATTTTGGCTGTGGCATGCCTGCCACAGAATGTGCAAGCTGAATTGTACTACAAATCCAGCGAGCAATAGACTGCTTAGAAGCAGGAGCACCCAACTTGTTGGGTGCATACAGGATAAACAGCGAGTCAGATTTTCTGACTCCAGCCGTCCTGGAAACATATATTTTCAGTGCCCTGACAACGTCTAGCAACTTGGAGTCCTCCAATTCACTAGTAGCCGCCGGCACCACAATAGGCTGGTTCAGGTGAAACGCTGACACCACCTTAGGGAGAAATTGGGGACGAGTCCTCAACTCTGCCCTATCCATATGGAAAATCAGATAAGGGCTTTTACATGATAAAGCCGCCAATTCTGACACTCGCCTGGCTGAAGCCAAGGCTAATAACATGACCACTTCCCACGTGAGATATTTCAGATCCACGGTTTTTAGTGGCTCAAACCAATGTGATTTTAAGAAACTCAACCTCATGTTGAGATCCCAAGGTGCCACTGGAGGCACAAACGGGGGCTGAAAATGCAGCACTCCTTTTACAAAAGTCTGAACTTCAGGTACTGAAGCTAGTTCTTTTTGAAAGAAAAATCGACAGAGCCGAGATCTGTACTTTAATGGAGCCTAGTTTTAGGCCCATATCCACTCCTGCTTGCAGGAAATGCAGAAATCGACCTAGTTGAAATTCCTCTGTTGGGGCCTTATTGGCCTCGCACCATGCAACATATTTTCGCCATATGCGGTGATAATGCGTTGCCGTAACATCTTTCCTGGCCTTAATAAGCGTAGGAATGACTTCTTCCGGAATACCCTTTTCCTTTAGGATCCGGTGTTCAACCGCCATGCCGTCAAACGCAGCCGCGGTAAGTCTTGGAACAGACAGGGCCCCTGCTGTAGCAGGTCCTGTCTGAGCGGTAGAGGCCACGGGTCCTCTGAGAGCATCTCTTGAAGTTCCGGGTACCACGCTCGTCTTGGCCAATCCGGAACCACGAGAATTGTGTTTACTCCTCGCTTTCTTATTATTCTCAATACCTTTGGAATGAGAGGCAGAGGAGGGAACACATAAACCGACTGGTACACCCACGGTGTTACTAGAGCGTCCACAGCTATCGCCTGAGGGTCCCTTGACCTGGCGCAATATTTTTTTAACTTTTTGTTGAGACGGGACACCATCATGTCCACCTGTGGTTTTTCCCAACGGTTTACCAGCATCTGGAAGACTTCTGGGTGAAGTCCCCACTCCCCCGGGTGGAGGTCGTGTCTGCTGAGGAAGTCTGCTTCCCAGTTGTCCACTCCCGGAATGAACACTGCTGACAGTGCTAGTACATGATTCTCCGCCCATCGGAGAATTTTTGTGGCTTCTGCCATCGCCATCCTGCTTCTTGTGCCGCCCTGTCGATTTACATGGGCGACTGCCGTGATGTTGTCTGACTGGATCAGCACCGGCTGGTGTAGGAGCAGGGATTTTGCTTGACTTAGGGTATTGTAGATGGCCCTTAGTTCCAGAATATTTATGTGAAGGGAAGTCTCCTGACTCGACCATAGTCCTTGGAAGTTTCTTCCCTGTGTGACTGCCCCCCAGCCTCGAAGGCTGGCATCCGTGGTCACCAGGACCCAGTCCTGTATGCCGAACCTGTGGCCCTCTAGAAGATGAGCACTCTGCAGCCACCACAGTAGAGACACCCTGGTTCTTGGAGACAGGGTTATTAAGCGATGCATCTGAAGATGCGATCCGGACCACTGGTCCAACAGGTCCCACTGAAAGATTCTGGCATGGAACCTGCCGAAGGGAATTGCTTCGTAAGAAGCCACCATCTTTCCCAGGACCCGCGTGCAGTGATGCACTGATACCTGTTTTGGTTTCAGGAGGTCTCTGACTAGAGATGACAACTCCCTGGCTTTCTCCTCCGGGAGAAACACTTTTCTCTGGACTGTATCCAGAATCATACCCAGGAACAGTAGCCGTGTCGTCGGAACCAGCTGTGACTTTGGGATATTCAGAATCCAGCCGTGCTGGTGCAGCACTTCCTGGGATAGTGCTACTCCCACCAACAACTGTTCCTTGGACCTCGCTTTTATTAGGAGATCGTCCAAGTACGGGATAATTAAAACTCCCTTTCTTCGAAGGAGTATCATCATTTCCGCCATAACCTTGGTAAATACCCTCGGTGCCGTGGACAGTCCAAACGGCAGCGTCTGGAATTGGTAATGGCAATCCTGTACCACAAATCTGAGGTACTCCTGGTGAGGATGGTAAATGGGGACATGCAAGTAAGCATCCTTGATGTCCAGGGATACCATGTAATCCCCCTCGTCCAGGCTTGCAATAACCGCCCTGAGCGATTCCATCTTGAACTTGAATTTCATTATGTATGTGTTCAAGGATTTCAAATTTAGAATGGGTCTCACCGAACCGTCCGGTTTCGGTACCACAAATAGTGTGGAATAATAACCCCGGCCTTGTTGAAGTAGGGGTACCTTGATTATCACCTGCTGAGAATACAGCTTGTGAATTGCCGTTAGCACCGCCTCCCTGTCTGAGGGAGCAATTGGCAAGGCAGATTTTAGGAACCGGTGGGGTGGGGACGCCTCGAATTCCAGCTTGTACCCCTGAGATACTATTTGCAGGATCCAGGGATCCACCTGTGAGCGAACCCACTGATCGCTGAAATTTTTGAGGCGACCCCCCACCGCCTGTGGAGCCCCACCGTCATGCGGCGGACTTGGAAGAGGAAGCGGGGGAGGACTTTTGCTCCTGGGAACCTGCTGTTTGTTGCAGCCTTTTTCCCCTACCTCTGCCTCTGGACAGAAAAGACCCGCCTTTTCCACGCCTGTTTTTCTGGGTCCGAAAGGACTGAACCTGATAAAACGGCGCCTTCTTAGGCTGTGAGGGGACATGGGGTAAAAATGCTGACTTCCCAGACGTTGCTGTGGAAACTAGGTCCGAGAGACCATCCCCAAATAATTCCTCACCCTTATATGGCAACACTTCCATGTGCTTTTAGAATCTGCATCTCCTGTCCACTGGCGAGTCCATAAGCCTCTCTTAGCAGAAATGGACAATGCACTTACTTTAGATGCCAGTCGGCAGATTTCCCTCTGTGCATCTCTCATATATAAGACTGAGTCTTTTATATGGTCTATGGTTAACAGGATCGTGTCTCTGTCTAATGTGTCAATATTTTCTGACAGTTTATCTGACCAAGCAGCGGCAGCACTGCACATCCAAGCTGACGCAATAGCTGGCCTAAGTATAATGCCTGTGTGTGTATATACAGACTTCAGGATCGCCTCCTGCTTTCTATCAGCAGGTTCCTTGAGGGCGGCCGTATCCGGAGACGGTAGTGCCACCTTTTTAGACAAACGTGTGAGCGCTTTATCCACTCTAGGGGGTGTTTCCCAACGTGACCTATCCTCTGGCGGGAAAGGGAACGCCATTAGTACCTTCTTAGGAATTACCAATTTTTTATCAGGGAAAGCCCACGCTTCTTCACACACTTCATTTAATTCATCTGATGGGGGAAAAACTACGGGTAGTTTTTTCTCTCCAAACATAATACCCTTTTTAGTGGTACCAGTAGTTATATCAGAAATGTTTAACACCTCTTTCATTGCCTCAATCATACAGTGAATGGCCTTAGTGGGCATTAGGTTTGACTCATCGTCGTCGACACTGGTGTCAGTATCAGTGTCGACATCTGGGTCTGCTTGAGGTAGCGGGCGTTTTAGAGCCCCTGACGACCCATGCGACGCCTGGGCAGGCACGAGCTGAGAAGTCGGCTGTCCCACATTTGGCATGTCGTCGATTTTCTTATATAAGGAGTCTATACGTGCACTCATTACTTTCCATAAGCCCATCCACTCAGGTGTCTGCCCCGCAGGGGGTGACATCCCATCTAAAGGCATCTGCTCCGCCTCCACATCATTATCCTCATCAAACATGTCGACACAGCCGTACCGACACACCGCACACACACAAGGAATGCTCCGAATGAGGACAGGACCCACAAAAGCCCTTTGGGGGGACAGAGTGAGAGTATGCCAGCACACACCAGAGCGCTATATAATGCAGGGACTAACTGAGTTATGTCCCCTATAGCTGCTTTTTATATTATAAATGTATTGCGCCCAAATTTAGTGCCCCCCCCCTCTCTGTTTTTACCCTGTTCTGAAGTGTAGACTGCAGGGGAGAGCCAGGGAGCTTCCTTCCAGCGGATCTGTGAAGGAGAAATGGCGCCAGTGTGTCTTAGGGAGATAGCTCCGCCCCTTTTCCGCTGCCTATTCTCCCGCTTTTTTCTGGATTCTGGCAGGGGAATTTACCACATATATAGCCTCTAGGGCTATATATTGTGGTATTTTTGCCAGCCAAGGTGTTTTTATTGCAGCTCAGGGCGCCCCCCCCCCAAGCGCCCTGCACCCTCAGTGACCGGAGTGTGAAGTGTGCATGAGGAGCAATGTCGCACAGCTGCAGTGCTGTGCGCTACCTTGGTGAAGACTGATGTCTTCTGCCGCCGTTTTTCCGGACCTCTTCTTGCTTCTGGCTCTGTAAGGGGGACGGCGGCGCGGCTCCGGGACCGAACACCAAGGACTGGGCCTGCGGTCGATCCCTCTGGAGCTAATGGTGTCCAGTAGCCTAAGAAGCCCAATCCGGCTGCAAGCAGGCGAGTTCGCTTCTTCTCCCCTTAGTCCCTCGCTGCAGTGAGCCTGTTGCCAGCAGGTCTCACTGAAAATAAAAAACCTAAAACTATACTTTCTTTCTAAGGGCTCAGGAGAGCCCCTAGTGTGCATCCAACCTCGGCCGGGCACGAAATCTAACTGAGGCTTGGAGGAGGGTCATAGTGGGAGGAGCCAGTGCACACCAGGTAGTCCTAAATCTTTCTAGAGTGCCCAGCCTCCTTCGGAGCCCGCTATTCCCCATGGTCCTTACGGAGTTCCCAGCATCCACTAGGACGTTAGAGAAATGGGGGTAAATGCTCCACCTAACATTAATCATGGCCTTCTTAGTGCCTTTGAATGAAGTGTTATTAGCATCTGAAAAGCACAATCAGCGCACAATCCAGCATACGAGCCTATGGAGAAATTCTAGTGCACCACGCTGTTTGGGTCTGGGCAGATAAGATTGTTACATACGCTCATGCAAGGTGGCGACTAGAGTACAATGAAAACAAGATAAAAAGGTGCAATATTTCTCACTACAACTGAAACAGTCAGTCATGCAATTCTTCATACATTTATATGTACAGCCGAGTTCCTAACTAGAAACTGCTGCTGAATCTATGATCAAGGACAACTGAATCTGTTTGAACATTTTTATTGATCTTGTATAGATGGACTCTGTTGCTATGGATGCTGCAGGCTAGCCCCGAGATATTTACACTTAGAACTTAGCAGCGGCTACGGTTCTCTCATGTAATATATATTATAAGCACTATGGTGTGTATTCAATGACTGTCGGAATTCCCGACTTGTCGGAAAAAAGTCAGTTTCCAACTTTTTCAAGTCGAATCTGGATTTGACCTATTCAAGTCAAGTGCGGACACGTGGATCGGCGGGCGGATTAGCTGTGGATCCACTCCAGTGCTGGGAGCAGTGGGTATCACCTTAAGGCAGCAGGGCTGGAGGCCCATAGTATGTTAAGGAGGTATTATCCAAAAATGCGGTTATGTAAGCATACAACGGCACCGTGGTTACCCACCTGACGGTCGTTCTGTTGGAGTTTTCCTGTAGATCCCCGGGGTCAAAGAGCTGTGATTCTTTCAACCCGAGTTCTTTACAGCCACGCAAGAATAAGGTTACATTATCCTGAAAATAGCAGAAACACATTCATTAAAAAACAACACTCATTATAAGATTTATTAAAATGTATGAGATTTTTCATATCATTAGGACACACATTATTGTTTAGTAAGACCGACACACAAAACCCCCCCAAAAACAACAACTAACGCAAAAGCCTCATAGCGAAAATAAACTGCACTTATAAACAGGACACATTTTACCTTGAGAATAGTGTCTGTTCAGATTAATAACTAAACTACAAGAAAAAATAGAGTGGGATATACGATTTACAAAGAGGTTTCTTTTTCGATTATTTTCTTAAATGTAAGCAGCTTAAGGGTTTATACACCAGCCCCAGAAACAGCTGATGACAGTACAGTGCAGGGGGATCTTACAGCTAGGAGACAGTTCCCAATCTCCGATAAGACACGGAGGTGACAAGCGAGAGTAAGGAGGCAGTTTTACTCCAGTGTCAGTTTAATATTTATTTTAGTCATATATTTTATGTTAATAGGTGGTGTATAGAAGGGTGGTCTTCAGTATGTCGAATGTCGGGATCCCGGCGCACATTATACCGGCGCCGGAATCCCGACAGCTATTCTCCCTCGTGGGGGTCCACGACCCCCCTGGAGGGAGAATAAAATAGTGTGGTGCGCGTAGCGCGCCACCGTGCCCGCAGCGTGGCGAGCCCGCAAGGGGCTCCTTAGCGCTCGCCACGCTGTCGGTATGCCGGCGGTCGGGCTTCCGGCGCCGGTATGCTGGTCGCCGGGAGCCCGAGCGCCGGCATACCGTACTACACCCGTATAGAAGAACTACAATGTCTAGGTTGACCTCATATGGTCAACACTCACTAGGTTGACATGGACAAAAGGTCGACCTATGAGAGGTTGACACAGGAAAAGGTCAACAGGTACAAAAAGTTAACTCGGGGAAATGGTCAACTCGGGAAATGGTCGTCACAAAAAAAAAAAGGCTGACACAAAAAAATAAAAAAAAATAAACATGGGAAGTGGTTAGCACAGCATTTTTTAAAGTCGTTTTGACCTTCAGAGTACAGGGAACCCAAAGTAATGCTGCACTCGGCACATGCTACTATTCCCAATCGTAGTCCACGTGGATGGTAAAGTATGAAAAAGATGTAAAACATACAAAAAGCCCTTAAAAAGTTGGGTCAAGAAAGTTGT